>NC_088983.1:4262254-4586238 GCF_963932015.1 Anas acuta | reverse complement strand
TTGAGCAGCGACACTAGCTTATACTTACTGGAGTTAACGGATAAAACCTCCCAGTAATATCAGAAAAAGCCTGCTATCATCTCAAGCTGCAGTGCGAGGAAGTTTCAGCCCAGAGACACTGTTACCGATATACATCTCTGCCCAGATGCATATTTTTTGCTTTTCTGGTGATTTTCATTAAATCCAACAATTTCATTTTAAAATGTGCTGCTTTGGTAGAACCGCATTGATGCGCAGGGCCTTCACAGACACTAATCCACAAACAGATTTGTTTACCTTCCACCCTAGTTAAACTTGCACTGCTTTACTGATTGCATGAGATTTTGACTCTGTTGCTTAAACTACTGAGAGCTGACACCTGGGCTTTGGGACTGCATCTCCTGGAATCTTCCACGCTGCTCACTTTTTTTTTTTTCCAGGAGAAATTGCATGGACCTTCTCTGAGCATCAATTGCATTGTAGAAACATTCTCACCCTGCTAAAAAATTACAAAAAAAAAATTAAAAAAAAATTAAAAAATTTGCCTAAGTTGCTTTGTTATCTTTCAATTAGTGGATTACAAGTCCTGCAAATTTCTGAAGGTTCCCCCTTTCCATACAAAACTCATGAGTGCCAATACTGTCCTTCCTGCTCTGCATAAATGGCCACATCAGCCTGTGTTTCTGCCCATGGTTCAGGGCACCAGAGCTCCATCCAGAGCACAGACCACCATGAAACCAAAAAAAAAAAAAAAAAACAACACAGCAATGGGGGCCTTGCAATTTAAAATGAAGACACAGCTGGCTTCCTTTCTGATTCAAGGGATTTCTGCATAGCCTGAGCACAATATTATAAGATGCTACTGAAAATAGCCTGCTGCATTTGGGTAATTTCAGGAGGGACAAAAGTCAGCAAGCTGAATTATGAGCACAGCCAAATAAAGAAAAGACATTCCCTGGCTTAAGAAGATGATAGGGGCTGGAACTAGATGGTCTTAAATGTCCCTTCCAAAATGAGTCATTCTATAATAGTCCAAGTGATGTTGAATTTTACTGTTTTATTTTATTTTATTTTATTTTAGCTGGGACCATCATGCATATTTATTGCTTAACTACAGGGGCTTGCTCATCAGCACTGTGGGCTACTGCACCTATGGGGTGCAGCCAATTTGTACCCACTACCCAAATCCAGGCAAAAATGGCATATTTTGTTGTGTTAGCGAGGGCTGGGTTTTGTTTTTTTCCCAAGGAGTTCAGTAAATGTTTTTGGACTGACCTCACAGCGGGGCTGAAGAATACATTTGAAAGCACAAGTACTTTCAACAGGTAAGGAAAAACATCCTGCACCCACAGCACCTCCGGGAGCCAGCAGCAATGCAACCCCCGGTGCATGACAAAGCATTCGTGGGGCTCACACCTTGCAGATGCTTGGAGGCACCGTACGCAATTCAGCATTTTAAACATCCCCCCCAGCACAGGCACAGCGATGCTGGGTGTTTGTAGGAGAGCTGCTGCCTCTCCTTGCTGGCGAGTCACCCCCGGAGGAGTGTGAGTAAACGTTGACACTCGTTGGGGAAAAAAAAAAAGGAAAAAAAAAAAAAAGGATCGTGCAAATGTTCTTCAAAGGCTGATGGAATAAACATGTAAATACAAGATGGGCTGATTTCCTACTGTTCATGTTTGCTCACTGTGAACATTTGGTTCACTTGGCTTTCCTCATTATTTCAGCTGGGGAAAGTCACTATATGAATTAATAGCAGATTTCCCTGCTGAAAATAAATGTTTACCAGTTATTTTTTTTTCCTTTTGGCAGAGACCAGGCTTTTTTGTCTGACTGCCTCCTTTTTGGCCTGCACATCCCTGAGGTGTGTAATTAAAGTGAGGGAATTTGCACATAGTGCTTTAGGGTCTTAATGAATAGAAAACACAGGATATTTCATTGATTTGGTGCACACGATATTGTCAGAATGTACAATTCCTTTGTAAATGGCAAAAAGAGAGCCACAATAATATATGTGCACTCAACCCTGTGTGCAAAAAAAATAAAAAAAAAATAAAAAATATATTAAACAAAAATAGAAGAACTGTATCTGTTTCTAAATCCTACTATAAAATATATTCAAAAGAGCAATTCAGATTAAAACAGAATAGGCAGGAGCTTCAACATGGTTCAGAATTAACAATCAAGCTATACTTTCCCAAGATATAATTTCACTTAGAGTAGGTGTGAAAATCTTTGAAAAATTCATTATACAGAGCCACATGTGAAAATAAGATTTGTGTTCATAAAAGATTCTTCAGCTGCTCTTAAAAACATAAAAAGTATGTTAAATAGCATGTGTATATAATGTATAAACAGCATGCAATGTGTGCAGGGAGTAGGTATCTGTGGTATGTCTCACCTGTTCTGTGGATTGTGTATTGAAATAATGCCCTGTGAGTCGGGACAGGAGGCAACATGGGAAAATAAACTCTTAGTTTCTGGAGAGGACCTCTAACAAATTCATAGCGTAGAATTGTCATGACGGTCGTGTCAATATAAATATATTTTCTCCCTACAAAAAGAAAAAGGTATGGACCCTTTGGACCAGGTGGAGAGGTACAGAGAGCAAGAAGCACACAGCACAGCTACAGCTTTCTGTTTGGCCCAACTCAACCCAACCCAGCTGAGCTTCTTCCCCAGCAGATGATGAAGCCCATGGAATATATTTCCAGCAGTCCCTGCCATGTCTCCAAGTGCAGCACGGTCTCAGTCATCAAGGAAAAAAAACAACTGAAGAAGACCATCTGCATCTCCTGAGCACCAACAAGAGCATCCCATACTTCCTATATTTATGTAGGTTGTGAACACCAGGAGCCTGGCCAAGAGTCTGCACAAGTGCCAAAAGAGGAATAACCTGAATGCAAGGAGCAAAAGAGGTTCACCAGTCCCCAGTTCAGCAGAGCGCAGTGCTAGCCTGCCTAGGACTGAAGGCCCAAGGCAAAAGCTGATGCTGTGATTCTCTGCTTAACAGATGGATGGTGACATGCTGGAACAGATTATCTGGTGAGACAGTGCAATTTCCAGCACTGGAGGTCTCTGAGGTACCTTGCAGCCCTATTGCTCAATGAATCTATAATTCATCATTTCATGAGTGAGTCAAGGCACACCCTCAACTCTCAAAACAGCATGCAAAGGACAAATTGCTCTTTTTGCATCTCTTCCCACTAAGCAGAAGGGAAAATAAGACATGGGGTGAGAATGCAGAGAGGAAGGAGAGAGTTCGGCATCTCCCCACAGCTCTATTCTGTCCATGCTATAAAGTGTTGTACGTGCTTATTCACATCCAAAAATGCATGTGAGAAAATAATTTTTCTCTTCTTTCCTTTGACCCTTCTGATATCTTCTTCACAGCAGAAGATTAAGTTCAATTTCAAGAATCCATTGGAGAAGAAATGCATGTAGAATTGAAAAAGAAGTATTTTATCATTAAAAGAAGACATCCCAGGGCGTGTTGGGGGATACCAGCAGAGAGAGGCTGTTTTCTTGGGACCTCAGACCTCATCTTCCCTGAATTTCCAGCTCTGTCTGGCACACTTGAAAAAAAAAAAAAAGCAGCTAATTCAAACAGTTTATTTCAGGTTAGTATGATTATTACACTGTTTTTCTATAACCGGCAGGATTGTGCAAGTGGGATTGTGAATTATCTGAACTTCAGGCTATTTATTCTAACTGTAAGTGACCTTCCCAACCTTCTCTCATTCTCACCCCACCAGTATGATGGCTTCATCAGCACAAAGCCACCAAAATGGCTTCATTATTTAAACCAGATCTAACATTACTTAGAACCCAAAGCAAAACCAGGATCTACTTGTGACAACGCTATTTGGAGATGTTAAATAAATTAATAATTAATTCACTGGCATCTCATCCTTTTATTTCTCTGATCTGGAAGGACAGAAGCAAAATTCAAGCGCATCATCCTAGCTTTCTGTGGACGTCCATTTCTGTCTCACAACCGCCTCCTTAGCAGATCCACAAAGGCCAGCCAAAATCAAGGCAAAGTCAGTCGTGTTGGGTCCTCAGTACTGTCAGATTTATTAGTCAGCCACTTGTCAAAGAGTGGGGAATTCCGAGAACAAGCCTTTGTGTTATGAGGTCAGTATATCAGCTATCAGTTTTAGGGCTGCCTTTTTAATTTAAAAAGAATAAGAAGAGAAAACAGCACAAGAACACTCAAAAAACAGCAGTGAGCACGATATCGCACGTGTAGAGCTGGGAGGGAGAAGTCTATTCAGCTACAATAACTCTCTCCAGCTGCAAGTGTTTCTTTGCCTGGTGGCCATGCAGCAATGTTTGTAGGACGTGAGGACTGCTTAAGGAAGGCGGATTCATCTGGCACCCCAAGGACGGAGTTAGCAATGCTCTTCAACAGTCAGTGCACACAGAAACTTTGCCATTTATATATAATGGTTATGTGACATTCCCTGATCTTAAAATAACAAAGCATTTTAATCACAGAGACTTTGACCTTTTGGTCAAGTGGAACACTTGCTATTTAATTTCTTTACTTTTCATACAACACATTAGATCCTCCCTGTAAAGTAGCTCGGGAGACTGCTCAGCAGAGAAAGGCTGATTTTGTGGTAAAGCAACCACACACAGTACGGTTCAGTTCACATCCGTGTACAGCCCTGCTGGCTGAATTCAGACTACTGGGCACCTTCACTCCAAAGTTTGCCTAAAGATTAATTTTTTTGCCTCAAGATTAATTTTTTTCATCTTGCTTCTTCCAGCCAAGAAGATCCAAGTGGCACCAAGCAGTCAGATTTTGAGGACCAAAAGCAGGAATAAGACCAAGAAAGTGCATCCCATGATCCCACATGAGAGGTAGTTTGCACAGATGTATGATCTCAGTTGATCCAGGAAGGCAGGGCAGACATGTGCTAACAGTCCTAATTGCAACCCCAGTCTAATCCCAGGCTGCATTTGGGACCTGCTGAGGTTCACGCACCTTTATAAGTCACACACACAAACAGCAGAAGAAACCTGTCAGATCGGCTGAGCCTCTCCAAACAGCACATTCCTACATTTGCCTACCCACCAGGAAAGAATATGATTTATATTTCTTCACACGTGGTCGCTGAATGTTGTCGAGCACCATTAGAGTGACAGTAATGAAATGGGGTTTTGCAGAAAATCCCCATGACACCAGCAGCAGACACAAAGACTCAGGAACTACCTCCCACTCTGCCTGCAGGAGAACCACACCATAGCCTGCTGCATCCCAAATCAGAGCTGTGGTCCTTGAGCCAGAGGAATTCTTCTAAATACGCATTGCTACTAGGTTGCTCAGCCTTCCAGGAGATGCTCTCCAGCAGCTGATCATCACAGCTACATGGACACATCCCTGTGCAAATGGCCACAGCAGCTCTGGTGACAGCATGGTGACAGCTCTGGTGGCCATGCAGCTCTGCTGATGGTGGAGGGAAGGAGACGTGGGATGTGATGTTGGTGGCAAGGTGGCTCCTTCAAAGTCCTTATACCTCCCACCCAAAGTGTTCACATTTTCCATACCACACTTAAAGCCCTCCTGCGAATCTACCCCATCCCATCCCCATATGATCACCAGGAAAAAATTTCTCACCCACTGAAAGCAGTACTGAAATCCTCATTCAGTGCTCAGTCTTTTCCAAATGAACCTCTGTAGCTGCTGGGCCAGGACGGAATTAGTCTTTTGTACTCTACAGCCAGGACATCTGACTGGGGGGAGAAGAGAAAAGGGACATTCATTGGGGTGGTCACTAAAAATCATACTAGGAATCAATAAATAGCACCTTTTTTATAACCAAAATCATGCAGTGTTGTATTAATGTCCTCAAATACAGCTTAGAAATAAGTCATTGCTGGCCTGCCCTGGTGCCCACAAGGAAACGCCAACACCAGAAGTCTTCAGAAGGCTGTCAAGGAAAAGGCCTTTGTGCCAGTCCCATACCCCTAGCTGCCACCATGCAGCAGGGTGACCAGACACAGCCTCACCACCCTTCCAACCCGTCTTCCATGGTCTCATAAGAGCACCCGAGCAGAATTAAGGGAGACCGTGCTCCCCAGCATGTAGATGTGAACGGCCACAGCCTCCTGAAGGAGCCTGAATCCTTCTGTGGAAAAGGCTGACACTCTTCATCTCAAACCAGCACCAGCCTGGTCCCTAGAGAGACTCTAAAAACCCTAATAACATAAAGGGGCTGAAGGCAGAGGTTCGTACTCCCCTTCTCTCTTGTTTTATGCTGTTTAACTCAATACAAACTTCTGCTCCCTCCCTGCTCCAGCACAGTGCCCAGCAGCATGAGGCCCTCCTGGTAGGAAGCCTTCCCACCTTGCTCGCAGCCAAGAAGCAGGAATTTAAAGGCGGTGCGACTCGGGACTTACACAAACCCCTGCCTGCTCCTCAACTTTCAGCCTTCCCCTCTTCCCCCCTCCTTTTCCCGGGGCTCTCATTGCAAGCTGATCATGTTCCTGGATACCGCAGGTCATGGTCTTCCCACAGCCCCAGGAGCTGCAACCTGCTGCGGCCTGCAGTGCCAGGAGGCAGCCAGCTCCCTCCCTCCCTCCCTCCCTCCTGACAACTCTTTGTGCTTTGCAGTTTTGTTTTTTCAGCATTTTCCTAAAGGGTCCAGGCCCTGCAGGTTTTTGCCGTGAGGGCTGAAGCTGCCGGTCATGTAAACAACAAACTTAAATTGGCCATGCTTCAGATTTTCCCCTTCTGCTCTTTTCGGGATGGCTCATGAGGAACTGGGAAGCATTTGAGGCTAGGTTTTAAAATCGAGCTGCTGAGCAGAGACTGCCAAATTTCAGCCCACAGCAAATTCTTACAACCGAGCTGTAACCCTTCAAAACGGAGACTGCTAACATATGGTTGTGTCAGTGGGAGCTTCTGTAATGCAATTTATTGTTGTGTAGGCTCTTTCAAGCTACTAAACATGAAAGGTAAAAGGAACATTTACTCTTCGATGGGAGTTTAATCTTAGATTTACCTCATTTGAAACAAAACAATCATTTGCATCTCTAATACATAAGCAAGCACCTGTAAAGAGTGCTTACAAATAGAGACATTTCGTTTCTGTCATCACGTCCTTTGTTCCTGACCAGGGGTTTTGCCTAAGAAAGGGCAGCAGAATTCAGTCCTCCAGAAGACAGCATGCACAAATCCCACTGATATCACTAGAAAACAGTGATAAAAAAAAGGAAAGGGCTCTCATGAAGTGGAACAGATATTCACAGCTAACATGAGGCTTGTGCAAGGTTCATTCTGTTGCATGCATATATAATACATAATTTAATTCCTACATGCTTTGCCTTCCATGCCCTTTTTATATCTAAGCATTACAGCGTATGGTTAAGGCTTCAAACAGAAGTAATCTCCTGTTGAAGTGAAAGTGCTTGATCCTGCACAAGCAATAAAAGATAAAGCTATTCCACACGATGGTGAAGTGTGCTCACAACTCAGCCTCCTCTCCACAGCTTAAGCAAAGGGATGCCCAGTGGTGCATGATCCTTTTGTGCGACCCACTCCATCCCAATCAAATTGGCATGATGAGCTCCTTGACGCCACAAAGCACCTCTTCTAAAGAAGGATGTCTACAGATTTTCGGAGTTGAGGGTGTTTCAAGACAAGTCCCTTCACTTTGTTTAGGCTGGGTCTAGTGAGATGACAAGTGCTGGGTCCTAGGCCCAACCAGATACCTGTGCAAGGCCCACCTTCAAGCCTGGCCACAGAGTTTCCCTGTAGGAAAAAATATAGAGGGAGCTCAGTGCTTTTTTTTTTTTCCTCTCATGTAATTTCCAACTACAGAGGTTGGAATCCCTGTAATCACTCATCAGACCATAATTCAAGAACATGATCTCAGGCTCTGACCTAGCGGTGTCCCCAGCTCAATTTCTTGGTCTGAACCCAGGATGCAAGTACCTAAAATACATCAATGTGTGCTTCATCTTGTCATAAAATCCTGTGCTCCTCTTGAGGGGTTCTACGTTAAGACCCAGATTGCTGAAAGCATTATGGATATGTCTTTTTTTTCCCCCAGGGCAAATAATTCAACTTGAAATTTCACTCTGACTAACACACTGAAATATAGCTCAGGTATTCATCTATATGAGTGAACAAGACACTTCTATGGTCATACAGAAGCACATAGGCCACAGATTAAAGACTAAAAATTAGGAAAAAATAGATGTATTTTAATAACGTTAGGAAATGGAAATGGTCCTATTTTCTTTCTGTTATGTGATGAGTCTGAAACCTATCAATTGACTTCACATAACAACAGTGTTAATTTTCAGAGCTGAATCTTTTAGCAGAAATTCCTATCCGATATGCATACTGAGGATCTCCACATGGCTCCTCAATATCACACAGGTGAACTAGCTCCAACTTCCATCTACAGTGGACCACCAACTCTATTGATTCTATAATACACATGATTGTCTCCAGCTAACATAATGAGATATTAAAATTTGCCTTTTTTTTTTTTTTTTCTGATAGTTTGCTTTGCTTTTTGCTTTTGCTTTCTAACTACAAAGCAATGAGTGCCCTGGTTACTATAAAAGTCATGCACACATGTCTTCTGCCAGCATGGTGTCGTGTCTTCTGTCAGTCTGTTATTTAGTACTCAGTGTTCCTATTATCTTCAAACTGGCTCTGGATCTGTTCCAAAGATTGCAATGTTATTCATGGAAACTTTGGTGGAGGGTACACAGCTTGCTTGAGCAATAGGTTGAAACAATGCAGTTTCGGGCTGGGGGGAGATATGGGGATTGGTCTTTTGGAGGGCAAAGACACAGGGGGTTCATATCTATATGTGCCAATTCTCAATCTGAGAGTCCATGTTAATCTGTCTGGATAAAAAGAATTCTACATGGTGAAGAAAATGGGAAGCACTGGTATATGGAAAGAGGGAATTTGCTCTCCTAGACAGGAATCTCCAGGAGAACTCCCAGTCAGATTAAGTCCCTTTTCTGCCTTGGTTATTTGCCAATTTATTACCATCTCTGCTCTTCCAAACAAACAAATAAACAGAGCAGAAACCTGAGACATATCTGTATCTGGCTTCGAGATGAGACATTAGCAAAACTTTCATAAATGATCATTTTCCAGAGCTAATTTGGCTACTTCTTTGTCTCCCCAAATCCTGTCACTCTAAATCAATGTAAGAGCTACCCTCTCTGGACTGCTCAGTTTTACTATTACCAGAATTATTCAAGCATATTAGCAGAGTCCTAGCCAAGAATACCTTGTGGTCTGATGTAAAGTCTTGTTTTCCTTGATTAAACCTCCATTTCTTATATTTGTTAGAACAAACAAGCAATTGAATATTTTATTAGAAAGAGTATGATTTATTTTTGTTAGCTAATATATTTGCTTCATGGCAGAGCCTCAGGGGATGAATATTTTATTTCATTGACAGCCCTAAAGGAACAGCACTTATAGAGTCTGATCTCAGCCTATTCTAGAAGTCCACAAGCAGCATTTTGCAGTGCAGAGGCAATTTTTCAGATGCTAAGAAAACTTCTGTTCATGAAAAACAACAACAACACATAATTTTCACCCTTATACTTTAGTATTGCAGTTTTGATATCTGACTTTGTGTCTGAATCCACCCATTTCCATGGATAATCAGCGTTGTCAATGCAATAGTAAATCCAGAGAGCACATATGCTTGCCTTGGGGAATCAGGATGATGGTTTTTGCATCACATAGGGAAACTTTGCATGGAATAATATGCATAGTGTGAAGACAGGTAGGAACACTTGGCCCAGGCACGTGCAGGCTGCAGGACCAGTACTGCAGAAAAGGCAGCATACAAGCAGTGAGCACGGATTTGGGCCGGGGTAGGAACCTGATGAAAGTTTCTATCTTCTACCTGAGTCCTGTTTCTTTTTTTCCCAGACCCATAGCAGTAAGTGAAGGGAGACTGTGGGGTTTTTTTTTGGCTAGCACCCACTACATACAGACGACCTTATCCTGCCTCTCTGCACAGCCTGCATTCACTCTCAGTGCCTCACTACCAACAGAGGCCCAACATTTTCTTTGAAACAGATCATCTGGATGCCTGTTTCAATAGGACTATTAGTTTATCTCAGCCTGAGCAGTCTGGGCTTTGACTCATTCAGTATTTGGGCTATTAGCAATAAAAGAGTAAACTGAATTGGTGTGTAATGTAGTGATATTGATGCCACATTAAATTTCCAATGAGATCAGGACCCTGCTGAGCTGGGTGTGACATAAACACAGTGTAGGAGTCACTCCATACTATGGAAAGCTTAAAGAATAATGAATCAAAGCACACAAAGGCTAGGATGGAAATGCATCCAGGGCCATGCAAAGGTTCAGTACCAAAATGAGAAGAAAATCCACAATTTTGTGCCTTCCCTCATAAAGGACCTAGAATCATTCTATGAAGAAAGAACATGTAGGAAAAAAAAAATGATAAAGTTAAAATGGATATAAAAAGGGATCCTATTTAGATTGAACCAGCATGTTCATTATTGCACTGTCTGAGCCATGGATCCAACCATGGAGTACATGGGGAATGCAACATCTCCTATGACCCTCTGCATGAAGAAGTAGTGTAGTCCCAAACCTCTCTAAACTGTGTGCACAAACTTCTGCTGCCTGCTATCTCTGAAATCAGACCTGGATTCAAAATGCACAGCTTCTGCTTGTCTTTTCTTCCCAGGAACTTACTGTAAGGGTAGAGGCAGTGTATTTAACAAGGCTGTTATGCAGTTTACTGATTGTGATTATTCAAGGCAAATGCTTTGAAGTAACAGCTTAGTGCAGAGTGACAGTAAACAAGATATAGAGATATACCTAGATGAGAAGAAAAATAAATGGCAATTAGAATTGATATTCTAGATGTACGAAATGCCAGTGAGACCTCAATCTTCAGCAATGACACTCTGCATTCATACTGCTATGTACCTGCAAGATCTCCGGGATGCATTATAAATGTCAATTAGACACCAGTGAACCCCCAAACAGCACGTGAATATTGGCCTAGTTACTGCATAGCTGCAGCAGCTGAAGCACAAAGAGATGGAGGGCCCTGTGTAGACCTCCAGTTCTAGTGCTTAGGGTTCACCTACAGCAGCATCTAAGTTCCAGTTGATGAAAAGCAATTCAGACCAGCTCCTGACTGCCAAAACAGTGAATGGGGAGGAGTTGGAGGCAGTGTTCACACAGGCCACTACAAGATTACTTCTGATAGTGTTGCCTCCCCTTCTGTTCATTGCACTGGGAACTAAGAACTAGCAATCCTGGATAATGTGGGGCTGAACTGTTCCTTATCATCTTGAATAACATGCAGCTGTGTCCACTTTAGATACGGGTACCCATGGGGGTACCTGAGTCCAGGTCCAAAGGGTTTGATCAGGGCTAAACAGAGCCTAGATGAACCCAGGAACAGAATTCAGCCACCTTGGGTCTGAAGGAGAAGGTAAGTGTGCAAGTTACTCACACAGTACTTCTCTCAAAGCCAATGTGGGATGCAAATCCTCACTGAAAGCATAGAGATCCCTGCACAGTGTCGTAGGAGAGGTGGCACTTTGTAAGCTCATCAGCTGAGCACAAACTGAGGAACAGTCAGAAGAATTGTAATGCCCTCTGCTACTTTCTTGTAGCTCCTCTTACTCACATCACTTGTGAAGTGTCTCCAAGCAAACTTTAAGGGTTAAACACAAACATAAGCAGACAGTCCTATGGCTTGTGCAGGGAGCTGCCACTCACTGTCGCAGGACTGCCAGCTTTTGCTTCAAATTCCACAGCCTACTTAACCCATGTAAATTATATGATTTCATCCAGAAATCTCCTCTGTAAACAACCAGAGACGAACAGGGAGGTGGTCAGTATGGCAAAACAACAGCCTGCCTTCAGGGTGCCAGAGGCTCCTTCCGAGCACTGCAGTGAGTGACAGCCTGTAAAATATTGTAGAGTTAAGACTCACCCCAATATTAACTTTCTCACTTATATTTCCTCTTGAGCATTCCTGCCTCTGAAGTCTGTGAAATGCCACTGTTCCAAGGGGCAAACCAAAGAATT
This sequence comes from Anas acuta, assembly GCF_963932015.1. Classification (NCBI taxonomy): domain Eukaryota; kingdom Metazoa; phylum Chordata; class Aves; order Anseriformes; family Anatidae; genus Anas; species Anas acuta. The sequence continues at coordinate 4,574,183 of NC_088983.1, read as the reverse complement.
ACGACTTATCATGAATACTATACACAGAACATTGCTCTCTTTTTTTTTCCTTTTGTTCCTTCCAAAATCTATTTTTTAGAAAAATTATTAAAACTAATTGCATTATTTAATCCCATCACATAAAATCCTCCAGTGTTTCATTAATCAATGTAATCAAGCCAATCAAAATAGATAAAGGAGATCTTTTAGCAGGCTTTGATGAGATTTTATCAAAATCTCACTGCATATTGTAAAGCCTTAGCATCCTCAGAAGCAAACTAACTGTGGAATGTGGAAGCTTTGTCAAGCAGGCACTAATAAAGCAGATGATGCTTGGACCATTTTAAGAGGCTCTCCATATTAAACTAATAACAGCGATGGTTTTGTATTATATTAAAAAAATATATAAAAGCAAATGGAAGTTGCATTCATTTTATGTACAGGGAGAGATTGCTATGTAAGCAATCACATTTTTAAGTAATGAAGAAGATACATGTCTGTGAGTCAGCAGACCATAAAGCCAGAATACTTCAAGGAAAATGCAATGGGTAATGCAAAGGTTATATCAGAACAGCTGTAAGTGAAGAGCCTTATTAAAAGCACAAACCATTTCCTTTTAAACGTGGTACTCTTACTCCACATCTGAATCATAAATAAATATCAATCAACAAGCTGTGCCTTGTGCAATATTTGTGCTGTGTCTCTCCTTCCCTCTTCAGGTCATAGCTCCCGTTCTTCACGCTTTTGCACTGACAAGTCAGGAATATGAGCTATTGAATCACTACCACAGAAATGGAAATAAAAAGGGTGCTGAGGTAATGCAGCACCACACAAGCAGGAGACGTGTATAGTAGGTAGACACTACAGTAGAAACATGGACTGTGTTACCAGATTGAATAAATGCCTTCCCCTATACCTTGGCCAGAAGAGATACAGTCAGAATTCCACCTAATGGACTTCAGTGAACAAAATACAAAATGCCATCTTTATCAGCTTCCCAGACACAACAATTACAGAAGCAGATACTACTGCACAAATGTAAAGACTAGCCAAAACACAAAACCCTAAATTCTTGGATTAAATGATCCCTATCTGATCTAGATCTATAAACTGATGCAAGGATGCTGCCCCTGAAAGAAGGTCCTCTCCTACCACAGGATTTCTAGTAGTAGTAATAGCAGAGATGGTGTTGACAGACCCTCGGTCACCTTGTTGACAGAAATAGTGTTTACTTGCTCAGACACATCCAGTTCACAAAGTACAGGTCATCTCTGGAATTCACCGGGTGCAGTGGTTCACCACAAGTACTGCTAACCCCCAGGTCTCATCCTGCCTGGCCCATTTCTTGTGTGCCCAAACCAGCTGTAGGGTCAGGAGACAGACACCAAGCAACACCCAGCAGTTAGGTGCAATGCTAAGGGATCTGATATCCCAGGAAACCTCAAGCACTTATTCTCTTGGCTCAGTCCAACCTGGCACAGAAGACCCCTAAAACCTCACCTGTGAAGCACAGAGTTGATAAATGGGCACTGACATCTCTTACAGCTACGTCTACTCTTGCTCCCACTGGAAGTTTTGCTGCTTTTTTTCCATTTTGAAGACTCTTTGGGACTGAGCTACAGCTTCCCCACCTCCCCTTTTTGCTCTGAGGCTACAACATGGAGATAGGCAACAGGTAGAGGCCAACCCTGGCCATTTTCACAATGACCTCAGCATTTTGGAAGGCACTGTTAGAACTTAGCAATGTCAGGAGTAACATTATTATTATTATTTCCAGTGGAAATAATAAAGGAGGATGATCTTGGTTTTCATTTGAAATCAGGCACCATGGCACCACTTGGCTGCTTAGAAAGCCACCAGAGAGTGTAGGTAGCAACCCAACAGCAGCAAGATCTAATGAATGCTGTAATTTCACCTTATGTTGTGCTTCCATTTCAATTTTGTGTCGCAAATGGTTTTGAATGGAATTAAGCTCATCTCCCTCAGAAGAAGACTGGGTTTTTTTCCTTCTTGTTTTTCTTCCCTGTGTTTATCCAAGCACCCAACAAAGAGCTCGATTCCAAAATAAAGCTTCGAGCGAAGGAAAACATGTTAGTGGCAGAAGTAACTGAGCTCACCATAGACTGTAAAAACCAGAATTGGAGGCCATGGTGGAGCATCTGTGTTCACCTGCAGCCTGGTCCCCCTGTCTTTGGTAGCAACGGGATCACTGTATACTCAGAGGAGCATCTGCTGCTAGCTGGACATGATATGTCTAATGTGCTCACTTTAAAATAAAGCCAGAGTTTTGCTTTGAGAGAGTGTTATATTTTCTCTTGAACTCAACCCTGTGTTACCAGACTTCATCCGTAATCCCCCTGGTACCAAAAAGTCACTTCACATTAGCTGAAAGCAGAGCTTTCTAGTTACGGATGCGCAAGGTCAAACTATTCTCAGAATCTTTCCTGGCAAGTTAAGACACAAAAATATTCACTGGAAAAATCGGTGTAGTTCCACTGAAGAGAATGGCACGCTGTCAGCAGAGGATGCGGTTTATTCATTACAGACATTACAACCGGAGGATGATTTTATTATCTTAACTATTTAATTAACCAATAGAACTACTCGTGTTCTTATTACTGTCATCATAAGGAAAAGATTCATTTAATCACAGTATTCAATGATAGGAAAAATAAACCTGGAGATCTAGGGGTTGTGTGTGGGGGCTTCCCAATGTCCCAACTTCATCTTTTTTCATTCCATCAGAAATGTTGAATGTCCGTCAGGATGCTGACGGACAATCTGGGTTGCTCTGCCCTCACCTCAGCTGTGTTTGTGTGGTATACATGCCTCTGAGGGCAAATAAATCCATGGGCTACACCCCACAACTGGAAATATCCACTTGCTCATGCTTCCCCATGGACAATGGTTGAGCAAGTTTATTATTATTCACCCCTCAAACCATCAGTCACACCCATGCAGAATGATGGCCACAAAAGGATGTTTCTGAGAATTTAAGGCTGTGTCTCAGGATGCTCTGTTAGCGAAACCACACCTGGCATTTTGATGTAGTTGTCTTTTTATGAACAGCTGATCAATCAAAAGATTTTCTGATTTTCTCGTTTTGCAAAAAGCTTTGCCTGCTCACATTGGGGAAGGCAAATTTCTCTCTTCTTGCACTGTCAGCAAGGCAGCTGCAGGTGGTAGTGACTTCTAGAGCATCAGGATCGATTCTTCCAGATGCTGGCACCAAAGGCTTGCTCTGAGCAGGGGAGACCCTGTTCTGCACACACCTTTTCCCTCCCCAATTCACCATTCCACCAGTGAAACAACGATAGCACTGTACATGCGTGGAAGTCAGAGAGAATAAAAGTGTATAAACACGATGCAAAGCTGCTCATATTAAAGCAATTAAGGAATTAAGGGTTGTCAAAGCATGTGAGGAGTACTAAGTAATTCTTTTATTTCTTGACAGACAGAAAAGCTGAGTATCATGCTATCCAAAACTATGTATGGGTGCAGGCAAAATCTGGAAAATAAAACATCCTTAATTCATTTGTATGTCTTTAAGGAAGATTTTATTTTGAAAATGCTGTGTGCTTTCTTTCACTACTAAATTAAAGTTTTATTTTTCATTTTGGAATAGAATTTTCCTATCAAAATAAGAGGAAAAAAAAAAAAGTGCTTAAAAGAATAACATAACCCAATAATAAAAAGCCCAGCTCTAGAGTAGATGACTGGGTTGGAACTAGATGAGTTCTCTAAGAAATAGCCTAAAACGAATGCATTTAGGGAGAAGTTTGAGCTAAAAGCTTCTCTGTGGGTCTGTAGAGAGTGGGTTATGCCAGCTATGAGCCAGGTGAGCACTCAGGGAAGGACTTTGCAAGCAGAGACATTCCCAGGTGGGCCAAGCAAATTATGAGGAGCCAACATGCAGGTTTGGCTGCCTTACACTGGGAGGAAAGGGAGATAGAGAGCAATGGGTTTAAAGGCTGGAAATTACAGAAAGGAAAAGCAAGTGTAAAAATGTCTTTCACCATACTCATAAGGAAACACGGAGTAATTAATGTGCAAACTGACATTTGATGGATTTATAAACGTTCCTTCGGGACAAACACTTGAAAGTATTTGATCCGCACTGTGATATTCTTATTGGTTTTAATAAGTTTGGAATCCAGCCTCTCTTTCCCTCTCCCAAACCACACACATGCAAAAATTGGACCTCAGACGAGGACATATCTGATGCCACTTCTACAGCCACAGCTGCCGTGGTCACCGAGACACCGACTGCACGGCTTTTTTTTTGGCGTTTACCATCAGGAAACTGATGATGTTAGAGCACAATGGGATTTCAGTGAAAGGTGAAAACTGCCAAAGCCTTTAACTCATATAGCCCAAATTATCCTATGTGCTGGGGCTGGTGTTAATGAGTTAAGATGCCGTGCTCTTGCTCAGGATGCTACTGCTTTTTAGAGGGGATGCAAGTCTCCAAGGGGGCTGTGCCACCTCTAGCAAATCTAGGCACATCTGAAAATATTCTCCATCTTTCTAAAAGTGAGAACTTTCTAAGGTATAAGTCTGTGATTTCTTGGGTCCCAGCAAGGGAACTGGCTCACCTAAACACAACTGGTTCTAATCAAGGCAAGCATTCAAATTAGGCCCCTGAAGTTGCATGGTCTTATAGCTGCAGCAGAGCTCCGTCAAAGTCAGGGAGTTTTTGGTGCGCTGAGGGCAAAAGCAACCCTTTGGGAATGTTTCTGGTGCTTGCTATCAGAATGTGCACCTCGCACTCTTGATCTGTCTCAGATGTGTAGCCACATGAGATTTTACACATCCCTCAGTTAAACCTGAGCAAAATTTAGCACTCTGGGACATCCTGCAGAGCCGTCCATTTGCCCATTTCTCCATGGGTCTTGAAACCACAGAAATGGTGCTTCATTAAGGACAGCTCAAGTGTCATCTGAAATTCCTTCCCTGGGAGATGCTGTGAGTGTTACTTGGATTTTCAAGATGTAAAAAGATGTTTTGGCACTAGACTGGTCTTCCCACAGCCTCTTTGCTTGATCTTAACTTACAGGACAATTCCTCCCTTGCAAAAAAAAGTCATAATACAGCCCTATAGCATCCAGGTATGGTGTGAATTCATCTGTTAGCACTGACAAGGTATTCAAACAATAAATTAATTTTGTAACGAATAATAGTTACAGTATTTGATAATGTATAGAGTAACTGCTAGAGTTTCATTCAGCATGCAGTTCTCTTGCCAGCTCACTCTACCAAATTTACTTCACCAAATTACTGAACATCCCCTATTTATTTTTTTTTACCATTTATAAAATCCTTGTCTACATTTCTCCAAGTTTCCCAGCCGCACTCCTCAAAGCCATGCGTCACATTTTGCCTTTTCCATTCAAGCCTGGTCATTCCTTCAAATTTTTGAGTCACGCACAATTTTGACAAAATGGCCACCTTTGAAGCCAAAATGTTCACGTGTCCAAGGCAAGGTGCTGCAATGTGAAAGCCATCCTTGTAGGAGCGTAGAGACTCATTGCTCTCAGAAATATTTGTCCATAAAATGAAGCACACTTGGGCTGCAGAATTAGCTCTATTTTAGTGTTAAAAGTGCTCTCTTCCATCGGTAAGAATTGTACGTCTCACACTGGAGAGCTTTTCTGAATGATGAGCCTTTGGCCTTTATATTAGCTCTTTTTTTTTTTTTTTTCCTAATAGGCTTTATATAACTCCTTTAACCATCTAAGCACAGAGGTAGAAACTAGCTACAGTGCAACAGGATGTCCCGAAAATAAAATATTTTATCGAAAAAATGTCCTCCAGTTGAAAAATTCTTATCTATGTGAAAGGAGTTCACCTTCTTCCTTTTGTTCTGCTTCTTTAGTTAAAAAAAATACAGTAAGTTAAGGGGAGATGGGCAATTATACAGTATGGTCTGCATTTCTTAGCAATACATTTGTAAAAAAGGTTGGAATGTCGCATTTCAATAAAATATTTAAATTGCTTACATAGCCTGCGAATGTCTGTTCTATGCAGACTAGAGAAAACACTGCAACTCATTCTGAATTTCTCATCAGATATCAAACGTGGATTTGTGGCCTGAATAGATTAACTGGCAGCAATTGCCCTAAATATGGAGCTGTAGAAACCTGCTCACCGCTGCTCCAGAGCCGAGCTCTGCTGCTTCTCCCCAGCTCCTCTCCAGCAGGACGAGCCCCATGAGATGGAGCAGGGAACATCAGCACGGCTCTGCCCCTCGCATGGCACAGACCCTCATTTGAGAACCCATCCCTGTCCCAATCCTGGCAATAGTTTCTAGGAAACCACCTGCCTGTTGTGTCTGCTTTCCTGTCTGTACCTCATCCTGACAGCACTGGGTGTTCACGTAGGAGGAGAAGTTGAGGACTTGGAGGGTTTTTTCCAGGTCTCACCCAGAGCACAAAATGCTCCACAGGCAGACACTGGCACAGTTTAGGGTGGCCAAGGTGAGAGCCCTCAGAAAGGGCTCTGCTCTCAGGGGATGGGTTATCAGCACCTCCCAAATTCAGGGCCCTCCGGGTGTTTGAGGTCACCACATTAATTCAAGATGCCCTGGAGACCAAGGCAGCCACTTCATCAGTCCTAAAGCCAGGCACCAAAAAATGGTCACAAGGAGTTTGGGTAAAAAACACAGGCCAGGTTTTGATATTTACAGGCTCCTGCATTTCAGCTGTGGACGTAAAAAGCTTTAAAGGAAGCTTCACCGTGCACCAGGAGGCAGCTGAAGAACCGAGCATCGTAAGGTAGAGCAGCTCAAGCTGCACACGTGGCTTTGTTGCCTAAATATATGTGTCCCGTGCCACCTGAGATGTCCCTGGTGTCCCAGCTGGCCTCCGCAAGCCCTCTGCCAGACCCAGCGGTGCTGCATGGGGGCCTGGTGCCCCTTGGGCACCTTGGGTGGGCAGCCACATCCAGGAAAGGGAACCAGAGCTGGGGGTACACAGGGCATGGCTCAGGAGTGATGTAAAATACACCTAAAAGGCAATTCTGCTCCCGAGGGAAGAACCTCATCACAGCGTTTATCGGTGAGTGTGCACAAAAGGATGATTTTTTTCTCAACGACCTGTCGGTATTGAATTTACCTGCAGCATTGATATGAAAATAAACACGTCCAGGGATAAACTGGGTGTATCTGGTACAGGTTCCTGCTTCTTACAGAGAACATAGAGATGCACCAGCCTGTCACCAACCTCCCCTTACAGGGACAGCCTTCCTTCGGAGAGAAATTATCAGACAACCAGCCCCTGGCACTGCCGTCCCCGGACGGTAAAGGAAAATCTCCAGAACCTCCTGATGCCAGAAATCCCTTCACTAGCTGCCGGCCGAGCAGGCGAGGGGGAGATGCAGTGCGTGGGGGAGCAGAGATGAGAAGAAGGAGGTGGGCACGGGGCCGTCCCCGGGGACTCGCGTCCTCCCGTCCCATTAAGCCCGCGGGCAGATCAGCCGGGGCTGCGGGAGCCGGCAGCGGGGGGAGATGAAAGGCTCCTGGAAGGAATCAGGTGCAGAGGGTGGGCAGATGCTGCTAAAGAGCAAAGAGACGCGGCCAGGCTCATTTGTCTGGAAGGGAACCAGCAGGAACTTTCTTTTTATCTCCAATTGTGGATGTTAGGGCAGTTCCTAAAGGCCACAGCCACTTTGGACCCCACCGCTCCCGTGCGGGGAGGGATGCTGCGGTGTGTTTCACTCCGCAGGTAGAAGCCCCCCCCCATATGGGGTGGCTGCGGACCCGCTATCTCCCACGGGAACCCACCGGGCTCTGCCTCTCCCAGCCAAAACCCAACCGGGCACCGTCGTGTCCGTTTGTCCAACCGGTGGCTGAACACAGCCCCCTGCTCCTGGCCCTCTCCACCTGCTTGAGCCGTGGCCGGATCCGGCCCTGCCCCAGCCCGAGGTTTGGCCATGCTCCACCTCGCCCGCCTGGGGCTTAGCGGGGCACCCCTCTGCCAGGCAGGGTGAGCAGGGCACGGCCCCCGTCTGTCTGTCTGTCTGTCTGCCCGGGGATTAGCCTGGTCCCACCTGGGCTGCCCCCAGCTCTGCTCACCAGGATTGCCCGGGCTGCGTGGGCAGCTGTCCGTCCGTCTGTCCGTCTGGCTGGCTGGGGGAGACGGATGGGCACCGCTCTGCCCTTCCTACCGCTATGTCTGTCCGTCTGTCTGTCTGTCTGGAGGAGACGGATGCCCTTCCTACCTCTGTGTCTGTCTGTCTGGGACAGATGGATGGGCACAGCAGTGCCACCCGATGCCCTATGCCCACCCCATCGCCACGTCCGTCTGTCTGTCTGGGAGGGCAGCCACCCACAGCCACTCCTGTCCACGAGGGGATGCTGGCCACAGTCCTGTCCGTCTGTCCGGCTGCAGGGCCTGGCACAGGTAGCCCCGGGCCCCCCCACGCTCCCCGGTAGCAATGCAAAGCTGCCCGAGGCCGAACAGGCAGGATGAGGCCCGGGGGCTGCCCGCATCGTGCTCCCAGCATCCCGGGAGGGCCAGCGGGCAGGGCACACACACACACACAAATAAATAAATAAATAAAAATAAAAACACACTTTCAGGTCTCTACAGCCGGGCCACCCCCCCACACACACAAAAAAAAAAAAAAAAAAAAAAGTGAAAAAAAGTGAAACAAATATGCAACAAGGGGGAATTGATCATTGTTTCTTTCCTTTTTTTTTTTTTTTTTCTTTTTTTTGGTGGGGAAACTGCGCTGCTGTGATTTAATTCTGGTATTTGCGGTTACCAAATGAACTTTCCTTCCGAGGGAGGGGACTTTGTGTAAGCGGGGAGCGGCGCGCACCGCCCCGCGCCCCCAGCCCCAGCCGCGGGCACGGCGCCGGGCTCCGGGTACCGGGCGGCCCCGGGCAGCCTCCGGCCCCCTCCTAGGGCAAGAAAAATAAAAATATAAAATGAAATAAATAAAAAATAAATAAAAAGAAAGGAGGAAAAAAAAAAAAAGAAATAAAAACACTTAACAGCCAACGCTCGGCGTAAATACACTTTAGGGGCACACCGAGCAAATGAAAGTTTAATATATATATTTTTTTTTTTTCCGCCCCAAATTGGTGCCTGAAGGGCAGGTGTCGCTCCGGCTACCGACCGCGTTTGGCAGCTTTCGGATGGTGCCGGGGGCCCCGAGCTGTCCCCGGGCTGGGGGGCACGGATTCGTTTGCAAACTGCGGCTTTAGCGCTGCCCCCGCTCCGCACCGCCGCGCTCCCGCCCGTCCTGCGCTCGGCTGCTCCCAAAGTCCCCTCCGAGAGCAACTTCTTGGGGCCGTGCATCCCCCAAAAAGCAGCGGGGAGGGGGGCAGAGGCCCGGCGGAGCGGGGGGGGGACGAGCCTCGCACCCCTCAGGTACGGGCGCTGGCGCTGACATTGATGTAACTACATTAGAGTTAATGGCAGCAGCCTGCTCCTCATTATTAATTGTCTTTGTGTTTGGATAAAGTATGTAATCTTCTCCTCAACCACACCATTAAAATAGGTTGCCTTTTCAATTAAGAACTGTCTTGAGCGCAGCAGTCAATTTTCCTAATGAAGATGCATTATATTTTCACTTTTTTTTTTTTTTTTTTGTAATAATGGGAAAATCCCACGTTTTCATTAGGCGTGATTACGGAGAAAGTACAAGAGGGGGGTTTGTCTAAACTAAATGTGGCCCGTGTAGTGTATTAAATACCAGGCTTTTAAATAAATTGAAATTTCATACAGATAAGACGCGAGGTTGGGGTACAAATACGGTCAGATTCGCTTCCTTCAGATTAAAAAAATGCAGGGTCCATTCTTTCAAACGCACTTATCAGATAGAAAAATCATGATTAAAACAACTACGGGCGACTCTTAGCCGCAATTACTCGGGTAAACTTTTCGCTCAGCCTAGTTTGCCTGCATTAAACCTGAGGATGATGCTTTAAAATAGACTTGCGCTTTCTGCTAATGTGCAGCTTTGGGGAACAAATAGCACAGTTTAATCATGCAGAAACACACGGGAGCCAGAATCGTCTCACAATTAATTTACCAAAATAAACCCGAAGCTGCCTGCATTGTTTAATATTTAGCTTCCACTCCCCTCCTACCCCTGGAGAAAAAACAGCCCTGGTTCTTCAGTAAGGAGGAAGGTTTGGGGAGCTTTCAGGGAGTTGGGATTTTCCTTCCTTTCTCTCTGCTTTGGAAAATAAAATATTCCATAGCGTGAAGGCAAAGGGTTAAATTTTACATAATGGAAAACACTTTAAAAAAAAAAAAAAGGCAAAAAAAAAGAAAGAAAGTAAAGAGAAAAAAAAAAAGCTGAGGAAAAAAAAAAAAAAAAGTGTGCTATTTGTGAGGCTGACAGGCTGCAAGGGGACGGGGTCTGGATTTCCCCGCAGTGTTGTACTTGTGGGATCTTTGTTACCGGACACACAGCCACTCGCGGGCACACAAACCAGAGGAAAATACCATCACCGCCACGCAGTCCGGGAAGGGGGGAAATTAGCTGTAGGCTGCGGAGCTGGCTTTTTTTTTAAAGTTTGCCATATAGAAACCCGCCCAGCAATGACTGCCTGCAAAGGAGAATGAAGTTAAGCACAGGAGTAATTTCTTATTCACATGGTAACAACAACAGTTGGTTTCTGATCTTTTGCGAGCTTTCTGCATTGGGGCTTTGTTTGGTTGGGGGGGGCTGCTCTGGGGGTTTGGGGGGCATTTTCCTAATGAACATTTGTTTCTCCACCAGCCAGCGGCTAAAGAAGATCTGCAAAGAATGGCAAAGAAGATTTTCGATTAAAACCTTAGCCCATCTCCACGGATTACTTTATATCGATTCTTATATATATGGCTGCAATTGATGGACTCTAATTAAAAATCCAAAGGGGGGAAAAAAGTTCTTTCTGGGGCTCAATAAAAGGAGCTTTTCATATACGGGAAATAAAGGTTGTAAAAGGTTACAAACGAAAGACTAGTTTAAAGCTTCTCTGCGGTTTTCTTTTCTTCTTTCTTACAAAACCCTTTTTCTGGCTCTTTCTCTCCCTGCCCCCCTCCCCCCGACCCCTTCATTTCTCCCAAGTTTGCCAACACGCGAGATATTGGACTGGAACCGTTATTTTAATATCTGGCTCGGGGAGCTATAATCTGATTGCTGTAGGAAGCTGCTCATCAAGGTAACTTCGTGGCCTGGAGAGGAACAAAAAAAAAAAAAAAAAAGATGCAAACTGGCAGAATTAGAGCCAGTTTGGGCGGCACACGGACACACAGCCGCACGGACAGACCCACGGCCCCATTCCCACGCGTGTACCCCACGCACCCCCTGGCACAGCCACCCCAAAGACTTTTTTTTTTTTCCCTTTTTTTCATTTGTGTTGGTGGTTTATCTCTCTATATATATTTTTTTTAGCGGGGGGGGGAGGGATCTTCTCCCCACACACACACACACACACACAAGACCTTCCCCCAGGTGCTGACCTCCCTTTCCCCGCTCTCGGGCATCATTTTTGGGAGCTGCCTGGCCCCGAGAGGAGCTGCGCGAATCGCGGATCGCCCCCGATCGCCTCCGCCATCCCCTCCTCTCCTCCCCCGGGCCCTCCCCACTCAAATTATGAAACTTGGTTTCATCTAGGCGAAGATGCTGCCTTATTTTTTTTTATTATTATTTTTTTTTCCCCAGGAAAACAAACCCAAACACCCCCCTCCCCAGAGGAGGTGCCGGCTCTGCCATGCCTCTCCCAGGCGCTTGGAACAAGGCGGGGGGGGGGGTTAATTTTTCTTTTTAGCATTCCGGCATTTTTAAACGAATCCGACCCTTTTTCGAAGTGGCACGGCTTTGCCGGGGGCTCTGGCATTGCACCCCCAAAAGGGAAATTTGGGAGGGGGGGGGGGGAGTGTCGAAAGAGAGAGAGAAAAAAAAAAAAAATCCCGCAATTGAATTGCAGATAAACTTCCAGGAAAGTACGGAATATTTTAACGAGACACAAATCCGATGAGGGGAAAAGCTTAAAAGTGCGTAGCATGCAGCGCTTTGCGGAGCCGATCGGAGATGCCAAGATGACAAATAATAAATCGGCTGGGTCTGGGGGGGTCGCTTCCCTTCCTCAACTTTTCGCCCAACCTGCACGAACGCCTCGGTTCCTTGTCAGCACACCCAAACCGCAGCGCGGTCAGACGGGTGGGCAACACACACGGCACAAAAAAAAAAAAACCCTCCCAAAACGCTCGCGTTAGGAAAGAGGAGTTGGAAATTACACCGGAGGAAGGAGAAGGAGAGAGAGAGAGAAGGAGACGAGAGAAACACAGCTATGCAGAGAGAGAGAAAAAAGGAACGGATCTGTAACCCGCTTGGCATCGGAAGTTGGAGAACTTACTGAGAAGCAGAAGTTAGAGTTTTCTTTTCATCCCAGAAGCAGATTTTGGTTCTCTGAGCACAAAGTTGTGAGAGTGCAAATCACACAGATCCACTCACTCCCCGTTAGCCCGGGCTAGTCTGGCTCTCTGGGACCGTACCTGCTCTGAAACGCTTTCCAAACGGACCAGAAGAGATTGGAAAGTTTTTTGGTTTTTCTTTAAAAAAATAAAAAAGAAAAAAAAATCAAAATAATAATAATTAAAAAAAAGCCCCTAGATCCTACAGCTGCAACATTTTTTTTTGTGTGCAACTTTTCCACGAGCTGCAGAAGGCTGGAGGCAGAGGCAGCTGCAAAGTGTGTGCAGGATTGCTCCAGGAAGAAGGTTCCCCCTTTTTCCCCCTCTCAGATCCAATCTTTGCGAGAGCCATTCCGACACATTGCTAAGCTAAAGGGAAATTCTCTTTGATAAAGCGGTGTTCCCAGCTTCTGGGTTTTAAAACCTAAATCTATATTCAAATCTGGCTGAAGGTGTGTTCTGGGATTTATGAAAGCCTCTTAAAGGGGTAAATTTACCAAACCGTGACAAAATCATCACAATCTTACTTTAGACATCTGAAGTGGATGAGAATTTTAAAGAGACCCTTGTTTATTTAAGTAACGCTGTCCAGCTCTGCCACTTGTTTTCTTGGCAGAGGGAATTAGCCCGGGCAAATGGGGCCGGGGGGAGCCGGGGAAGGCCGGGGCTGTGCCGGTGCCCCCCGGCAGCAGCGGGTGGCGATGCCCGCTGCCCTCCCTGCGCTCCCGGCCACCTTCCCAGGCACCGGCAGCGATGCTTCTGCCTTGCTCAACCCTCCTGGCGGCCTCAGCCCGGTTTCTTCCAGCCCCCGAGCACCCCTCTTTTTTTTTTTTTTTTTTTTTTTTTTTCCTCGTCTGTTTCCCCCCCACACACACGCCTCCCCCCTTCCCTTTTATTTTTTAATCGATTTCGAAAATACCCTCCTGGTCAGGATACACGGCAACGAATTATCTCCCTCATTCTTCCAAGGTGGATTAAGGTTATTAAATAATATGTGGGGGCGGGAGGCGATGGCAAAAAAGGGGGGGGGTTGTGGGGGGGGGGGGGGGGTGGGGAGGGTTGAATCGGGATATTTATTACTGTTGCTCTGCTACAGGAGAGGCTGAGGGGCCGTGCCGACATGCGGGGAGGTGAGAGGGAAGGATTTTCCCGGCGCGGATTTCTGCGCAAGTGTGGCAAGGGGGGGGGGAACAAGGCGGGGGATTGCAATGGGGCAGGGGGCTGCAGCCGCCCCTCGCCACCCTCCCCCACCCGAAAATAAAAAAAATAAAAAAAAAGAAAAAGAAAAACAAACCCAAAAGAAAACCAACAAACGAAAAGCCCCTAAAAAGTATCACGGCTCTGAGAAAAGGGGGAAAAAAAAGACCCCAAGGAGTGTAGGCGCAGCGCAGAGGAGGGCAGGGGGAGCAGCATCAGGGGGGCTCGGGGGGACCGGGGAGGCCGGGGTCTTGCAGCCCCCAGCCGGGCCGCCCCCGGGCACCAACTTTCCGCGAAGTCTGGCAAAAAAAAAGAAAAAACAAACAAAAAAAAAAGCGTCCAAAGTGTGGGAGCGGCTCCGCCGGGCAGCGGCTGCTTTTGTGCGAGGGGTTTATTTTTGTTTGTTGGTTTGTTTGTTTGTTTTAATTTCCCCTCCTCTCTCCTCCCTCCTTCCCTTCGCCCCCCTCCTTCCTCCTCCTCCACTCCGGGAGGAAAAAAAAAAATAATAATAATACGGAAACAAAACCCCAAAACCCAGCAACCCAACCCCGAGCATCCCAAACCTGCTCCTGCAAAGCGCCAGCTCGGGCTGCACCGGCAGTGGTCGGTGGTTGCGCTAAGTCCAAGGACAACCACATTTGATTGCACACAGCCAGCCAGGCTCGGAGAGAGCCACAAAGAGGCGAATTAATTGCTATAACTTCATTAACATAGGTCACCCCGTTAAAACGAGGGAGCCGCTGCGTTTTCCCTTCTTGGCACAAGTGAGGAAAGAGCCGGGCTGACCGCTCCTTCCCCGAGCCTCCCCTGATCCTGCCTTGTCCCCAAGCTTCGTTTTCGGGTTTTTTTTACCCGGGAGAAGTTGGGCAGGGACGGGTGCTTGCGAGAGGCACGGCTCAGCTCGGCTCGGCAGCGGGGAGCCCCCCGGCCCCCCTTCTGCTGCACCGAGTTTATTCCTACGAAAATATTTCCACGTCCATATTTGCCAAGGCAAACGCAGCGCTGCTGCAAAAGTCTCGTCCTGCACCACCAGCCGTCTCTATATATCTTAAATACAGACTTAAAGACGTGGGGGTGCGGTAGGGCCTGGGGGGGCCGGAGCTGGGGGACCCCCTTACCCCACTCTGCCTACCCCTGGACAGGTTTCCCCTACAGCTTTCCCCTCTCCCAGCTCCTCTCCGCTCAGCCAAGGCTCCACGCCGCCCCCCTGCAATGTTTACTTATATATTTTAATATCTTTTGTTGTTATTATTACCCCCTCAACCCTCAGCTTTTTATCGTCCCCCCCTCCTTCTTCCCGGTCCCCGGGCAATAGGCTAACGCGATCCGTGCTTAACGTCCATCACGTTAATTTGGACAATGACTTCATGCGCCGCGCTCCATAATGTATATTTTTTAAACCGAGCAGGTTCTTTTAATGTATATTCTCGTGTCATTTTGGTGGCTGTTATTTCTCGCTTGATTGTCCCCCCGGTACAGCAGCGGCCTGTTTTTTCCTCCCCCTGTTGTGTGTTTTTATTATTTTCCCCCTGGCTTAGATGTGTCAATCACTCTCTCCCTGCCATTGGTTGGAGAGTTTGCGTCAAAAAGTTGCCAGAGAGGCGCTTTCTCAGCAAAGCTCCCCGAGAGAGGTAGAGACCTCAGCTCCAACGCACCCCGCCACTATTATTAAAAATAAAATCACTTGACCAGCTCCGGCACCGGCCAGCTCTGTATGTACCGAGCCCAGACCCCGAGCATCCCCGCATCCCTCTCCCGCACCGTCCCCTCCCCTTTCTCCCCCATTTATTCTTCTTTTTCAAACATTTTTTTTTTTTCCTCCCCCCCAACCCCCCCCTTCCGATGTCGTGGGCATGTGCATGCGGCGAGCTCTCTAACCTCCCGCTTTGTGCTTTCTCTCCTAGCTCAGCCCGAGCCCTGAATTTGGTGAGGACCCGGCCGGCACCGCTCGCCCCTCGCCCCCCGCCCTGCCCGAGGCTCGCAGGTAAGTCGGACCCGCTCGCCTCTTCCCCCCGGGATGGGGGGGTGGGGGCAAGACTCGGGGGGGGGCATTTTGCAGAAATACAGCGGGAGGGAGGGGAAAATTATTAGTGTTATTATTTTTATTATTTTTTTTTAACAGCGTGTGTGCGGGGGGAAGCGGCGTAGGGAGAGGGAGGCTGCCCGGGAGAGCTGTGGGGATGCTCCGGGGAGGCCGGGCCGGACCGGGCCGGGTGGAGGAAGGTTGCTCCGGTGGCAGGGGATGATGCAAAATGCAAAAGGGTCGAATCCGGGAGCGGAGAAGACGGTCCGGAGCTTCCCACGGCTCCCCTCTCCCCGTGGGCAGGCGGAGGTCGGGCTCGCTGCTCTGCGGGCAGCGTTTCTTCGCCGAGATTTCCTTGGGTGTTTTATTTTCCGCGGCCTGATCCTTTGGCCTTTCGTTATTCCCCGACCCCGAGGTGAACTTGGAAAATTAGAAATAACCGGGGAGAAATTTCCCCCACTCCGGCTGCCGCCCTGGACCCCCCCCAACCGTGCGCTCAGGCACCAGCCGGGGGAGAGAAACGGGCAGCGCGTTTTGGGCCGGAGCTTCGGGCGGGTGAAACGGATTGAGAGAATTGCAGCCAGCTCGGAGGAGGGCTGGAGGTGTTTCCCACCTCCCCGATTTTATTATTTTGATTATTATTGTTGTTACCGGCCGTGGGAACGCGTTTCCCCAAGGCAGCGCCGGGGCGCAAGGCGCCCTGCTCCGTGCCCCAGGCTCCATCCCCCGGCTCGCACCGCACTGACAAAGAGTCGGGAAAGTCCTTGTGCACCGGCACAAGTTTCCTTAGAGCTCAAAACCTCCTCCGCTTGCCGAGATTGATTTGGATTTCGGATCCCCCGAGAAGTTGAGCGGTGTTATTTATTTCTTTAAAAAGAGGAGAAGAAAAAAAAAAAGATGCAAATCCAGTAAAAGAATAAATAAAAATAATAAATTAAAGGCGGTTAGGAAGGCGATCGGGTGGCGGTGGGGAGGCAGAGATGGGTCAAAAGGCTCGGCGGCCCCTGCAGACCCTTTCGTTTGGCCGCTCCGGAGCGGGGCCGGGGCCGCGGAGCTGCGCGCAGGAACCGGGGGCGAAGCGCGGAGCCGGGGGGGCCCTTCCCCGGCACCCCCTCAGCGTGGAAAAAAAAAAACCGTGCTGGGAAACACCAACCCCAAATCCTCCCTTTGGGGGAAAATAATTACAAATGGGATAAAATAAACGTAAGAAACGCGGTGGAAACGAGCTCTTGGGGGGGAAAGGCGAAGCAAAAGAAATTCCCCGTCCTGTCTCAGCACCGTGCCCCCCTCTCCTCCCCGCCCGAGGATGGAGCCGTGGCTGCCCGGGCCTCATCCTGCCCTCCCGGCCGCGGCTCGCTGCCTTGCATTAATCAGCCCGGGCCATCAGCGGGGCTGGGGCCGGTGGCCCGTAATTAGGGAGCGTGTGCCGCCCGGATTATCTCGTTAGTTTATCAAGAAAACATTTATTATAATTAATTCTCGGACGGGGTAATTATTATTGAGCGAGGGCAGAGCAACTGGTAGCCGGGATCTTTGCGGAGCGAGGGGGGAGGAGGGGGAAAGGTGACAGATTGCGGAGCGGAGCCGTTGCTCCCCGCTTGCGCGGCCGCGGACGAGCGGCTCCGCGGGTGGCTCCTGGCTGCGCTCTGCCGCCTTTACGAGGACGGAGGATTGAGGGGAAAGAGTGGGAACACTCGTTTTATTATTTTTTTTAAGTGTTTTTAATTTTGGGGGGGTTCGTTTGCTCGTTTTCCGATGCGCCCCGAAACCACTTTTGCTCGCCCGCGCAACCGGTGGCGACCAAATCGGCGGCTCCGGTGTGGGTGCGGAGCGGGGGTACCCCCCCCCCCCCGGCAAAGCGGATCCCCTTCGTGTGTCCCCCGCCCCCCCGGGCACGGTGTTAAAAGCGGGGCCCGGCTCCTTGCCCCCGTTTAAGCGAGGCCGAGCCGCGCAAGATGCGCGCCCGCGGAGCCGCTCGGCACAGCCGGGGATGGTGATGGGGGTGAAGGGGGGGGGGTTCCGGAGCCCCCCGGCATCTCTCAGCCCTACCGGAGCTACGGCTCCGCTCCCGTGGCCGCTCTTTACCGAAACATCGAGTTTGGGGGGTTTCGGGGCAAAAAAGTTGCACTCGACTTCGTTTTTTCCGACGGCCGCCGCGCGTGGAGGGAAAGGCGAGATTTGGCGAAAAAAAATATATTAAAAATCCACTTTTTCCGCGGGGACCAACCTTAACCCTTTCAGGAGCCAGGGGCTGGCCCCCGTCGGGTATTTTTGGTTCTGGGGGTCCCCCAAGCCCCACTGCGGAGCCCCCCCCGGGGGTGACCGCAGCCGGGGGGGAGCCGCTGGCGAGGTGTTTGTTTAGCTCCAGCCCCGTCATCAAGAGTTTCTTGAAAGCCTAATAAATCTGTTACTTGCCTCCAAATCTAATTACCCGGAGTACTAATTAGGTGCAAATGGCCGGTGGAAATTACTGCAGGCGTGGACTGATGGCGGTAGAGCAGAAAAGTTTGGCTCTGCCCGAGCGGGCATTTGAGCTCTGAAATGCGGCATCGTCGGGGGGGAAGGGCAGGGGGGGAGGCTTGAATGTTGCCCAAACCTGGGATAATTAAAGTCCTTGCAAGAGACTAGGGGAGAGATAGGTTTCTTGAATTGTTTCTTTGTTTCTCACCCTTGGGCTTTGTTATCTGCATTATTTATTTAGCCGAGGGGTTCTTTGTGTCTGCGAATGGCCCCAATCAAGTTTTGCTTGAGACAATTAGCTGGTGCCCGGCCGGGAATCCTATGCAAATGCCCCGGGCAGCCGTACAATGCGGGCAGTTGAAGGCATGGGGGGTTTTGTTCGGGCAGTAATTACTGGATGGGACGTGCCCCCCCCCCCCCTTCTTTGCCCTCCCCTCCCTCCCTGTCTTTTTGGGGAGGGATGCGTTTATCTGCTCAGTCTCTCCCGGCTCCCAAATCCGGCTGGGGGCCGGTTTAAGAGCTGGAGGATCGGCGGGGGAAGGCAGCGGGGATAAAAGCCGGGGGGCAGCCAGCTCCCTGACCCCCCCCCCCCCTTCTCCCCTCCGCAGGCACCTGGCGGCCCCCCCCGGCCGACGGCACCCCCAGGCACCGCCCGGGGCAGGCAGGGCGCTCGGGCGGCTCCCCCTCGCCCGGATTTCGGCCAACTCTCCTCCCCGCTACAACTTTAGCATGATGTCTTATCTTAAGCAACCACCTTATGCAGTCAATGGCCTGAGTCTCACAACCTCGGGCATGGATTTGCTGCACCCGTCCGTCGGTTATCCCGGTAAGCCACGTTTTTTCCTCCCCTCTCCCCCCGTTCCCCTTTTTTGTCCCCTCTGCCCCGCGGATTTCCCCCAGCAGAAGCCGCCGGGGAGCGCGGTGCTGTGGGGTTCCCCTTTCTCCCTTCCTTTTTCACTTTTATTTTTTATTTTTTCCACCCTTTATAACCTTTCTATGGGGTCGCAAAACCGGGGCCACCCCGCTGCTGGAGGTGGGGGGCAGCCTCTTGCAGGGAGGGCTGGGGAGGAGGCGCCGGGATTGCCGCAAGGATGCGGCTGGGGATCACCGGGGAGAGCCGGGGAGGATTTGGGGGGGTCCCTGGAGGGGTCCCCCGGGGGCTGAGCACACTGAGTGACAGCCAGGGCTCCCGGCTCCTTTCGCAGCCACCCCCCGAAAGCAGCGGCGGGAGCGCACCACCTTCACCCGGGCGCAGCTGGACGTGCTGGAGGCCCTTTTTGCCAAGACCCGCTACCCCGACATCTTCATGCGGGAGGAGGTGGCATTGAAAATCAACCTGCCCGAGTCCAGAGTGCAGGTAGGAACAGGGGGGGACCCTGTCTGCTTCCCCCCCTTTCAGTCCTCCCCCAGACCCCAGCTCACTGGGGATGTTTTAGAGGATGGGGCCAGCCCCATCGTGCCCCTGAGGGATGCTCACATATGGGTGTGAGGGTGTTTGGGGTGGTCAGAGTGGTGATTTGCCCCCTCTGGGTTGCAGCCTGGCCTCCCCTTCCTCACTGAGCTCTGGGGATTGGTGCAGACCCCTTGGTCATCCTGGTTTGGGGGGTATCCCCAACATCCCCATGCCCTGCACCTTGCTTTGGCCACGTCCCAGCTGGTCTCGTAGGCACGTGTAGAGGCCACAAAGCATCCTCCCTTCCCCAACCGCCCCCCACATCCTTGCTGCCGGGCTGGGGTCCCCTTTTACACCAGCACGAACCAGGGGCTTCCTTTGCTTTTGGAGGGGTTTTGGAGAGGGGAGGCCTTGGGACACCTCTGCTGAGGCTGGGCTGTGCCTCCTCCTGGGGCAGCCTGCAGGGGTCCAACCCGGACACCATCCTGGTGGTGTTGCTGTGGGGCAGGAGGAGGGTCCAAGGACCTGTGCTGCCCCCAGTACGGATCCAGGGCACCCTTCAGTAGGGGCAGGGAAGCTCCTATGTTGCCTGTGCCTCTCACCTCCCTGCAAGGATGGCCCTGGTCACAGAGCTGCCTGGGGCTGTGTCCCTGCAGAGCGTAGCCATGGGGACCAGGACCCCCCTCCCCATGCTCGACCCCAGCCATTTCCTCACAGCACCTTGCTAGGAGAGGCTGAGATGGGTTGGGGGCCACCCCTGTCTGGGGGTGGAGAGCAGAGAGCCTGTTTAGGGGTAAATGAGACATCTGCAACCGCCCCCAAACCCCTGCCCCTGTTCCCCTAATTGTTTTCCCCCCTTTGCTCTATTGTTTCTAATCGAGGGCTTCAACAGGCCTTAAATGGTGATTTTGGGGGGTCGCCGGCTGGCAAGCTGCAAAAAGGGAGCGTCCCCCTCTGCTTTCCCCAAAAGTGACTGTATTAAGCATTTTGGTTTGCCTGTTTGCCCTCGTTAGTATTAATGCTAACGATCTCGGGGAGGGGGAGCCTTGCAAAGCCCCGCTGGCCACGGAGCCGTCCCCATCCCCAGAGCCGGCTCTCAGCCCTGGGGTACCTGCGTGTCCCTAAGGCGAGGCTTTTCTCCATCCCTCCATCCTCCCCTCCCTCTCTCCCGGTCTCCAGGTGTGGTTCAAAAACCGCCGGGCCAAGTGCCGGCAGCAGCAGCAGCAGCAGCAGAACGGGGGCCAGAACAAGGTGCGGCCGGCCAAAAAGAAGAACTCCCCGGCCCGGGAAGTGAGCTCGGAGAGCGGGACCAGCGGGCAGTTCACGCCCCCCTCCAGCACCTCGGTCCCCACCATTTCCAGCAGCAGCGCCCCCGTGTCCATCTGGAGCCCGGCGTCCATCTCCCCGCTCTCCGACCCCCTGTCCACCTCTTCCTCCTGCATGCAGAGGTCCTACCCCATGACCTACACCCAGGCCTCAGGTTACAGCCAAGGATACGCTGGCTCGACCTCCTATTTCGGAGGGATGGACTGTGGATCTTATTTGACCCCTATGCACCACCAGCTGCCCGGACCGGGGGCCACCCTGAGTCCCATGGGTGCCAACGCGGTCACCAGCCACCTCAACCAGTCTCCGGCCTCCCTCTCCACCCAGGGCTACGGGGCCTCCAGTTTGGGCTTTAACTCGACCACCGATTGCTTGGATTATAAAGACCAAACCGCCTCCTGGAAGTTAAACTTCAATGCTGACTGCTTGGATTATAAAGACCAGACATCCTCATGGAAGTTCCAGGTTTTGTGAAGGCCCGCGGGGAACCTTTGTGACCGTACGAGAAACCGCGACGAGAACGAACACGCTGGGCCGAACGCTCCAGTTTTAGTCAGGTCTTGGTTAAATTAAAGAGAAAATAACTCAAACGGACAAACGGACAAACAAACGAACAAAAAAACCGACGACGACAACAGCAACAAAAGAGGGACAGTGCTGGTGTGACCACGTTCAGACTCATCTCCTGCTCAGACGCTCTGGAAAAGGAATAACAAAGAGGAAAACGGAGGAGGAAGGCCTTAAACGGACAGATCATCTAGTGAGCAGAAAACAGACAGACCAATCTGTGTTCTTTATAGTTTTAGGCAAATTGTTGGGTTTCTTTGTTTGGAAGAGGTGGGAGATCGTTCCACCTATGGGCCAGTTTAAAAAAAAAAAAGTCTAGGTTTTTATTTCTTTTTGTGTGTGCGTGGAAAGATCCTTCACCCAGAGGTTTCCAATGTGTTAGCCAACCCTTGGTTAAAATATTCGGAATGGACAGCATCTCTCTCTCTTTTTCTCCCTCTTTCTCTCCCTCCCTCCCTCTTTCTTTCTCTCTCGAGCTCATTCAACTGTTTCATGCCCAACTTGCTCAAGTTGGCACCGAGAGAACTTGGTTCAGGGCTGTGTGGGTTGTGTGACTGATTGTCCTAGCTGCACTACTTTATTTAAAGAAAAAAAAAATAATGTTCATAAGGAGTCAATATGTAGTTTTTAAGAGACAATCAGTGTGTGTCTTATATAAATGGTACATCTGTGGTTTTTAATCTGTGCTAGACTTCAAAACTGTGATCTCCTGTATTGTATGCAACTACGAACTCCGCACCAGCGGGAGTTCTGCTGTGATTTAAATAGGTTATAATTATAAGTGAAATTCAGAGCAACTGAGTTACCTATTATCATCTTTTTAAAAATACAAAAAAAAATATATTAGAAAAAAAAAAATAAAACCACAAAAAAAAAATATACATGATCGCCTTTCACCAGAGGTGAACTGCACTGAAACTTTTTACAACAAACTGTCTTTGAATGAAAGAGAAAAGACCGAAAAAAAAAAAAACACCCAAGGACATTAAGCTCCTCTGGAGTTCACTTACCGCCGGCCACGCTGGCGGTAGCCGTCAAATCAAACAGGACTTCGGGCAGTTGCTCTGACCTGGATGAATTTAAACCGAGAAATTCATTGTCGTTTATGCTTGCAGATGTTAACTGAAGAAAAAAAAAAAGATATATATGCATAAACCTTTTTTTCCTGGATTTGGCAGATATGTATAATTATATTAAAATGGTTCTAGCACACTCGATGGTTGTCTTCCCTTTCCATCGCGCCCGCGAGGGCTGAGCGGGGCGATGCCGCCGGCTCCGCCTGGTTCTGTGGGCAGGGGGAAGAAATCCGCCTGGGGATTTCTTTGCGGGCAGTGAAAGAAGCAAAATGAAAGGTTGTATTTATTTATTGATCGATTTTTAAAGGGGAAAAAAAAAAAAACACAACACGTGTTTCCAACCTGTCCCCTTTCCCCAATCTCAGCCTTTGGCGGAGGGATGGTGTTTGTGAGCCACGTTTAGGGAGAGCCCTGAACTTCTTGGGGTAATCCGGGTGGAGAAGGGGGACAGGGAGCATCGTGCAGGATTTGTGTCATAGCTGAGGTCCTGAGGAAGGAGGAGGACTGCTTTTTAAGCCACAATTTCATGAGCTGAATCTGGATTAGACCCTTCCCAAATGTCCCCTCTCACGGTGGCTGTTTCTGTCCCTCCTTCACGTGTGCGCGTGGGACTGCGTGAGCCCTGAAGCTGGTTTGGATTTAATGCAGCAAACAAATGAACTGGTGGAAAGAGAGAGGAAGGCGGAGGCAGCAGCCTGCTCTGTGCTCCTGTCCCCGGCAGGTTCCTGCTCGTGAAGCTGCTTGGAGGCACCAGCATGCGGCACCGGTGGCCACCGTCACCTCACCGCGGTGCCCGTGCAGCACCGGGAGCAGAGACCATGATGTCTCATCACATCCCCTAGCATCCCTCAGCTTTTCTTGCCCCTCATGAGGTCCGTGCATGCCCAAGGAGCCTCCTTCTTTTGGTTGCCTCTATTTACACACCACTGGGCCCCCAAACTGCCAGCAGTGGTTATCCCTCACGCCGAGCACCCTCCGTTGCTCAGCGAAGTGGCCAGCTATGGATGAAGGCGAGATGTTGTGCTGCTCGGTGCCCAGTTTTGTGCATTTTTGTGGCTCTAACCCAGAGGAAGACACACAGGGGAGGCTCGGGAGGTGCCTCGGGATGGCTCCGGGTCCCCACCACCAGCAGCTCCCAGGCAGTGAGGCGTGAGGTTCCCGTGCTCTGCTGTCGTGGTGCGAGCCGATGGAGTTGAACCCCCCCCCAAAAAAAACTATTCAAGCAAAATACACTCAATAAAACCAAATCCTTGTTGAACTGGGGCACAGCACCGCACCTGCCTGGAAAAGCTCTTTGTTTTGTGAGCATTTGATTTTTTTTTTAAGCCTCTTTAGAAGCACTTTTACCATTTTCCTTTTCCCATCTTATCTATTGCTGTTCTTTCCTGAGTGGTTTCCCATCTTTTAGGGATGAGCTCCTTCAGCTGGAGCTCACTTTTATCAGAAAAGCCAATTCGCACCAGGGATTTCTCTGAATTTTGCCCAGCCTTTTGCACTTTTCACATTGTCTCTACCTGTTTTCTGTTTTTAATGTAAACGGGCACTCGTGGGCAAAGGGCAAAATCCCAAGGTGAACCGGCAAATGCAATATATTATTTAAAGAATGTTTTAACTCCTTTTTCACTTTTAATGTTTTAGGTCTTCCTTCTGGCTAAATTTCTTTCCTCTGAACCGAGGCTGCAGAAGGGGACTCTGGATCTAATACAATCAGTAGGAAAGCCAGGGCACCTTGTCGGTTTAGTGTTGGGAAGCCAGATTTAGGGGCAAAGAGCTGATTAGCAGTGTGTCAGATTTGAGGTGCTCCCGACCCCCAAATCTACATATATAAGCAAATCCTCTCCCTTTCTGCAAGGTGAAGTTTCCCACTGGATGAAAAAAAAAAAAATAAATGAAAAAACAAATAAAACAGTCGGGAATTATTGACTGCTCAGCCCTTGGCCAGGCATCACTGACCCTGCCCCAGGCTCGGTTGGGGCAGAGCCCCAAAACAGGAACGAGTTTTGGGGTGATCACATTTTAGGAGGAGCCCGACATGCCCAGGGCTGCCGGTTTCCAAGGAGATGGGGGACAAATATGGTTAAATCTGGATTTAGGGACTCACAGCAGAGCTTCCCTGATGGGAGCAGAGGGACCCCCAAACCCCCCCTCCACCCAGCCTTGGGGCTGGGGGAGGAGAGCTGGAGGGAGGGTAAGGTTTGGGAAGCTTGGGGCTGGGCTTGAGGTTGGGTCTGACTTTGGGAGGGTTGGGGCTGGGTCCTGGGCCCCATCCAGATTTGGGGACTGAGAAGGGAGAGGGGACAGCAGAAGGACCCCTGACTTTGCTACCTCCCTCCTCTCCCTTTCCCAAAGACAGGGGATGGATGAAAGCCCCCCCAGGCTGCAGAGCCCCCATGCCTAACCCCCATACCCCCTCCATCGACATGTGTGGAGCAAAACGGTGCATGTCTATAAATGCACATAGCACAAACACTGGTATCAACGTGCACAGCCACATGCACGGAGCATAAACACGCACGTAGAAATGCAACTCTGAGAAAGCAGATAGCACAAACACACCCCCCAATGCGTATCTACAAACCCACGTGGCACCAACCCCCAGTATAAATGCAATATTGATGGGTATCTATAAATGCCAACTGACTAAATGCACGTATCATTGGATATATACTGACATGTATGCAAGGGCACATAGCACAGATGGCTACAGCGATGCCCACAGCACCAGTGCCTGCAGGTTCAAGCAGCTCTGCCTGTGCCAGGGGCTGTGCAGGGGCTGGGGGCTGTGGTTAGGGCACCGTGAGGAGCTGGGCTGGTGAGGGGATGTGCTGGGGGCAGGGGGAGAGAAAGGGAATGAAGGGGAAATAGAGAATGAAGGAAAAGGAAAAGGAAAAGGAAAAGGAAAAGGAAAAGGAAAAGGAAAAGGAAAAGGAAAAGGAAAAGGAAAAGGAAAAGGAAAAGGAAAAGGAAAAGGAAAAGGATGGTAAAGAGGAAAGGAAAGGAAAGGAAAGGAAAGGAAAGGAAAGGAAAGGAAAGGAAAGGAAAGGAAAGGAAAGGAAAGGAAAGGAAAGGAAAGGAAAGGAAAGGAAAGGAAAGGAAAGGAAAGGAAAGGAAAGGAAAGGAAAGGAAAGGAAAGGAAAGGAAAGGAAAGGAAAGGAAAGGAAAGGAAAGGAAAGGAAAGGAAAGGAAAGGAAAGGAAAGGAAAGGAAAGGAATCAGAGCCTGCTGTCTCCCTGCTGCTGCTAATGCTGCTGCACCTCTGCTCTGTGGCAGAGAGGAGGGAGGTGGTGGTGGGGTTAGAAGAGGTGGTAAACAGACAGATAAACATATAAATGCTGCACAAACTGTTAAAATCTGCTCTGAGAGTCAATTTTGACTTCTAGGCTCATGAACCATTAATAAAAATCTCCTTACACTGAAATGGCTCTCAAATGCCGTGATAGCGGATTACAAACTCCTAATGGAGATGCTGTATGACCAAATATTCTCTAAGCAGCAAGGTCTAACGTAACGGGGGTGGCCGGGCCACCTGATTATCAGCTTATCGGCAAATACTTCTTAGTGCGGGATGTGCCAAAAAGAAAGCATCTTCCTCGGCACAGTCCCTTCCCTGTTCTTCATTTTAACAGATTTGGGAGCAGCATCATGTGGCCCGGGGTCCATATGATGGATGACCTGTGGCAACGAGAACCTGTGGCTCTCGCCTTGTCACCCATCACAAGCAGGGATAAGGAGCCTGGTATTTATTCTACTGTGGGTGCTGGTAACAAGAGATGTTATATTTCTACCAGAGCTGTTATCATCTAGAAAATGCACAGCCTGAGCCTGCATGGGGTCCCCTTGTCCTGTGGGTCTGGGGCAAGGCAGCCCCAGTGGGGCTGGGCCCTCCTGCACCCTCATTTCCTTTAGAAGCAGCAAATTGCAAACACTTTTCGGTCCAGCTAAAAGTGGAATTGAAGCTGATTTATCTCCTGACACAGCTGTTAAAAGCAAAGTGTCCCTCCATCCACTGTGCCACGGCTGTGGAAGGACGTGTAACCATGCTCACTGATTTTTGGGGATCCTGTGGACCACGACAGCTCTTTCATGAGATGTGGGGCTGTAGGTTTGACCCCTCGGGATAATCAGGCTCCTCTGCAGCCATGAAATATCTGGAGCCAGCTCCCAGGGAAGCCCGTCTGGGTGAGGGCATCGCCCTGGGGGCTGCAGAGCTGCTGAG
The DNA here is from genome assembly GCF_963932015.1 of Anas acuta. NCBI lineage: Eukaryota > Metazoa > Chordata > Aves > Anseriformes > Anatidae > Anas > Anas acuta. The sequence goes on along the minus strand of NC_088983.1, from coordinate 4,547,534 downwards.
GGGCTGCGAACGAGGAGTCGAGATTAAAGTGCAAGGCGCTGCCAGGGTGTTTGCTCAGCATCCCGAGGAGGAGGCACCGTGGGGTTGGCTTTATTTAACATTTTTATTAGCGATGTGGAAGAGCATGCAGGCAGAATTGTTAAGCACCGGAGCTGGTGAATGGAGAGAAGTGATAGGAAGAGGCAGCCAGAGGATGGAAAATAGGAGGGCGGGATGGCAAAGGCTGAGCAAATGTATCTGGAGACAGAAGCGGAGCCATTCAATATCCCTGCCAGAGGAAGGTGTTTGGAAAACCAAGCCATGAATGGCCTGTGAGTGCTCTGCCCTCCTGGTGGGCATGAGGTTGCAGGAGATGGGTGCTGATGAAGGGTGGTGAGAAGGGTGATGGAGTCCAAAAGGCTGGATCAGTGGGGGACGAGGGCAGCAAAATTGCCACTGGAACTCTGGAAATCCTGAAATCAGGTGGGAGAGGAGACCGTTACTGAAATGATGTTGTCTGGTCCCAGGCCCAGGCTTTGAAACTGAATTTGGAGAATTGGGGTGGGATGGGGAATAACCATGAAAGCAACTCAAGGAGGGGGGAACCTCCCTGGGAGAGGGGTGTCTGGGGAAATCTGTCAGCATTTGGAGCTACCCAGGAGAAGCTTGAGATGATGTGAGTGGATTTGGTGAGAACATCTGGCAAAGGCATCCAGGCTGAGAAGTTAAAATTAGATTAATCCCCACTGGACATCAGAGACAAATAAAAATCAGCCACTGACAGAAATTGCCTTAGGATATGGAAGATATGGAAGTTTTTTTTTCATGTGTTATGGTCAAATAACCGGGTGTCTTTCTGGAAGATAAGCAGGAGGTGTTTTCTCCTGTCCATAATTACTTAAAATATAGCATGGCACAACCCTTGCTGAAACCACCCAGGTTACTCTTTCTCTTTCAGGGCTATATGCAGGACTTGTGGGAGGATGGAGTACCCATCAGACAATTCCTCGGAAAATTTGCTTCTGGACCACCTCTGGACATGGCAAATCAAACATGGATGGGCTGCAAGATGGGCACCAGAGACCAGGGGCCAGTGGTGCGGGTGTCCTGTGCTGCTGTGATTGTGTTACAGCAGGGCCTCTTATCCAGGACACGTCTGGCAGAAGGACAGCATGCCTCCAACATCCAGCCCTTCCCATGTGCACGGACAAGCCCTCTGCAGCTCAATTTTTGGGAAATGTCTTGCAAGAGTTTCCCGGAGCAGTTTGGGTCAGCCCTCCTGGGCTTCTGCTCTCCCTTTTTTCCTTGGCCGCCCTCTCCCCTGCTGCGGGGAGTGGGGATGTGGTGCCAACCTCTCCAGGTGTGCAAACTTCCCACCCCTTCTGGCAGGGATCTCAGGGCACCGAGCAGGTACTGCCAGGGCTGAATTAAACAGCAAGAGGCTGCCAAAGCTCACTTCTGGCTTTTGGCCTCCCACATCAGTAGGAAGAAAGGTGACTGCAAGAAGGGGCTGCAGAGGGAGGGCTGTTATTTTCCCTGTGTTTTGGGGAATGCCTGTCACCATTTTGGGTGTTTCCTACATGTATGCTCAAATGGATCATTCAGGTCTGCTGCAAGTCTGTGACGTTGCAAGGGCTGGCGGGCTGCTACAAAATTAGGAATAAAGAGTGCTGGAGTAATTGGGGGTTGTTGGGAACAGATACGCAGATGCTGAGGTCTCTGTGGTGTCACACAGGTCCCTATATAACTGAGAGCAAAATTAGAGCTTCACTACATCTATTTAATTACTTGCATTGATACAACCCAATTAAAATAGTCCCCACATTGCCAATTTCCCTGGTAATTTCTGGTTTCCCTGGTAAATTACAGATTTCTCTGCCATTTCACTTTCTACTTCGATGGCATCACTGGCTAGTGAGGGCCTACCAAGGCTCCCTTGCTGCCTTACCATCGGGTCAGACTGCAATTACCAAAGGCAAAAAGAGCATCATCAATACCAAAGGCAAAAAGAGCAATGCCCTGTGGTCTGCCTTGGCCTGAGGGCTGGCTCTGTCTGTGCTGTGGCTGAGGTTGGGGTATTGGGCTGATAAGTTGCCCCGCTAGGCTGCAGGCATCATGCTTGCAGGGCTGGGGATGTGGCATCACAGCCCGATAAGGGACCTTCCCCCAAATTTCTCTGCACAATGCCACACGTGGCCTCGTGTAGGTGGGTGGCAGGAGATGAGCCCCACATTGATGGGCACAGGGCAAATCCACCCGCTGTGTCTGGCGCTTGGGCAGCAAGGAGTCGAGGTGTTGCAAATGCATGAGTTGGGCTGAGCTGAGCGGGAGAGACAGAAATCATCTGCATGACCCCCGGCAGCACCAAAAACGTGTAGGTGTCCTGATAACCAAGAGAATTCAGTGATGCTCGTGGGCTCATACTGGGGATGTGTGACTGTAACTGTCCCCATTAGCATTAACACACTCTTAACTCACTCCACCATTTATTAGAGAGTGATTAGATATTATACAGAGTCATATTACTCGTGGAGACCAGGCACGATGTGCTTATTTTTTATTTGCCTTCAAATCAGGGAAATCCACAAGCAGCTTTACTTCTAGACCCAGCCACGCTAGCCTGTTCTGGGAGCTTTAAAATTAAAACAATCACAAAGCTGCCCTTAGGTTTCCAGTGACTTATGCGAGACCAAACACACGAGAACAAAAGGACAAATGAAAAACTGGGGTTTCAGGCTGGAATTTGTACCGCGAGCAACGTGATCGAGTCAACTTACTGTTCATGTGTCAGGAGAGGAGAGGGAGGGGGCTGTCCTGATTAGATCTCATTTCCTACCTGTTTACTGTAGGCATTTGCATAATGATCACCCTGCAGAGTTGTTAGCATATTATAACACCCGTTCCTGAACCCGTTAAAACACAAAAACCAGGCAGACTGCTGCTGTTTGCAGCAAATCTCCTCCTGATTGCGTCCGAGCGGATGTGTCCAGCGCGTGCCCCCGACTACTTGAGGTGGCTGCGAGCCTCTTCCAGATGTCATCGGAGAGATAAACACAAACTGCTTTATTTTTTGCAAAGAAAAAGGAAAAATCAGCGGGCTGGGAAGGGATCTAAAGTCCTCCAGCGGTCATTTTCCATTTTAGTGCCTCATTGGAGGAAAAGGACGTCTCCGACACCCCATATTCCTGGTCCAAGTGCTAGGATGGTGATAGCAGCCATCAGGTTTTGAAGCAGCACAAATAAATGATGGACACAGCAGCTCAGCCCTCCCCAGACATTTGTGCTCCTGCAGGATACGTGCTTCACCACAACTTTCACCCAAGCAGATCTTCATGCGCAGAGTGATGATTTACAGACTGCGAACATGGTGGGAAGCTGGGTTTATTTGTAAATCGTTTGCTTTCAGTGAGGACAGATGAGCGTGCCATTGTTTTGGAAGAGTTCCCTGTCAGCCGAATTACAAAAAGGCAGATAAAAGGGGAGGGACGCGGGGCAGACATGGCCCTGCTGTTGCCAAAGGGTGGCAGAGGCCTGCGAGGTCTGAGTACCCAAGCAGCGAGGTGTCAGCAAACAAACCCCGACGGGGCTCACCTTTCAGCAGACACGCTCAGCTTTTTGCTCTAACAGGGCCACAACGTGGATCCTTACAGATCCCTCAGTCTCTCACAGAACCGTTTCTAATCCTACAAATTGCACCGAGGTGCTCACAGACCACCTGAACCAGCTTGCTTCCACCTGTCCACTTTAAAGCGCATTTTCAATTTCCTCCTCCAGCCGTTCTTGGCAACATGGGGTAAAAGTGGACTTCAGATTAAATAATTTAGCGAATACCACAGGGGTCAGTGCCAGAGCACACCAGACTTGTGGTGTGCTACACATGTGGTGCTTGTCCCCTGTCCGCTGTGCTGGGTGTTTGCAGAAGGATGTGAGACCGGTTTAATGAGATTTCCTCTTGACAAATTCACATTGGCTGCTTCCTGGTAGACAACTTTCTGCGTAAATGGAATTTTAAGTCTTCCAAGAGTTCGGCTTTGCAGGGACCTTTGCGAGGTTTTGTGTCCCTTAGCAAGGATGCCCTGGACCTTCAGCTTCCAGCCAGCTGCTGCAGCCTGGCATTGTCTCCTTGCACAGCCTCCTTCTCACCTACCCTTATTCCACACCAAACCTGGCCCCAGCGATCCTCCATGGTGTCTGGAAGTCCTGTGGGACAACTGTGGGGTGTCCTGGGGATTCCCATCGCACAGCATCAGCCCAGGGACAGCAGAGATGGTGTCAGCGCCTGTTGTATATGGGGTGGCCGTGTCTCGTGGATGTCTGCCTCTTTGTTTCAGCATAGAGTCCTCATTTCATGTTCCCCAGTAGTGTTGGCATTTAGTGACTGATCCCCAGTGCTCCTGTGGAGCATTATTGCTGTCTGCCCTTGGTATTGCTCCCTGTGCTGCGGGCTTGGTTCTGCTGCTCAGCACCTTTGGACACATCTCACAGGTCAGCCTGCCCCCGATGAGGAACTCTGCAGCATTATGGTGCCAGAATCCCCACCTCTGTAAAAAAAACACCACTTCCAGCAGCCTGGGACCCACCTGCCCATTTCCTTCTCTCATGATGGATGCTCTCCTCTCCATCTCTCTCTCTACCCCTGAGATCAGCCAAGCATCTCAGGTACATCTCACGTCCCCGAAGGCCAGCCGCTGCTGACACCACAACACCGTGCTTTCTCCCTGGCACCCGTAGCAGGTGGCTCAATCCCAAAAAAAGGGGGCAGCCCCTGGCAGCCGCTGCCTTTCTGCCACGAGGCCGTAGCTGCAGCGAGTGGCACAAGAGCCTGGCTCTCCTGCTGGAACTGCACTTCGCTTTCTCATTATGCAACTGCTGTATTTTAATAGAAACCCCTTTTTAGGCAGTTTCAAAAACAGTTGGTCTTTTTTTTTTTTTTTTTTTCCTCCTTCTGTCAAATGACCAACTTAATAATTCACTAGTTGTGCTGGGATTAGCCACTTTGGGCCACACTCTGGATTTCTTATCTTTAATGTAGTTCTCGACGACATCTTCTGCACTTAATCCCCTGACAAAACTCCCTTTGATTCCCATGACAGTCGCTCACGGAGATCAAACGCAGAATGCTGCTCTGTCAGGTAGAGCTGGGCGAATAATTTGCGACAAATAATTTACCCACAGACTTTCTTCCTCATTTTCTCTGCACAAATTGTCCATTTGGCTGAGGCTCGGGACTGCTGGTGGATTTGTTTCTGGCCGCACGAGTCTGAATTCAGCGCCTGGCTCACGAGGAAGAGCCTGCGGGTGCATTTCAAGAGCCTTGGTGGTGCTTTGACCTCGCTTGGCTCCGGCTTTGGTTTTTGGCAGTGCCAAGCCCATCCTGCCCCATGAGCAAAATCAACACACGCCGTGATGTGCTCAGCGATCCTGAGTCACCGTGCTGTGTTTCCGAGCAGGATCAGAGGAGCATGACTTTGAGCTGAGTGCCGCAGTGCAAATAATCTCTAATATCACCCTAAATCTCCTGTTCGGGGGATGTGCTCTAATGTATGCACCTGATACGAGTTTTATCACTTCCCCTTGCAAGAACAGTCTCCAAAAGCCAAGCGGAGGCTAGGCAGGGATGTGCAGAGATAACAGGACTCGGTTTTCACGTGGGATCTGCTCTAGCAGGGACAAGGAGCTACCCACGCTCCCAGCATCACTGCCCAGCACCATCTGTGCCCTACATCACACAGCTGGGGACCAAACACACATCCCCTCTCTTTTCAGCTTTGCATTGCCACAGCCTCCATCCCAGTTTAACCACTCGACCAAACATCAATGGCATCTCTGGGTGTGTCACTTCAAGTGTTTTAGGTAGAGAAAAGGTTGGGAATTTGGATTAATTAGGAATTAGCCATGAGAAAGTGCTGGTTTGGACCAATTTGCACAATATTTGTAACTGTGATTTTATAAATGAAAACGTTTGAACTTGCAGTTTGTGTAAACTTTACCTTTTTCCTTCCCCTTTTTTTAATTAAATGCCTGTGACTCTCAAAAAGCACAAAGGTGGTAACTTTAAGGTCTCCATCTATTTTCCAAACAGCCCTGGTAACGCCTGCAGGGAGCAGAGAGCAGTGCTGCCTTACCAGGGCCCACAGAGACGCTTCATTAACCCAATTAAGCAGGTGGATGGAGAGGGTCTCTCTGATAATTTACACCTTACTAATGAAGTGTGTGACTCTTAATCTCCTCCAAACAAGATACACTCATGAAACACTGGTGCAAGGAAAGGGGAAATTAATTAGGTGAAAAAACTATGAGATTATAGTAGAGGGATTCCAATGAGGCAACAGTAACATGGCTGGTGATTCATTTGTGCCTGTCTTAAATTAATGGCTGAGCTGACAAGCAAATAAGACCCAGCATTGTTTTGGCTTAAAAGACATCCTCATCAGACCTAGCACGAGGCACCTGATTTTATGGCCTGACACACCATTTTCTGAGCCCCAGCTGCCTGGATGGCCCTGGGAGAAACAAACCCAGTCTGAGCAGAGCCTGGCCCCTTTTCTAAGACATCTAGAGGAGCTACTTATTCCATGGAAATATTTCCCATACAGTAATAATGCTGTGCCATAGAAATATCTGCCTGACTGCCAAGCCTGTGTTCGGGGTGCAGTGAGGTGGTAGGGAGGTGGTGGCTGGTCGCTGAGGGGTCATCCCACCAGGCTGAATGCTTAACATTGGCTTTAGCCATAAAAAGATGATGTGAGCTGCTGCTTTGCCTGGTGCTCCGTGAAAGGCTGGAGTCAAGCCCTTGACGACCCAGTTATGGGTTGATTTCCTTTATCTGTGTGCGGTGCCATCGAGTGATGCTGTGCATCAGCCTTCGTGGTAGAGCTGAAGTGGCTCGAACTATGGCCAGTGGACAACTTTGGCAGCCTGAGAGCTGGCTGCTCAAAGCAACATGACTTGTCCTGACCTCTAACACTGTTGGGAGACAGTTTGCAGAGTTTCCTTGGGTGCTGGTGGGTGCTGACCAAAAAATTGGGTGCAAACATGAATGAGAAGTTGCTTTTTTGTCCTGAAAAGTCCCTTGGAAAGGCACTGTTCATCCTGTGGTCATGCATAGTAACTGTCTTCAGAGAATGGGATCTTCAGTGTTCTGGAGTGAGAATGCTGCAGAAATGCATTTTATCAGACAAATTCAATGTATGGGTACTGAAAGGTTCCCGGAGTAGCAGATCCGAGCAGCTTTAACATTGAAAATTGTATTTTGTCCTAAAAAGAACTCAATGCGCCCAAGGATTTCAAAGCTTTTGGCAAACATGAATTAAAGCAGTAATTAATTAAGCTCTGCGGCACTCCTGTTTGATAAACAAGAGATACATTATGATCAGTCAGTATTGCCAACTGCAAACATTCACTAACTGTGAGTCCAGCTCCCCAAAATTATGAGATTGGCTTAAAAAATCACGAGATTAAAAACCAAAATTGTTGCATTTTCTTTATCCACCATCTGGCTCCTCAGCCTCTAGGGTAAACATGCCTCGTGTTTTCAACTACAAGGGCTAGCCACTTACTTAAAAACATGAAAACTGAGATCCTTGTGCTTCATAATGACTCCAACAGCTGAGGCTTTAGGAGAAAATACTAAGAATCCTAAGACTCGTCACGAAATCTGAAGAATTTGCAGTAATGATCACTTACAACGGAAAGGGTTTTGGCTCAGCGGCTATTTCTGAATTCAGCAACCCAGCACAGGAGCTGCTAGACGAGGAACAACGAAGACTGACCCTCCTGGTTGAAATGGCAGGAGCATTTAGGTGGATAAAATACAATTACAGAGGCAGGATGTCATGTAGCCCTTGCTGGAATTTAGCCAGGGCGTGACAGATAAACACATCAGTTCTTGTGAAAACTCTTCTGGGATTGTTAATTATTACAAATGATCTTTCCTGTCTCTCTGGGTGATGATTGCAGGCAATGCTACAGCATCAGGTGCTGTCTGGGGGCAATAGCTTCGTACCAAGCCACGGGTGTGAATGTCACCCCTGAAGCCCTGCTCCCCTGGATTCGCAGCCCTGACAGACAGTGTGTGTCGGGAAAATCCTGGCTCAGGCTGATCCGACTTAGCCCGTGAGACAGGGCCGTTTTGGTGGCAGGGCTGGCAGCCACCGCATTACTGTCTGGGGAAGAACTTATGCGGCAGTGGGAACGGCAAATTATCCGGAGGGAAAGTAGCTGCAGAAGGGCCGTGGCTGGCTGGAACCAGGAAAACAGATTTCAAACTAATGTAAACAGCTTGGATTTATCACCGGGCTTGCAGGTTCAAAAATAAATATCACCGTTTCTGTGGTTCAAAAGTTGGTTATTTTCTACCGACACTTCAAAAAATGTAGTTTTCCAGTGACCTTGGAAACCACTTTAAATACATTTTTCAGTAAGTTAAAAACCTGAAGTTAATAAAAAGGAACCAGGGAAAGAAAGAAAGTTTCAATTCTTTAAGCAGGTCTATTTGTCACAGAAGAGAAAATGAACTGGAGGCCACCTGAGCATCCAAGCACATGTATTTTAGAGAAAACTAGCTCTAATGTCTTCGCCGCAGCAGGATCCCCATACACGTCCAGAAGCCATTTTCTCCAAGGAGGAACATTACGCTGTGCTCAGGATAGACTCTGATCTTTGCACCTAAACCTATTTAAGCGATACTAGGGGCTTTTGTACTGCTATGAAATTACTCTGGGCCCATGAGGGCACTCGCTGGCTGTGTACTCCCCTCTCTTCTGTGGAAATCGAAGTACAAACAGGTTGAAAAAAGCTACAAATTCATGCAGCGAGTACCAGCTAGGACTACTTAGAGAAAAGATACAGCCTCTGGCTTGGGAAGCTCAGTGCTGCAGGGAATTGAGGAGATAAGGAGGAGGGCTTGCCCTGGCTTTACATTTTTTCTCTAAGCATCCCTTGCTGACCACCTCTGGTGGCCTAGATGGACCTTCAGGCCAATTCGTGTGTGGTCATTTGTGTTCTCCAAGTGTATTTCCTCAGAGGAGCATTTCCAAGAGAAGCTCCCAAACACAGGGGTGAGGGCAAGAGCAATGCTGGTGTAGAAGAGTATTGGAGCCATGGACCTCATGCTGCCGCCCTCTGTTTGGTCCCGACTCCCAGCTTTTCAAGCAGTGTTTGTGTATTGAATAAAGCATTTCAAAGGGTTATGCTAAACGGGTGTCTGGGGCTCAGTAATTAATGTCAACATCCATAAACGCTGTGTGTCTCACTCCTGTATTGCCAATGCCCTGACTACAGACTGAGCATCTTATCAAGTTACTTGCTTTCTCCAAAAAGATGTACCAGCAGGTCATGTGCAGGTTAAACATGGCAGCTCTCTAACCACTCAGGAGCTACTTTATCCTGTGTGCAAACCTGGTTTATAAAGCTTATCAAGAAGAGAGGCTTGGTATCACAGTCTAGTACTCATAATTAATCCTGGAGACAGTGCGGATTTAGGTTCATTGGGGCTGACTTCAAATTAAAAAGTCACTATTAGCATGTGAAACAGACACCATATGTTACATATTAACACTGTAGATGTTACAGAATGTTGTGCATTGCTTTTTCTTTAAGTCGGATAGCTATAGACGTGCCCTTTCCAATAGAAGTTGGGTTATCTATCTATATTAGTGTTACCTTCTGGTGGTCTCCATTATGGATGGCAGCAGATGTCTTTACAGAGATCTCTACTGCCAAATCTACTCATATACACACATCCATATAGGTGAGTTCCTTATTTCAATAGGCTTTTACATTTCTATATATAAAATTATATTTATTTGTAAATGTGTTTCCATGCATATTATTGCATCTAAAGTACAGTACCGATCAGTAGACATATACACACTGATTACAGAGAAATGGCAAGTATATAGAAAAATATGATACATTTACACAGACAAATAGAGAAATCTCTAGGTTTATACCTTTACAGCAGTATTTTTCCCTTATTCACCCTCAACATCTGTAGGTACCTTGATCTATGTACAAGTTCAAAATACAGAGGGAAATATTGCCTAAGAACATATTTGGCAGCAGCCTGTAAAAGCTCATTGTGCTAGGAGTTAATACAATGTTCTCAGTGTCTTCAGTCATCTGAAATTTGAGTTTAAAGTTCTTGCACAATCACAGCCAACATAAAATGCAGCAGGAAATCGCCATTAGTCAAATGTGTTCGTCTAATCCCGCTGCAAAATGGAGCTTTTTCATTTCTATCCCGCCACGGGTTAGTTTGTGATTTCATATGTCAGATACATCAATTCTGCCAAGGAGAGGAGATGGGCAAGAACAAATTAAAAATATAGACTCCTTTGCTGCAGGGGAAGTTGAGAGGGCAGGTCTTTGTGGAGAACAGTAATAATGATCTCATTTAAGAGAGTTTCTGGGTCTGATTCTTTGCTGCCCTTCTTCATACTTAATTAGTCGCTGGCAAATTGAGGGGCTAACCAGCAAATCCAAAGGAATATTCACTCTTCTCTGCTGAAATTGCACAGGGAGAGAGCAAGGAGGAAGACATCAGCCCACGTACTCTGACGCTTTAATGCCAAGAAAGAGCACCAGCTGGTTGCCAATGGGAAAACCTGCCATTTCTTTCACTCTTTCTGTCCTTGTCTTGTTTTGTTTCTGTCTCTCACTCTCTCCCACTTTCTTCTTTCTAATTCTCTCCCTTCGTTTGCGCGACCACTGGGATAAATACAGCAACAGCCCCTCTCTTCCCAGAGACTCATTCTTGGGAGGATATTAGTGTGTGCCACACTCTGCTGCCGATTTGTCTTAAGGTAATTATTATTAATGGCTGTTGTTGTTTTTCCTGCAGAAACTGTAATATAGACCCTTTTGTATCATTGGCTGAAGCCTGTTGTTTCTGTAGGAAAAACAATAGGCCCACAGATTAGGACTGCATATTATGGCTCTAGTAGCACAGCAGGCTTTTGGTATTGGTACCAATCCTATCAGTTCCTGGCATCCTTCCCCCTTTACTCCTGGTAATTAATCTTTTCATGAATGCTGTCACGTTTAGAGCCGTTTCATTAAGTTTCTGGTTCCTACGTTTAGGCAACTCACCTGCGCCATCGGCTGCAGAGCCATGGAGAGGGGCGATGCTGGCAGTGGGTTCGCTCTCCCCGACCTTCCCTTCCTCCCTCTGGTAAATGCTCTGCCCTAAATGAAGCCACGCAAGGATGACAGACAGGCAGCCGTGTGGTTCAGACAGCCCAAAAGGGCAAAATTGAGCCGTCAAAAATTAGGAAAAGCCCCTACAAATGAAGGCGGTGGAATGTGATGCCTGTATCCTTACCAGCCTTATAGAAAATGAATACTCACTTTTTGAGTATTGCTCAAAACCATCATAGCTATGATGGTTTCACTTAAAATAGCACAGATTTCTCAAAGCAAGGACAGCATTTTGGGACAATCACCTCCTCCATCCATACACCAACACTTTTCCTTCCTCCTGCTCAACAAGTCTCCAACCCGCCTCCCCCAAAGGCACCAACTTCAGAACTTTCTGTGAAGCAGGAGGCTTTCTAGAGGGAAATTAGGTTTAAAAGCACTTTTGCTGGTATTGCCCCAGACTGCCATTCCTGGTTTTTAAAAGGAGCTGGGCCCGATGGCTGCAGACAGCATGAGGCTGCTGCATGCATATTCGTAGGGCGCAGCAGCGGGGTGAGAGACAAAAGCTTGTATTCCCAGCCCAGCCTCAAGTGACCTTGTGCAACCCCTTAATTACTGCAATTACTTGCCTCCTGAGATGACATTATTAGGCCTTGCTCAGTATTAAGGGCTGTGAAGTTCACGGAATTATTCGTGCCGGTTGGTGAAAGAGCAGCGAGTAAAACACGGGGCCATCTTGTGGCTTCCAAACCAGCTCAGGGTCAAAAGGGGATGGCCGCTGGCAAACCTTGGAAGCTCAAAGTTGGAGGTGTCTGGCCGTTTTGCGTTTGGGGATGGGATTTTTGCAGCGTGGCATCTGCACCGCTTCACCAGTGACGTGCAAAGAGCAGCGCTGCAACGTGGCTGCACCCAAGGGTGTGTTAGCAGCAACAGAAAACAGTAGTTCCTCCCCCAGTAGTATCCATCTGCTGAATTCCATGTTTCTCCCCCAAATCAAACATGAACACTACTAAATGGTAAAATACTAATTATAAAAAAAAATGAATGCATTAGAACTGACAGCTGCTGAAACCAATTTTTGGCATTAGCAAAACTAATTCAAAAAGCTGAAAAAAAAAAAAAAAAAAAAAAGGCAGGGGCATTTTGTTGGTCCTTGAGGAAAAAAAAAAAAAAAAAGTAAATAATAATAATAATAATAAAAAACCATACACCAGAACATACACCAGAAAGAACTGCAAAATTCACCCTGAGGCTCAGAATAAGCATCAAGGATCTCAAATGAAGTATTTAGCTATTGAGGAAACGACAGCAAGTAAAAACAGGAGACTAAATGGAGAAAATTAACTGCTTAACTGCAGTCATTGCTGCAATGAGAGATGTAACTGCCTCTGCTGGGGGACGCTGGGATGGAGCAACAGCTCTCCCGTCTTGGTATTCGTACCCAGTGTGAAAATGTGAAAAGTTGCTCAGTCAATGAGCATCTTTTGGTTTTCTGGTAAGTTTTGACCCACAGGATCCCATTTGGTGGCAGCATCTCACGAGGATGCCAGCACTTGGCCCCAGCAGATCTGCAGAGGGCAGGAGGGTTGTTCCTGCTCCTGAGGATCTGCTCCCTGCTCGCAGCCCTGCACTGGGGTCTGCAGACATGGGAAGCCCCCAGGCAGCTCCTCTGCTTGGGATGTTGCTGCTGAGCATCGATTTACCCTCTGGTCCCAAATGGTGCAGCCAGGGAAGTGGTGGGAGGAAGGGAGTGTCAAGGGAACTACACGGAGGAGAGGGGTGGATTTGGCTTATCCCCAGGGGTAGGCACATTGATCTGCCCGTAGCAGTTTTGGATATGAAGGGACAACAGAAAAATTCATCTCCTTGATTTTCAAGTGGAAAAAGATGCCATAACCAGGCAGACAAATAGGAGGGGAAAAGACGACATCCCCTTTCCGCACAAGAGATTCAACAGAGGCTACAAGGTGTGGGTTTTGGTGACCTTTATTCCTTTGTAATTGAACAATTTCATATGTGCAATATTGTGTTGAGCTCTTCTCCACCACTGTAGTCCAAGGGAAAACCCTGCCCTCCCTCCAAAATCTGCCTTGTAATTACATTATGATATTTTATTTTATTTTTTCTTGGTTGGGTGTTTTTAGTGTTTTGTTTTGTTTTGTTGGTCCACTGACCTCTCCGTAACCAACCAGGTAAAATATTTCCGTTATCTTCTCCCCAAAACTTGGAAATCTTCAAAAAAAGAGGTAGGAGAGAGGTGAGCTCTCCTAGCTTCGTTTTCCTACCACTGCCTTTCCTTGGCTGTTCATCACAAAAAGAGTCCACACGCCCATTGCATCATGGCATTGAGCCTGTTGTATGTTTTGCCTTTTCTTTTAAATTATTTCATGTTGCAAACCTGGCGATTATTTCATGCTGTTTAAACTATATTTGCAGTCTTTGATCAAATATAAGTAGACCGGAGCAAACTGCTGATAGAGTGAAGATATTGTTCTCGGTGTTTCTCCTTTCACTTTGTTCATTACATTATGCGTGTAAGCTTGCATAAAATGTTCATTGTGGCAACGCGCCTTTGTTATTAATTCTTGTGGTGCCACATATTTTCAGGAAACCTAATTCATTCACAAATGGGGTGATTAGGTAATCTATGCCAGCGTGTTTGGGTGTATTTTACACACAACACGGACACGTACAACACACAATTACATGTACACCAAACACATACTTATCCATATAAATAGAAGGACCAAACCATGTCCTGTTTATGCCTAGTTCAGCAAAACCCACATAGTTTAGCTTCCAGGGCCCATTCTCAAACTAAAATTTTGTTAACTATGCTACCTTGAGACCTGGACACAACAGCAGAGAGATGCAGTGACAGGTAGCAATAACCAGCCCAGGATTTCAAGGCAAGACACGTATAACAGCCCAGGATACCCCGATGTGTGTGACTCCTATTTCAGGAGCTAAATAAATTTAACTCCTTTTTAAGTTAAAAAAAAAAAAAAAAAAAAAAAAAGCAAGGAGACAGGAGGTGAGAACTGGTTTGTGGTGCTTGATCCCTAGCCTGGCTTCTACTTGCTCCCTTTATAAACCATGTGCATTAGGACACAACCATGCTATAGGGTTGTGCTTCTTTTCAGAAAGAGCAGGTACCCAGCCCTACCAGTTGCCAATCTAGCCCAGATGGTCCCATATTTTTGGCTCCTTTTCCAGGATCCACACAGCCAACATCTTCTCTACCAGGAACTCCAAGGGATATCCCTTCGTTAGCTTCCATAGCTTATTCTATGCCACTTATGAGGGGCTTTGTTACCCCTAAATTATTTAATTTTGATGTGTGGGGCAGCCAATACTCTGTGATGGGTTCCAGTAACCCAGTTTGTACCTTGCAAGTTGCGTGCTGATATTTAAAATCCCCAAACTCTTCCTTGGAAGGCATCTTCTCTTTCTAGCCTTGGTAAATAGAGTGTCCAATTGCAAAATGCTGATATTGTGCAGCATGGAAAAGGCTTTTTTCCCCCTGAGTTTTATTGTATACAATTGATTATACACCATTTTTCTCTCCTTCTGAAACCTGCACAATTGGACTCATGTTGCCAGAAGAACCTGCTGTTACCCAGCCCCGGGGAGAAGAAACAGAAAACAGGAAGAAAGCCATGTTTTAAAGCTCTTAAAAGTTTTTTTTAAAAAATATTCCTCTATAAAATGCATTGCAGCTGTATGTACTGGGGGCCTCCTGATTGTCACACAGCACTGGGGCCACCCCAGCAGTCTCTGTGTGCCTAGGTGTAACCACTTCCAGGCAGAGATAAGCTTGCTGCCCTCCCTCTCCCAGGACACCACTGCCTTTCAGACTCAGGATTGCGGCGTCTTTTTGCACATCACAGCCTGCCAAGCTGAGGGCCACGAGGTCCTTCAGTGAACCAGAAATACCTGGGAAACAAACGACACTAGATAAAGGGTTTCCAAAATCCCACCTTCCTGCAGGGTTTGACTCCTGGTCTGGAGGATGGGGATGATGAGAGGAGCTGCAGCAGCAGAATCATTGTAAAAGGGAGAAAAGCAAGCTGGAATCATGCCCCAAAGATGACATTTTTAGCTGTTGTGGTCCAAGGTTTAGGGTTTTTTCCCTGGATGTGGCAGGCCTTGGGATGCCCTGGCTCTGCACAGGGAGCACACACAACACAAGATGCACACACACACCGATACCTGCTTGTGGCTCTGCTCCTGGATGGGCTGAGCTAGAGCCACCTCACCATCACAGCCCTTGTCTGCATCCTGCTGTCAAAAAGCTGCCAGGTGAATAATCCTTGCTGAGCACCAGGTGAGCTGAGTTTAACTGCAGAGCATTACAGCTGGTGGGAATGGTTGGAGCCTCCACGTTCTTCTCAGAGGAAAGGGGATAATGCCAAAGATACTACAAATAATAAAATAAAATAAAATAAAATAAAATAAAATAAAATAAAATAATAATAATAATAATAATAATAATAATAATAATAATAATAATAATAATAATAATAATAATAAAACCAGCCTTCCTCTCACTGACCTTATCAACAGAAAAATATGAGTATGCAGAAGAGGTGCCATCATTTTTACTACAGGGCTTCAAAGACTGGATCAACATTTGGGTGGCTGTTACCAATTATTCCCCCTGTAAAATTTGCTCAGCACAGTTTGCAGGACCCAAAGCAGCCTTCCAAACCCTGAGCGTTTTCAGGGTCAGAAGCCTCCCAGGTATCCTCTGTTCACAATTATTTATAAATACACAGGCACGCGTATCCTAGCCATGAGAATTTCCATGGCTAGGAGACCCCAGATCATCCTCCAGTCAAGATTATGCTTAAACACATACACACAAATTTTGCTGAAGGGGAAAAAATGGTGAAGATTTTCTCCATTTTTAACCCGAGACTATTATAGCTGATAAATCATTATGATTTCCTGAATTATGGGCATGAAGGATGGCATTACACCAGTCTTTGCCCATCTCAGTCTCGCTACCCAAGAACGTGAAAACACTTTATGTGACTTAGTTATTTTTCCAGTGACTGACAAATGCTTAGCGATTGAGAAGGAGCAATAAATACACGCTGCTGGTATATAGAGTAGCCTTCCGAAAAGGATTTCAGGGCCGAATCCTGTCTCTGTTTACACTGTGTAAATCAGGTGTAACTCCAGTAAAGCTAATAGACGGAGTCTGGTGTCAAACCCACACGGATAAAAGGATCAGGCCCTCTAAGCTTTAAAGTTATGAGTCTTTTCAAACTGCAGATCTACTGTCAACATTTCAGTGATTACTTCCCTTTTTTTCCAACACACAAACATAAAATAGTAACAAGATTATCAGATTAAAGAGCCAAAGAACAGCCAGTTTATTATACTCTTGCGTCTAAAACACTCCAATCTTATAGGTTTCCTTCCCACTCCACAGCTTGAGGGGGGAGATTGGTTTGTTTTTATTTGGTTTTAATTTATTTTTTTTTTAATCACAGTCTAGTATAGCTATGTAAGAAAATAGACCAGCTGTAATATTAAAAACTGCACCATGTAGTCAGCAAGAAAAAAATATTCCCAACCCCCAAACCAAGCATTATGAGCCTTTTAACTTAAAAAAAATATAAATTGTTGCATTCTTTCTGTCAGTCCGCATGAAGAAGAAATGACAGGACAAACAGAAAGAAAAGGACAGAGCTGTTTAAAGCTAAAAATGTGCAAATGCTGCATTCCTTCTGGGAGAGGCAAAAAAACCCCACAGCACCCCACCTTTGGTATAAATTATTTAAATCGGAGATGGTCTGCGCGAAGGGTCCTGAACAGATTGCATAACTGTTGCACAACTAATGTGTACAAGTGTGTCACTAATTTAATTTTAATTTTACTGTATGAGTTCGTATAAGATCCCCCAGCTGTCATGTGCTCATCATCTGTCACAGAACTATCACTAAGCCATGCTGGGCTAAGACAGGATTATAAACGATGAACTGCCATGTGCTCTAAATCTTCTTATTTGCCTAGCCTGGAAGGTATGCCCTGTAAAATTTGATTGGCAGGGCGCTCTGTTCTCTCGATTGACTTTGCAGGCCGCTCCCGTCGGCGCCTCGAGCAGCTCCCCGTGCCCGGCACCCGCCGCCTGCGGCACGTGCCTGACCCCAGCCCCTGGCCGAGGCTCCTGCCCGCTCGCCCCGGTGGCACGTGCGGCTCCCGGGGGCATATGGCTGGCTAGTTGTGTGCAGAATAGGGTAACCGAAGCCAAGCAGCCCCGCGCTGTTATTACGGCAGATGGGGGAAGCGTGGCATTCAATATTAAGACAGATGCCACCTCCTTATTCCACCTGTCTGGAACTTGGACATGGGACAGAATGAACTGTCTGCCTAATAATTAAGGAGACAAAGGCTGCATTTATGAGGCTCAGCAGAGCACCGTAGCTGCGAAGCATGCACAGATATAACTGTCGGCTGTAACAATAAGGAAATGTAGACTACGGCTCATCAGATGTTCGGATACGTACGCGCAATTACAGTAGGAAACTGTACTGTTCCCAGCTGCTTTCGTAGCCTTTTATTTAGGCTGGTTGTGTATTAAATTAAACGGGAGGAACAAGTTGGCTGGCATTATTACTATTATAAATAACGCTGCAAAATTACAGTGAAGTTCCTTAAATAACAAAGCGCCTACCGTTCCCCCTAACAGTCGTGGCTGCTATTGTGCTGTGCCCTTTCTTGCAAATTTGCTCTTTGCTTCTCAGTAGTCAACTGTTTTTGTAACAGCCAGGGAGAAGAAAAACATTCTTTCCAGGACCTCTATTATTTTCACGTATTTTTACACAACAATTTGCCTCCTTTCTTTGGCGTTGTTAAAAAAATGATAACTGTGTAAAAAAGAAGGCCTGGCTTCTTGGCATTTATGCTATGTTACGTTTCTGTTATTTAATCCTACTTAATTTGGGACCAATTACCGTCGAACCCGCCGTGCTTTGTGACGGGAATGATTGTGCTGGAGAGGGCCTGATCCTCCCTGGGTGTGAGCCTGGGCTCGCCGTGGCCGTGCTGGGTGGTTGCAGCAGGTCTCTGGCCCTTGTGTGTCCCCGTGTCCCCAGGGGGACACCGTGGGGCTGAGGCTGGGGTCTGCCACTAGCAGAGGCTGAGTGAAATGTGCTGGGTTTGGGGTCTTGGTCCTCCCAAATGAGGTGGAATTAGGTGCTGGGATATACACCCGAGCAGGTGAGGGGGTGTTGGCTGGGCAACGACACTGCTCTGTAGCAGCAATATGCAATTAATGCCCGTGATCGAGAACTGAATGTGATCCGGGAGCTATGTTTAGTGTCTGCTTAGCTACCTCCAGCCCTCTTTTAAACGGCCCGTACTGATGTGATCACGCCCATCCTTAAATCTTTCTAATTAATTTTACTCTCTTTTGAATCAATGAATTCAAAGGCAGCTTAAAAATCATCCGGGTGTCTGTTCTGGGATTTATTTGTAAATGGCAATCGGAATAAAGTTGAATAAGTAGCAGAGAATGAAAATGCAGAGGCAAGTATTAAGGGAATGTATACCGTGTAAACATTATATACAAGATTAAGGACATGCAGAGTGCCCATTGTCTCAGCATGCCACGAAAGTGGGCTTTTATGTTTTTCTACATGTATTTGTGCATTCGCAACGGCACATATAGATTATCTTTATAAATAAAAACAAATAACTGAAATTTCAATGAGAGATCACATGAAACACAATAAGCAGAGCTTGATCTTCACATTTATGTGCATATATAGAGACATACTAATTTCTAAACATACACATGTAAATATTTACAGTATAATATGGTTATCCAGACATCATAGATAAATACATGTTTTCAATTATATACACATACATTATATGGGTATATATACAGGTATGACAAACCTATTAAAATTCTGTAATAATACTCATAAATTGTTCTATACGAATTTATCACAAACACGTTTAAAGCAGACAGCTCGTCCTCAGCAAAAAACAACAACCAGATGTATTTGATTCCCCAAAGCACAGGAATCACATGCAACAAATTGAAAAAAGTAATGAAAGCTCAAACTTTCTTTCCTTTTTTTTTTTTTTTGGTAGAAAAGAAAGCATTTAAAAAGACACAGATACATATTACAAGATGAGGATCAGTTTGAAAAGATCCCACAATATCTGTTACCAAGAGCTTTGTTAATCTTTAAAAACCTAGAATGATTATTTATATGGAAGCTGTGAATTAACTAGGCTTTAATAAATAGCTCACGGGCACGTGTGTTAAGATTGTGGTTTTTGTTTTTATATGTGACTGGTTTGGGGAAAAAAAAAAAAAAAAAAAAAAAAGGAAGCTATTATTTGTTAATTTTTTCTGTAACAATTATTTCAAATTAAAAGCCCATCTGACGAAAGGCATATGGATGGAGAGGGGGTTCAGTCCTAATTGAACAGCCCAGGACTCGTGAGGTTAATTACAGATATTAACGCTGTTGTTCTTCAGCTTCTTGCCCTCATGAAGGCTCCAGCTTCCAAATGACCTGGCTCCAACAATAAGACTCTCTTTAGCCCATTAACTAATTGATAAAAATGTGAGTGTTTAGAATGAGTCTAATTAAATCACCGAGCCTTACAATTACGAGTCCATTTGGTAGCTGTCGGGAGATGGGTAACCTCAGCTGGCATTGTAGGCGAATAAAAGATAAAAATAAAAGGGAGCTTAACCAAAGATCATTTTGAAAGCTGTTCATTTGAAGACAAAGTACACATTTGCCTGAAATGTATACATACACCACTTCAGACTAGCACAGTGTCTTGAAAAGAAAATGGAGCGTTTAGCAATCATGATTTTTTTTTCCAGCGCATGCATGAAATTCTCCCTAGCCTGTGTGATGGAATGAGCTCCTTTTATAATCATTTCTGAGTTATGGGGAATAACTAGATGCTCTGGGAGCACCCAAATGGCTGATACCAGGTTCACCACTATTATTAACATTTTTTTCCCCACTCTTTCATTACAGCAAGCTCTCGGCAGATGACATCCCTCAGTCTCCATTCTGGTTGTGGCTGCTGCTCTAGGGACAGCCAACGGCTCTCAGATGTCCTGTTTGTGAGGTTAGCTTGCTATCACAGGGCAGATTTTCTCTCAGACATCACAGGTGCCCCTGGCGAGGGAGCTGCAAAACAAAACTTCTGCTGAAGGTGTGCCTAATGTCCTGAGCATCCTGTGCATTTCTAGTGTTACCACGCCAGAGAGATTTAGATCTAAAAAACAAGATGAAGAAGTGGGTGACAAAGCTTGCTGAAGGAATGGGTCCATAGAAGGAATCCTAAACTGAGAAGGACTTCACAGGTGGAAAATTTGGACAAAACAGGAGTCTGTAACATAAGAGGGATGGAAGATGTGAACAGGAGTGATATGCGCTGTCTCACAGGAGCATCAACCAGAGTTGGCACTTGATAAGTTCAAAACAAACGAAAGGATGGCTTTTTCAGTGTTAAGGTACTGAACTCATTGTAAAAAGAAGCTGAGGATGCTAAAAGTTTAAATCAAAAAGCTTCTTAACAAATTAATAGAAGAAAAATCCACTCCTAAAGAGTGAGAAGACAAAGCTCATTAGGTCAGTGAGCTATGGAGACTGCTTTGGCCTCTGAAATACAGCCTGGGTGTGAACTGCACTTACAGCTTTCCTTGGCTCCCTGCACCTCTCTGAGGTGGGTGACAGTGGTCCACCAAGACATATCCCTGCCCAACACTGAAACAGCCAGCCTAATGATTTACAAGTGCTTGTGCATCAAATGGGAGTCCCTTCCCTTAGAGTTTGTTTTCCCATTATTTCCCAGCACATACATCTAAAAAACACAACTCAGAAAGACAAATGAACCTCAAATACCTTTGTATGTCACTAGGAATAAATCACACTGCCTGATGCCTGGCATGCCTCTGTGCTGACCATTAAACATTACTTACTGGGTGATACTGGGGGAGCTTGGAGGGTGAACTGGTTAATGCGTGTGGTTTGATGACAAAGAGCAACTCACAGCATTAAAACCAAATGCAGCGTGTAATTCACAGCTCTCAGATGTCCTCTACTGCAACTGCTTTCTGCACAAGCAGGGAAAATATCTGACCTCTGTTAGCATGGCAGGAGAAGAAGCCATCTCCTCATCTTCCATTTTCACAGCCTTTCAAATCTTCCTCCTTTTTCCTTTTATGAAGAAACCTGGCTGTCCCCACCAGAGACAAGCATTCATCCTTCTCTTTGCTTTTCTGTTTCTGCTTCCTTCTTTCTCACCGCAATGTTTTTGTTGTGAATGCCCCTGGGAAAATTCCACTTGATTTCCTAGGCTTGGGGTTCAAGCCCCGCAGAGCAAGGGGTTGTCAGTGGAAATCCTGCACCAAGCAAGGCATCGGTCGTCAGGATCTGGTTCTGGGCTCAGATGGCATTTCAGGTGTTGCGACCAGGCAAGGCAGAAAGGCAGATTTGGATCTAGTCGGAGCTTAGTTCATTTCCGGCTTTATCGATATTTAACCAGCCTTGGATGCTGCCCAGGAGGGACTTGGCAGCCAGTTCAGAGCACGGAGCACAGGTGTGATGTGCTCCTGCCAGTTTGCCTTGCTCAGAAGATGGGCAGCTGTGCTCGGCGCTACACCATGCTTCCAAGCAGCCTTCCAGGGTAGCCCAAGGTAGGGCCTGCATCCTCAGATTAGCCTGGAAATGGCAGAGAGGAAGATAACCATGCGAGGGTCCTGGAGAAAAGAGGGGATCTCTTGGGTAGCCCAAGATGAAAGAGAGCATTTCCAGACATTGCTGCTGTTGGGATATTCAGGGCCAGGGTACAGCAGTTTACAAAAGACTTGGAGAAAAAAAAAAAAAAAAAGGAAAAAAAAAAAAGGACAGGGGTCTTTTAATAGACGGAGCAGGCACTGTTGTACAATTCTTCAAGACTGTCTCCATCTGCCAAGCAGCATAGCTTCTGCCTTGTCTGGATTGACCTCCAGCCAAATGGCTTTGATCCACAGCTCTGTCTCGGCCAGCCCTGGAAAGAGGAGGGAAATGGCACAGTCAGACAGGGGTAAGTGGGGCACGGAGCTGGGCGCTGCCAGCGGGCGAGTCTATGGCCCAGAGAGCTTCTCCGCCCCCTTCCAAGGAATTCACATGTCTTCTGAGGAATATAAATTGAAAGAGCAAGTCTGATGGGATGGGACAAGCTGGAAGTGGAGGAGGTTCTGGTCTAGCTTCTAACAGAATGGAGAGGCTGAGTCGAGGCCCCTTGAGCTCTGCTCCAGATGTCTGTGTGTGCACTGACACCACGATATAAACCTCCGTGAAACTCAAGTAATTAGTGAGGAGGTTTCGGTGGTTAAAACCAAAAACACAGGGAATGGAGGTAGTTGAAAAATTCTTTATGTTCCATATTTTTCATCTGCTCCAAATTTCCCCAGATTATTTTAGAGCAGAAATTCATTTTCTGATACAAATTCAAAAATAGCATTTTTTTTGAATGAGATTTTGTGCATGGATTGTGAGGGCCAGCAGAGGGAGGAAAGGACCATTCAGCCCATTGTGCACAGGCTGACATTTTCAGTCGTTCTCATTTTCCTCCGATGGTGAAGGCTATTTTAACATGGAAAGAGAATCCTTGAAAGATACAAGACGTTGTAAACACACTTTTGTGAAAAGCCTTGCACAAAAGTGGAAAACAGATGCACATGCATTAAAAAACATCAACGTACTTTAAGAGATTATCAGAGTTAGGTAGGGAACTGCTGCAAGAACTGATGCCTTGGCACCGTCTCTCTTCCTTTCCCTACCACGGTGATGCCCTTCCCTTAAAGCTCTGGTGCCTCCTCCTGCAGCCCCTCCGTGCACCTCTTCCTCCTCCATACAGCTCCCGTGTAACAGCTGCTACCTGTTCTGCCAAATCTCTCCTGCTCCAAAGAGCCACAGCTCCTGTGGCTGAAATAACAGCACTGCTGGGCAGAGGGCTGAGATGAAAGCCAAACGCTTTGCAATATGCTTTGTCCTCGGGCACCTGAAGGGTGGCAGCTCGACTGGATTCAACTGCTGAGGATCGTATGCAGGACTAAAGCACAGGTGTGATTGGCAAGGTATTAAAACACAGAAAGAAACATAATTCAGCTCAGCCACAGGTTCAGATTTGCTAAGAAGACACCTTCTGCATAGTTAAAATCTCAATGTTTTTCGTGCTAGTCAACCAAGTGAAGGGGACATAATACAGAAGATTGAAGAACGTGCATGTGCACAGAGGGGAGCAAAATCATTTAGAAAAGCCTGGAGTAATATCTGAAATGAAGTGTTACCATGCTAGTCACTTTTCTAAAGACAAAACAACTACTTACAAATATAAAGTTCCAGTCCTGGGCACATATGGCATAACTGCGGGGTAATAAAGAAATGGCCCATTAAGGAATGAAATGCTTGTTTAGCATCTACCATGCCTGCTCTGTCTCAGGACTTATCAAAATAATTGTTTGGTAACAGACTAAAAATATTACTATGCATTCCACCATCGGCCAAGGAGAATGAAGAGAACAGGTTTCAGTTTTAGACATAACAACACAGCCCTAAGAGGTAGGCAACAATGGGTGTGAGCCAGTAACATTTTAGGTCTTTAATGGTTTTGAACTACAAGATGTAAAGGCATGGATCAATTATATACTTATATTCTAGGGATTCTTGTACCTATTATCTGACAGAACTGATTGGGACGAGAAAATACCAAATGCAATGTTTAGATACATTTAAAACCATGGTCCCACTAACTTTGAACTTGACAAAGTCAAGACAACATTGAGAAAATCCTGTTCATGTAGAGATGCAGCTTGATATAGCTACAGGAAGCAGATGAGCATATTCTGCATGCACAAACACACCCACTTTAATGTACGTAGATTTTGAAAGCATGAAATCTTTTCCCAACAAGTCTGACACGCTTTCTCCTGCTTTGTACAAGAAGATGAGAAGTCAGACATTTGTACCCAAAAAACCCTGCAGGCATCTGCCCAGGCTTTAAGAAACACAGTCCCTTAGTTTTATCTTCTCCCCCTTCCAACAAAACCTCATCCCAACACACTGTTACAGTGGTTTGCTGCAGAATCTCTTTGTTCCCCTGCAGGCCAGCCCATCTGCCTCCAAGAATCTAGACTCGATCACAAATGTATTTTTAATGCACTGGTGAAAGCATTCACTTAAAATTATCTCATTTTCCCTCAGGAAATTTTCAATTAAATAAACACATAATAATTATTTCCTTTAATTACTCATCTCTGCTTACCTGGAGCTAGGGCACCTTTACCCTCTTACACATCAGAGAGCTGTCAGATTGATTAACGAGTATTTATTTGTTTCTTATTTTCAAAACATACCCATGTACTAGGGGCATTTCATGGAATACTGCTGATGTCAAAGGGAAATTTTTCCCTAGAAGTTGACAGCACAGGCTCAGTTCCTCTGCAGCGCTGGGGATCCTCTTCTAATGCAAACGTGCCAGCTGCAGCAGTTGTGGTGGGTTACCAGCATCTAGAGGTGTTGTGTAATACCCAAGGCTTTCCATCCTCGTACCACACTTAATGAATATCAGAATGGTTTATCAGCAAGGCTAACCATCGTTGGGGGATATGGAAGATGGGGTAAAGTTATTTCTTACACCCAAAGATTATATGAGAGAGGTCATGTGCACCTTCTTAGCCACGAAGGAAGAATGTGGTCCTGAACCCACTACCCCAAGCATCCATCAGCCCAGATCAAGCCCTGCCCAAACATCAGCAAAGTTCTGCTGTTTCTGTCCCTCCTCACATCCCCACAGCTCCTGAAACCTGCTGATTGTGCCTTGGAGAGCAGCGTGCAGCCAGCCAGCTGGGATGGGAACAAGAAAGGGGATGGAGAGTACCTCTTAAGTTAGCATCAATATGACTGATAAACTGAATTATTTTTAATGAAACCATGAATTTCAAACTGAAACTCCCACTCTCAGCCCTTCAAGCTTTGCCTGGTCTCACCTGCCTCCTTCCAAGCTCCCACCCAGACCCTGTTTACAAGCCACACTTGTAAAATTGAATATTGATGCCCTAAGGAGGAGGGCAAATAAAATCGATCTTCGTTACACTGCTGAGCAGCCTCAAGCACTGGTGAAGCAGGGAAAGACTCTGTGACTTCTACCTCCCACAGAATCCCCTCAGGCAGGAAGGAAACCAGGTTGGGCTGTTTGTTCTTTAAATCTCAGTTCCATGTGGTGCAGCCACGTAGTGAGCTTTCTTGTACCAAAGGAAATAGATAATGTTTTAAATCTCCTAAATATCATGAGTCCTTCAACTGTATCCTAAAATACTCCATATTTGCTTCCTTGGAAATGCAGCCCTGATGCAAATTTTCCGAGGCACTGAACTGGGGAACCGTACCTATACCATGGGGCTAAATACACCTTCTTGTATCGGTCGTGTAGTTGAGCACTTTCTTGAGATGTCTTGTTAGAATTGAGTCCCAACTTATTTTTGTTGCAGAAGTGTAGGTTTCTTTTCCAATTATCACAAATAACCAACTTTTAAAAACAATCCCACCACGAAAAAGGTCAAAATGCCTCTCTGCAGTGAGTTTATTCTTTTTTTTGTCAAGTTACTTGACTGTGTTCCTTCCACAACAGCCTCAGCCTTCACTAAAATGAGGTTCCTAAAAATGTTCTTCCAGTGGAAGATGTCATGCAAATCTATGTGTGAACAGAAAGTTCTGGCAAAGGACAAAGAAGATCAGCATCTTCTGCAACAACCAGCAATCAGGTTACAGGTATTCTATGAAAAATGAAACACGGCATAAACAAAAGATTTTACAAATAACCCTTCAATAAACATGACCGAACTGCTCACATGTGTGAAGCTAGTCATGGACATATACATTTGCAGGATCAGGGCTTACAGAACCAGGACACAGGGGGAGTTAGAAGATAATTATCCAAAGAGACCTACAATAAATATCTGTGGGCCAAACAGCACCATATGTACTGTATATTGATTTGGTAGTAAAGGGATTACTTGAGTGATAGTGTCTATTCTGTATATTATTAAAATACAACAGATGGGAAATTGGCATGCCATGTAAAATACAAAATTCAATATTCACCCAAGTGGGCTGATAAATTACCATAAACCATTTATGAATATCCCTCAACCATGAAGCCTAATAATAAAATAAAATTAAAAAATAGAACTCTCAGCCCAGCTCTATCAAATGGCAAAGACAGAGGCATCCTCTGGAATAAGGATCCTGGTCTGCTTTCCAGACTGATCCTAGGCTGTGTCTTCTTCTGCAGATGTTCCCATCAGACCCAATACCAGGTACGTTACTTCTAATGATAAAAGGGGGAGTCTTTGATTCCATCCTGAAGAGGAATATTAATCGTGAGAGAGGTTGACATGAACTGGAAGGTTTAAAAGAAATAAATCAGAAGATATATGGTAGTAATACATATTTTATTACGTTGTTTTTCATAACCAGTGAGTAAAAAAGGAAAACTGAAACTGTTTGATTGGGCAAGAATGGGAAGAGGATTTGATAGTGCTAGACAAAGACATCAGCATATTGAAAGCACCATGACTACAGGATTCACGCAGAATATTTCACCTAAGGCAGCCAATACAGCACAGTCCTCTCTGATCACCCCTCAGTTTGCTGAAAAGACTGCTAAAGAGAGACTTAAAAAAATAACCTCTAGCAGGGCACAGCATCTTTGTCAGCCTTCTTTCCAAGCAGACTGCTGTTTTACGTTGGCCATGATGTGGACAACAGCAGTTACATATGTGTTTGGACATCGGGCATATTGGGAATATCAGAAGGAAAAAACAAACTAAAAAAACTAGAAAGAAGCCTCCAGTCCCCAGTGCCCCACTGGTGCCTCTTTTCACATTCCTCCAGACAAGGAGATCCCCATGCACACAGAAACAAACCATGGCCTGCTTTGAATCCCACATACATGGATCATACAAGAAGTAAGAATTAGAGCAACTAAAGTGCCTGGAAGCCCCAAAGGAGTTTGTTTTCTGATCAAAGAAAGCTTTCAGGTTGGTCGACATGGGGAGTTTTTTTCTCCGATGAGAACAAATTTGGTACTGGGGACACAGGGAGAGAAGGGGGGCTTGAGGGCTGCAGTTTCATTTCTGCAAGAATCAACCTCAATAATTTTGGATAGGAAGTAGAGGGAAAGATATCTCTACCCAGATGACAGCATTCAGCATGGTCCAGTCAGTAATAACGAATTTGTCTCACAGAGAAGAGCTCATACAAGACCTTAAGTGGGCAGCCAAAAGGACGCATGGAAATTAGGAAGGGATGAATATCCTCTGCCTTCCTTCTGCTAGTTTAGATGACTGATAGACTCTCTTGTCTAGACTGAATTATTGCACGTTCCTGATAAACCTGTCTGTAAGCTGTTAAGAGTATTGACAGGAAGTTAGCCAACATGGCACCATCTGGACCAGGTCTAGCCACTCTCCTTGACCACGGCTCGCGATGACCATGTCTGTCATTTTCAGGGTTATTAATCAGAAAAGGAAAAAATGACCCCACCTCACATTTCTACCACTGAATTGTTCTAGAAGTAATAATGCAGCTGCAGAGTAAGTGAAAAGCTAAAAATATCACAAGATCTTCCTCTCCAGAAAAGAAAGAAATTATTTTTTGAAATTTTGAAATTCTTCATGTTTTTTCTCCAATATAACTCTGATGAATTCTTTTTTTTTTTCTTTTGTGTATGTGTATATGTGTGTGTGTGAAATGTAGTCGCATCCAAAAAAAGGCATCTAGACAAAAGAATGCTTATTTTAAGCATCTCTGCTGAGAAAAAAAATAAAAATTAAAATTAAAATTAAAGGTTTGCTTTCAGCCATAGCAACATCTTCAGAATGAAGCAGAAATAATTCAAAAGGAATTTATACTTAGGGGATTAATCCTTAAACGAGGCACAAAAATAAATTACCTGATTTTTAATATTTCTTAGCATCCAGCAGATTCGTTCAGCTTTCTCCTTGAAAGAAAGGCCACCTGTTAGAGCACCAAGATACGGATTTATCTATCAGTTTTTGGAAAAAACACACTCATTTCTGCTCTTCAGAGATGAATTCAGTATTGTACAACTCTGCACTTTACTCTGCTCTACCTGTAAACCCTCACAGCTAGAATAAGTCCCACATATATGAATACGATTCCTCTGCTAAACTCACTGCATCCCTGGGATATAAACCTCTCTGTTATTAAATTCCAAGAATTTAGAGGATGGCTAGACTGGGAGGCTAGGATTGCCTTCCTGGTTTTATCACTGACTCACTCTGTTAGCCAGAATATTTCATCTCTTTGGCTTTCTATTTAGTTTCCTATGTTTCTTCTTGCCTATGGAGACCACAGCCCTTGAGGATCTCTTATTTGCAGAATCTGACACCTTTATGCTCCAAGCTCCACTGAGGCCATAAGTCACTGTCATATGACAAATAATAACTGTACAGCTCATTATCAGTAGGTGTCCTAGCTTCTTCATAGGTGGTATGTGAAAGAATCATGGAATCACAGAATCACAGCCTGGCCTTGGGCACTGCCAGGGATGGGGCAGCCACAGCTCCTCACAGTAGCCTCCACCAGGGCCTCATCACCCTCATAGTGAAGAATTTCTTCCTAATAGCTAATCTAAATCCATCCTCTTTCATTTTAAAGCCATCACCTCTTGACCTGTCACTGCACCCCCTGACACAGAGCCCTTCCCCAGCTGTTCTGCAGCCCCCTTTATGCACTGGCAGGCTGCTGTGAGATGGGATTGCCCCAACCCAGCTGCAGGACCTTGCACTTGGCCTTGTGGAACCTCATGAGGTTTGCACAGGTCCACCCAGGTCCCTCTGGATAGCAGCCCCTTCCCACCAGCATGTTGACTGCACTTGGTGGCTTTGGTGGCATTGGCAAACGTGCTGAGGGTGCACTCAATTTCATTGTCCCCATTACCAACAAAGATGTTAAACAGTACCAGCCCCAGTACTAACCACCAAAATATGGGAAAGAAGGGGCAAGGCACAACCATGGAAGGACATACGCACATGAAGGTTGTCATGGAACACGTGAGGTGAAGACATCCAAAGTCATCTCTTGAATCCAGCCCTTGTGATAACAGTGATGAGCAGAGCTATGATTCAGAGCATTTCATTTGAACTCGAATCCTTTACAAATGTGAACTAGACTTCATAGCAGCTTCTCAGGTGTGTCCTGACATCTTTTCCCTCTTTTATTCCTTGCCTAGCACACAAATGCACCAGATTATCAACACACAACACCTCAAGAGACCCTCCTAAATCCATAGTAGATGAGCATCCTGACTTTCAAGATCTTGCAGCTGTCCTTGTTGATCCTGATTAGTCTAAGGCAAAAAGCTCCGTGAAGCTCCTCTGTTCCCATTTTATACATTGACTTGAACTTTGAGACCTCTGAGACACAAGCCGAAGATATGTCTTTCTTCTTGGCAATGGGCATGATGTATAGACAAGTGTAGCTGCTCAGACACTGCTGATCTCAATTTTGCTTCCATGGTTGTGAGAATGGGAACCTGGCCCATTCTCCATCCTTTCTGAGGGAATGTCATCCATGCTCATTATCCTGCCAAGACTATGCCATCTTTCCTTACAAATAAAGGCTGTGATGTTCCATACTCTTACCTGCCATGCAATCTGTTTTTTTTTTCCTCCTCCCAAGAACAATAACTTCTGCATGCAAATTGAATGTTTCAGGTAGAAATCTGACCACACAAATACAGGTTTGTCTTACATCCCTGTTACTTTGCCATTTGTTTTACAAACGACACAAGCAATGTTGCTTTTTGTAGTTGCACAGGTTTTTGCACCCCAAAGTGGCAGTGCACTAATGTGTCATTTCTATAATTAAGAAATACAGAATGATTCAGTAGCAAAGAGAAAAGAAGACAGAAAGAAAGAGAAGCCCCCTGCAACATAATTGGTCACTGCTATGAATCTGTACTCAGGGGACAGATAGCACGACCAGAGGTAATAGCTTACACACGTATTCTTGAGCTGTGCAATAGATGGAAAAGTGTCCCAGATGGATTGGGCAGGGGCTTAGTTCCGGGATTATGATGAGACAGTGGGTAATTATTGAGTGGCATTGCCTCAGCGCTGATTATATCTGCAAGCTTGTTCCTTTCCTTCAGAGGAAAGCATTGATAAAGATAAACCATGCTGCTCTATGTCCTTCATGTAGCACAAAACAACACATTTCAATCTAACAGGATCAGGTCTCCACTTTGATCACAATCTGTTACCTAGATGTCTTTGCAAATTAATCAGCCCTGCTTGTTTAGCTCCAGTCAGTTTGTACTGCTAAATTAATAAATGTACTAGGAGCAACAGAATACATAATTAAATTCTACAGTTTAATCTCCACATAATAATTTTGACCTTAGTCTGGGGCCTCTGTTATAGCCAGCAACACATTGAATAGACACAGACCTTGCAATGCAGCTTACACTAACAATCTACCTTGAACGATTACTCAGGGGCACCGCAATCAAGAGCTACTAAAATCAGAGAAAGCAGGATGCACAATTAAGAAAACAAAATTGTAGCCAAAGCTTCTGGCTATATAAAATACAAGGGAGCTAATGCAGCATAGGCATATGTCTACCTCAAAAATATAGGAAGATACTCTGCCTTGGTTCAGTTAACCAGGAAAAGTCAGTCTGTACTTCCAGCATTTGTGTCAAAAGGAAAGCAGCCTGAATTTCTGTGATTTCCAGAAGAGCAGAGGACAGCAAATGTTCTTCCCAAGAACACTTGCAAAGTTTTGAGGAGAACAGACCATGCCATGAAGGGGATTTCTGCAGCAGCCTCGTCGAAAGCAACATCACTGAATTATTAAAGCTGGAGTATTTATATATAGCGGACACCCTTCTCCCAGATTACATGCAATTTACGTTAAAAATCTGTCATCTTGCCCACTAGTAGATACACGCCTTCCCCTGTGGAAACTCAGCGTCTTCTGGCAGGAGCTGTCAAGGGCTTTGTTCTACATATCTGCACATCCGCATCAGCTGCAGATTACCCAGAAAAGATCAAAGACGCCTAATGTAAAGGGAAGAGAGAGGTAACTGTTGAAGACAAACAGACAGAACTCCCAGCTTGTTGGGTAAATGCTATTTTCGGTCTTAGCTTTACATTGTCATGTTCTGTTGTCAGCGGTGTTTACTTGCAACAGCACGGGTTTAACTCCAGGCTCTTCAGGGCATGAGTGGTATTTTCTGCCTTTGCCAGGTCTCTTCCACACGGCTCCAAGGACTCCAGCTAGGGGCTCCCAACACTGTTTTAGTAAAACAGCCCCAGATGTTTTCTTCCAGAACACTAGAAACACCCTGATGGTCTCTAAACAAGAAACAGAGCCAGTAAGGCACACTTTCAGAGTTTACTTAGCTTGACACACCTCCCAGGACACTTGATTAGCAGTAAGAGCTTGCTGTAGGCAGAGCCTCTGAAGGTGTTTCTACAAAGGAACGTACAATGGGAGCATATATAAAGATACTGCATGTCCTGAAAACCCTGATCTCAATTTCCACTCCACGGACATCACAAAAGCTAGATTTCCCTATATCCACACCAAAACCTGGCTGATTGCTTGCGGTGAGATTAATTACCACAAGTCCCTTCTTTCCATTTGCATCTTTCTGAGGTTTCTTAGCTAAATAATCAAATAAGTCACAGACAATGCTGCAATGTGTTGATGGGATCGTTTCTGTGTTGCCTTTTTGTTTTGAGCAGCAACACGCTGCATAATTACTAGGAGATATACACACACTATAGTGAGACATACCGAATTGGACCCCCAATACCCGTGCTTAAATTGCCTGCCTTGAGGAGAAAGATCAAGGGTCCCCCAGCCAAAAAAGAGTTCCTGGCTGCCGCAGATTCAACACACTGGGCTCTAACACAAAGGCATTGGTGACGAATTAGAAAATCTTATAGCTGGATTCAAAATCAGCCTAATTCATCTGAAGCAGTCGGTTTTGACTGTTCATTTTGGGGCCAGCAGACTGAAGACACCAACGATGTGATCCTACTGCAGTTGAGCCAGATCCTCAATCTCTATATAATGGATTACTAGAAAATGCTCCTGGTACACAGAGCTATGATGCAAATAATAAACTAAAATAATTGCTTTGAAAGTCAACACATTTGAAGAAATAAAAGCAGAACAACAATGAAAATATCTGTCAATAATTGTATTTGTGTATTTCCTTTAAAATACTTAGATTTATAACCAGCTAGCTGCCTTAATGCTCTGTGATTGGACATCGTATCAGAAGCTTAAAAAACAGTTTGGCAGCCAATGTTTAGTGGACCACATGAGTGGTAAAACACACCGACTGAGCTCGCACTCTAATACCTTGACTGTGGTAGCTGGCACTAGAAACCTCTAAAGAATGGAAGGTAAATAGCAATATTATTCACATGTCTGTAAACAAATTCAATATGATTGATCCAAGTGTGAGGAACACTCAATGAATTTGAAATAATTTCACCTTGGTGGTCAAACTCTCAAACTACACGGAATAATGGCATGGGATGGCATAGAATTATAGCTGGCAGTGTATGTTCCTCTTAGCTTTGCAAATTCTTTCCCCTCACCTCTGCTGGAAAGGTGTAAGGTCTCTGTGCATTCACAGTAAAAAGCCTGTGGCCAAAGACCATGTATTACATGCATACATTTTTTCACAATTTATGGCACAAGCTCATTTACTATTTACATCTTTGTGCTTCTCCACTAATCACCAAGGGTTCGATGTAACTCACTCAAAAAATGGGGGAAACGGGTGAAGCTAGAAACTTGCTTAATCAGGTAAATTTCTTTCTGGAAGAAGAAGTTGCCAGCCCATAACAAGATCACATCAGTATTGATCTGCTGGGAACACAAGAGAGGTGTAGTAGCACGTGGAGGGGGCAGACTCAAAATGAACCATCTACAGAAGCTCAGGAAGCACAATGCATGAAAGACTGGCAACACGCCAAGCTGAAAGGTAACTGAGAACCTGGGTAAACCACTCCTGCTATGCTTACCATAAAGCTTGTCCCTGTCTGGGTGGGACAGAGGAAACAATCCTCCAGCCCTGCAGATCTTGAGAGGTGTTTTTGGATGGATGGATCCACCACACAGACTAGTTTCCGTACATCTCAAACCTTCCCTCCTGCAGTCATTGTCTCTCCTACATCCACTGAGGCTGGATATTGGTGTGATAAGTGAGGCACAGAGCACTACCATACCACATTAACATGTTTACAGCCTTTCATACTACAGAGAAGCATAGACAAGCACTATATCCAAGACTCAGGCCTTTTGGCAGATGCTTGTATCATTATCAAACCCAGTACTTGATACACTTATGTCATTTTTCATGCGTGCTCCCTGCAAAGCAACACAAACTATGCTCCTCTTTACACTTTATATATAATGCAATATCTAATTTATATAATGTATAAATGTTGTTTTAATAAGAGGAATCAGCTATATTTTGTTTTAAACATCTATTAAAGTGACATTGTTATAACTAATTTATTAATGATTTATTTTATTAGTGATGTATGTTAGCTGTTATTGCTACTGACTGGTAACAAGACAATCATTTAAATTTTCACATTTATTAAAAAGGAGGAAGAAAATGCAAAAAAGGCAGCAGCATGAAAATTTACATTCATAAAGAACAATAAATGGACAGACTTTTTGCACTGAAACGACAATACAGGCAATCAGCCCAGTTCACCATTTATATCAATTATAAATTTAAAGATTGACTGGAATATGGAAATCTCTGGTGGCCAAGGGTATTAAAAATATTATGCAGAACTGTCATGCACTGCTTTTAAAAAATAAACTCCAAACCTGTGCGTAATGTTGGAGCAGATAAGCATTTGCAGTCAGGTTGTTGATCCAAAGAGAGTAATTAAAGAAGGTGAGGTCTA
Organism: Anas acuta; assembly: GCF_963932015.1. Classification (NCBI taxonomy): domain Eukaryota; kingdom Metazoa; phylum Chordata; class Aves; order Anseriformes; family Anatidae; genus Anas; species Anas acuta. The sequence continues at coordinate 4,513,405 of NC_088983.1, read as the reverse complement.
AACTTGTCAAAGTCATTTTGCCCTACTTTCCTATTTATAGGTTTCAAAATGGAAAAAGCCTTCAAAAGGATTTGCATCCTAGCTTCCCTCTGTAAAATCCTTCTGCAAGAGATTTGAGAATTAGCTGCTGTGCCTGCAGTATATTAAAATCTTTGACAGCCATCCACTTGGGGAATCCCTGGGAAAAAAAAAATAAAATAAAATAAAAAAGGAAACAACAAAAAAATAACCACCTCACTTTGCTTCAAAAGGTTCACAGTATCACTTGAAAGTGGAGAATAAATCACGGTTCCTCCTGGTTGTTCCTAAGGCTCGCCCACGCTGCGGGGTCCTGAAGGGGGAAGAGGTGCAGCGCGTGGCCCCCCTGAGCTCCGTCCAGCTGCTCACCTGCTGCCCAAGGTGTTCCCTGCCCTTCGGCCACCGATCACAGCAGGGAGGAGAGAGGAGAGGCACTTCTTTCTCTCTCGGCATGGTTTAGTTAAGTGAGGAGTAAGACTGGTTGCCTTTTCGCTCTCCGGAGTGCAGCCAATGACCCACACCAGGGAAGTGCTGTAGGAAAGGTAAAGGGGAGCAGTTCTAAACACCTCTCATAGAAATTTGCTTGAAAAGACAAATCAGGACAGATAGCTTTTTATTTTATTTTTTTTTTTTTTTTTTTTTTTTACACTTCTAGGGAAAAAAATTGGGGTGTGGGCTGGTGGTGGAGTTTTCTCTACTTTTTCTCCTGCACTGGTAATTATTAACCTTCTTTAAATTCAGCAGGAATATGTTGATATAAATGGTTTTCATGAAAAAGGAAGCAAGCTTCAATCTCAAAAGCAGAAAAATTCTACATTTTTGTTTTTAACAAAACATTTAAAAAAACATTTATATTTTGTTTTTAACAAAACCCAGAAAATATATTGTTGGAAAAACAAACAACTGCAAATCTGATAGAAAAAATGATAAAAAAAAAAAGAAAGATACAGTGTTAGTCCAAATTGTTCAACTGCTACATACTCAGACACAAACAAATCTTTTGCACAGGCATTTTATACATGAAGTTTTCCACCTACCACAAAAAATAAGGGATTTTCTTTGAGAAGTTCTCTAATATAGCAGACCTGTGCTTCTTAAAATTGACAGTTGAGCCCTGCAACAGTGCAGTTTAATGCCTCCTCTGGCTGAAATATTCTTATGTCCCATAGGCAAATGAGGAAACCTTCAGTGGGTAGACAGGTACGTGCTGTCAGGGACCCTTCATTATCTGACAATATAACTTTCCACTTCCACTTATCTTAACTTTCTTGTGCTAAGCCATGAAAAGGCATGGAGTTATCTAAGTCCAACATCATAGCTGTGCAAGCAGATAAGATAAAACAGACAGCTGAAGTGATGAAAAGGAAAATATTTTGGGAAAGTCAAAAAAAATGCTAACTAATTTTTCTAAACCATTGTGATTGCAAAAGCAAGTCAGTGAATGGTTTTGTTTCTCATTTATTCATTCACTTAAATTTTCAGGCCATCATTAAGAAGTTTAAATATTTCTCATCACAAGGATTAAAGGTGAGCTGATATGGGCATGTATCAAAAAAGAAATTGCTTCTACCTTGGCACTTTACAGTCCTGAGGGATGAGTACTAGATGAGGAAATGTGTTTTTTATGCCCACACTGATCTTGCTGAAAGAAACAATGTGAAAAGTATCATTTAGATAATTAAAAATGAGAACTAGCAAAAACAGAGTCCAAAGACAATCAAAACTTGCCCAGGGGCAAGAAGATAGCATAAAAGAAGGGAGGCGTCCAGCCTGTTTCTGATTCCACGGACCAGATTTTTAGCTGTGTAACATGATGCAAGTCTACCCAGAGTCAACAGTAAGCTGTTTTCCAACAGCTGGATGTTTGGTCTACAAGCGTTGTGGCATTTTAAACTCCTTTTAATTCTCCCATTTTTCCACTGCTACCACCCTTCCAGGAGAGTATCCATCCCACAAAGCCTTATCTACAAAAGCCTCTCCAGAAGATAGAACCCTGCAGCTTCTTGAATACCCCGGGAAGAAAGTCTGATTTATTCACTTGCTCCTGTCAAATAGTCTTGGTTATTTTTCTCTTCCTTAAATCACAGCCTAAGTTATCTGAGAGAGAAAAACAATGTTTCAGAAAAGGAAAACCCACTCCTTACTACATATTGATGTCTCTAATGGAGATAACCTCACACCCAATCTCTCCGTTTTCAGTTTTAAGTGAACCTTCAGATGACATCCTTATGTGCTGCTTCTGCATTGCTCCCACCAACTCCTCACCTGTTTTGCACAGCTGCAGTCACTGACTTTACAGAGATGTCACATCCCTGAAATCTGGCCACTCAACACAGTATTTTTTACCCCAAACATCAGAGCTATCTTCCCCCATGAGCCAAAGGCTCTGCAAGACGATATAGTGACATACCAGTGGTAATTGTTCTGACAAGGACCCTCTGAGCAGTGTCATTGGAGGTGACAGTCCCTGGCAGTCTCCAGCTTAGCAGCAAGGTCACCGGGGAAAGGCAGTTTCCACTAATGCTGTCGTGCAGTGGCCATGCACCGTGCAAACGTAGCCAAATCTTTCTGTCTATGAGCAGTTCTGGAGTGACCACCATCCTAGGGGGCAAGAAGTAGCAAGAGTAAAAACAGCGAAAGCAAAGGACTTAAAAATGCCTACACTTTTCCTCTTCAAATGAAACAAACAAACAAAAAACCACAAAGAAACCCCCCCAAAAATCAAAAATAAAAACATAAAGGAGAAAGGGTTTGCTTCTTTTTTAGAAAGTAGCCATGCTAAAGAAATGGCAAACCCATGGACCTGGAAGATCTCTATCAAAGCAAGTGGGGCTCAGACGGAGACCTCCCTCTATTTCTAAGGCCTGCCTTTGTCCCCCAAGAGCAGAGTTTTCCAATCCAGACCATTAAAATGAACAGCTGGGGAAGGTCTCCCAGTATCCTCTCAGGTATCTGAGCACAGCTCCCTTGCACAGGGCATTTTTACCCTTCCACGCTTCTCAGGAATGTGCCTTGCTCCTCCTATTGCAACAGCCCCTATGGGCACCAGCACCAGAGACATCCATTTGGAAAGAGGATGCTCTGCAAACTGATATGCAAATAAAAGCCATCAGTGAGGAGAGGAGATGCAGCAGCCACAGGGCCAGGCTCATTGTGCTCGCAGTAAGTTCAGCACACTGCTGACCCAGCCTTCCCCGGAGGTGCCACTCGCCCAACAGGTGATGTTTGACTCAGTGGTCGCGGGGTGACAATGTGCCAGAAATAGGAAATTCATATCATTTGTATTCCTTTTCCACTGCTATTCTACGGGTTGAAAGGGCCACCATTTTAAATTTAATTTACAGGGTATACCGTCTATCTGTTGGAAACACGAGGAAGCAGACCTTGTCCTAGTATTTATCAGACACATGCCGCCCATCTGCTTGAGCTGGGTCGAGGAGGATTTGCTGTTAATCCTTCAGACCCATCTGCAGGGGGTTCAAAATGCTGACCAGAAAGCTAGACAAGATGAGGTTTATTTAATTAAAAAAACTGCTCCGGAGGTTACTGGAAATCACTCTGAAGAAGAAATAGCTTTTGATCATGTCACTTCTAGGGAAGGCGGGAGGGGAAGGGGGGTGGGGGAGGCAGGCAGAGTTTTGCATCAAAATAAGACTGCGACCGTGGGTAAATAAGTAAAAGGAGGGATCTGCACCAAACAAACTTGTTCCCGTGAGGGAACATTTCTATCTACCTGTTACATCAAATATAGCAAAAGCTAAGCCCCTGCTCCAGCTTGGATGTTTCACCACCACACTGCGGGGCTTGGCCTTTAATCTGGGCCAAGGAAGAAAGGCAGAAATTGGGTTACTCGTGCACGCACACACACACACACACAAGCACACGCACTAATCTGCAGGTTTGTTTGCATGGATCTGGAAACGAGGCAGACACAACCCAGCAAACAACTCCAAAACTGCAGCAGGTTAGCACTTTAAAACTTGGCATTTGTGTTTGCCTGCTCCTTGGAAGGCACGCAAAATTCTGGGGAAGACGGCTAACCCGAGCCTTATTGCCTCAACGTTTAATTTCAGCTTTTCATATTCATGGCCACTGCCATGCGAGATCCATTTATGTGGAAGTGAGAAACAATAAAATCCCAGCTACGTTTGCCGTGCTGAAAATGGACATCTGTTAATAACAATATTATTTCTAATGAAACATTATGTACACAACTGGTTTAATGCGGGGCTGCCATTTGGGAGAAGTGGCTTTTATGGGAATAATCCGCGTACTTCCAGCTCCTGATTGTTATTTTATGGCAATATAATGCATGACAACTTTCAGAGTAACTCATACAGACAATTTGCCCCTACCTCTCCCAGGGCTCTTTGAAAAGCTGGGCCTTTTCCTAATCAGATTTCTGTACTGGGGGTTACACAATCCTTTTCTTCTTCTTTTCTATTTTTTTTTAAAGCATAAATATCTTTAGAGAAAGCAAAAGCAGAGACAGAAGAGAAGCCAGCAAATAGTGATATTCCTGACAACAGGCTGTGAAAAAAGAAAGTCTGGCATTATGGGTCCTGTACCCAGCACACCAGTAAATACAGCCCCACCTAGAGACAGGGGGCACCCATCCTGCAGCAATCGTGGATTTTGGAAACCATGGCCAGGAACAATGGGGAGATCTTATTCGCCTGCAGAGTGGCAAGTAAAGATTCACGCTGCTTGGGATCAGATAGCAAGCCTCCTGCTTTGTGGCTGAAGATAACCTCTCAGCAAAGTAACTTTATCTGCAGCAAATTATTCCTTAGCTTCCCATTGCAGGATTTGCTTCACCTTATTCTGAAGCAAGTGGTGCTGCCTCCTATCAGATAGAGAGTTAGAGGGATGTCTGCTTTGATTTATTAGAGAAGTTCCCAAGGAAAGTGCTCGGGCAAAGTAAGAAAATCTCATCCAGAGATTCTGAAGAGAGAAATTCACTGCATTTCTTTTATGATGACCAGGTTAACCAACTATGCAGAGATTTGAACACACAGATAGAAGGTCTCTGATGTTTAGCAGGCCAGCAAAATACATGTTCTCTCTTCTGGATGTACAGCTTCAAACGATCAGTGGGTCTTTTGTTCCCCTGAGCCTCCCAATCCACATTTTTTTACTTTTTACTGAGCAAACCAGGCATTTCCCCTAGTTGTTTATTCTCAGTGATGTAAATGTGACATTGACCCTCACTAAATGTCCATTTCATGCGTTCACAGCCCAAGGCTGTGTGAACGGGTCTGACACCCAGCCCTGCCTGTCCTCCCTGCACCAAGGGAAGACATCGCTGCTGCTTTAATTCATCTCACCATTTTTGCTGGCAGTTACTGCACCCATCACAGCACTGGCAGAAAGGAACACGCACCCCTGCTTGCCAGGGTAAAACCGGGCAAGCTTTGTATTTAAGGTACTGCTGAACTTTTATTTCTAAGATGCTTGACTGAGAGTCAAAGCCACTCAGGCTGACAGCACATTTCCTTCTGCCCTCTCCATCACAGGAACTGTGCACCTCAAGCCACAGCACAGCTCACCAGATCCCCTTTAAAGGACTTCAAACCTCTGTGAGGTCCAAACATCACAAGGTGAAAAACATCACAGAGAAAAAAAAGAAAACTTTTCTTAATGAAAGTATTTAAAAGATAGCAAAGCCCAATTTCTCAGTGTAGACACTTCAACTGCACACAGATCCTGTATTTACACATGCAGAGTGGAATTTGCACATGCAATTAAGTTGATTGACATTTTCTCACTGTGTAGATACCTTCATCAGCAAACATTTGTGCAAGCAATCAAGTGAGCTATATTTTTAAATACCCAACCCTGGCATGCAAGAGGAAATGGCGAGGAAGCAGCAAGGACACAACTTAGATGAATTCATCTGAGCACTTGTCAACAAATGTAATGAACAGGAAATCAGAGAAGCAAATGACAAAAGCCATGGGTTCTGGGAAAAGAGCCTTAGAGGTGGTGTTAAAAGTGTCTCAGGAACAAGCAAAGATCACCTGATATGTCATTTTTGTCATAATTAGTTGGCAAAGAAAATAGTGAAGTCAAAGTCACAGTGGTGCATCGCAGCACTCCTGTTAACAGAGCAAGGCTATCGATCCCATCACTCATTTATTTAGGAGACAGAATTTTAAACAGGAATGAGGACATAGTCACCATCAAACCAGCTGTCAGCTGGGTGTCACCCTAGGCAATTAGCATGCTCCTAATGGGCTACAAATTTTAAGCCCAAATTCTGTCCTCAGATGCTTGCGTGCAGCTCACACCGACTTTGCAGAGCACGTGGTTTAGAGCACAGGAACAAGAGAAGATCTGCAGGTTGATACTGCAGAGGTTTTAGACAAACAGTCTTGGCTGGGAAGAAAAGGAACAGGAGAGAAGGTCTACCATGGATGCTGCTAACAGAGCAGAAAGCGTGAAAAACCCTCCTTGCCAGACTAAATAAGGCTGCAAACGTGCTATCTTCTGCCCAAGGCAGCACTGGAAATGGACTGTGAGTACGTTTGTAAGCACTACAGGTAGTTAGCTATTAATATTTCTGGGGCTGATCCTTGGCAGGTGTAAGCCATCCAAATTCCACTGATTTCCTGGTTTCCTACCAGCTGTGGTTCCATCCTTGTGTTATTATTAAAAACAATAAATCTCCTCCTTGGTCCAAATTTAGTTCTATCTATGCCACTGCGGCTGGATTAGCTCCACTGAAACGAACGGAGGGAAGTCTGAGCTCACGTGTTGGAAATGAATGTGGCTGCAACATTTGTTCAAGCAGAAAAGAAACACCTTCATACACGTGTGCGCGAACATATTTGTTGCACATTAAACTGACTGAACGTTTTCCCTTAGAAAGAAGGGGAAACAAACTACTTTCCCTTCAGGAAATGACATTTTGTGCAAAGCAGGATTTCCCACACCGGGAAAAAGTGTTTGCCAGAAATGTTCCAAAGAGAAAACCGATGGTTCTTGTTTTGTTCTGCATCTGCCTCAGCCAGCACACTGCGCTCTGGGAGACTTGTGATTCCTCCAAGCAACTCAGCTGCTGGAAGAAATAAGGGCACATTATGGTAGAAGCAGTTTAGGCAGTGGTGGGATTGTCTGGGATCACGGGAAGCAAAGCTACAGCTCCTGTGAGCACGGGGCTGTTCAGGCAGAACGTGAATGATGACCTGATTCAAGCAAAACTCTTTCATTTTAGCTCAAAATGTCAACATGAAATGCTCTGACATTTGCAAATCAATTCTTTTTAGGAACTATGTGTTCCAATTTGAGATGAAAACAAATATGAAAATACCAGAATTTCCCATGGGACAGAAATCCGGTTTTTCAGTGAACAGTAAGAGATCTCTATTGAGAGGTCACTTCTTTATTACAAAGCCATTGCTTTCTACGTCTGTGCCTGAATTAAAATAAAAGATGGTCAGGGACCAAACGCCCTTCTCAGACATAAATGGCCCACTGCCTTCTACCGTGCACGCAGCTGGCTCCTCTGCCACATTGGTCACAGGAGCACACAGTTGAAGACTCCAGAACAGAGGCAGGGAGTGAGATAATCAGAGAACTGAAGAAGAATGAAGTGACTTTTCAAAGCCCATCCCATAGACACACTCAAAGCAGGGCTAACTTCAAGTTTTGGACCAGGTACCTCAAGGACTTACCCAGTCCAGCATTGTACATCTGCAAAGATGGAGCTCCCACAACCTTCCCAATCCCCTCTTCTAGTGTAACCTCATGGGGAGAAGTTTTCTTAACACCTAACTGGAATTTTCTATGACACAATTTGTGACTGTTGCCTCTTGTCCTTCACCTCCAAGAACAATCTGTCTCCGTCTTCTGAATGATGATTAATTCATTGAAGCTGGTTTGTAGATCCCCCCTCAGCTTTCCCTCCCTCCAGCTGAACAAGTCTCTCTGTGCACATCCTGTGCTGCGGGCTCCTGGTCACCTTGATGGCCTCAGCTGGACTCACTCCAGTTGGTGTCCTTCTGGTACTGGAGAGCCTGAAGCCGTATAAAGAATTACATATTTAATCAGTGAGAGGGATGGATGACAAGGAGTTTGGTGTTTGAACTCAATTCTTGCACCTCCTTCACTTAGCAGTACAATACGATGGCTTTAATGGCATTTTCTATCTCTTAGCAGAGTGACAATACTCCTGGCACACCTCAACTCCACGAGCTTCAAAACAAACCAAGCCAATTTGTACCAGGTCTGGATGAGGCTGGCTGACTCCTGGGCACTTGTTAATGTTTCCATTCAATCAGATGAAACCATAATTGCAAATCACTTCCCTGCCTATTTCAAGAAGCAAAACATGCAATAACACAACAAACATAGGTGGGGAGAACAACCCAATTGTGGAATTTATAGCATGTAGAGCTGTAGGTTGTGTTTGTGCAGGGGGCAAATACCAATGTATGTGTAGAGCAAAATGGAAAAGTTAACATTCAGGAAGAGCAGTATGTAATTCTCTGCACCAAAGCACATGCTAGTCATGCTACAAAGCTGTCTGCAAGGAAAATGCTAGATGTATTTTCAAGCAGCTTTTCACTGGTAAGGGCTGGAAAGGAAAGAGAGAGGCCAGCTCTCTGCAACCGTTCAGCAAGTGCTCTGTGGAGAAACCGTGACATCAGGAAAAACAACCACAAGCCACCAGAAAGTGCCCCACGCATGCAGTGTGAATAAACACCACTCCTTGGGGCTACCTTCCCTTGATTCCTTGACCATGAGTCTGGGCACTAACTGGTTTTCCCCACCCCACAAACCTTCCCTTATAAAAGACACCCTGTGCTGGGATACCTGCTCTGGTGGTTGCAATTAACAGCATGACTCCATGGGATGTTCTACCTTTCTTGCCAGAGGATGAGCTTGTTTTCTGTGCCTTGTTACCAGGGGGTTGCATCTGGCCAAGGCAAGGCTTTGCTCCCCAGACTCCTGATATCTGTGCAATTTAAGTTTCTGTAATTTAGCTGTGGAGGAGACCCCCAAATCCTCAGAACATGAAGCTCATTCATCCTGCAGTCTCATCTTCTGTTCTCTGCTCTGTTCCAAAATATTTAGCTTTTACATTTCAGCCACGCAACCAGGACACCAATGATTAAACCCAGGTTTCTACATTGTCACAGTTATACATCTCCTGTCTCTAACCTCTTTAAATAGAGTTGATTAATATTCAGACTTCGCAATCCCTTGATTAAACTAGACACCCAAAAGGAAGGCACTAGCAGAGACCAGTTGCCGAACTGGAAACTCCAGGTCAAAAACAAAGAAAGAGGAAAGAAAAACAACAACAACAAAAAACCCACCACCAACCAGCTCTTTCATCTGCTTCCTAGGAAGTCTCAGCTGTGTCTGTGTCACTGTGCAGAAGGCAATAAGAGACGATGGCGACAGATGGGGAGCTGAGGACACAATTCACCCAGCCTTCAAGAAAGCTTACGGTCCCGTACTATACATTAATCCACAAGGTCAGTAATGGGGAGGGGGGGGAGACACTAACTGTGTAAGCAGATAAAGCATTAAGATGGAGGTAGCAGACAAAGCGGGCACGTCTGTACTGTTTAGCGTGGATGGGGGAATCTGGTGGAATGTCACAGGGGGCATTTCAGCTGCAGGGCCCCTTGCCAAAGGCACGGCCAAAGGGGAAGAAAAGAGCAGAAGGAAATAAATGGTGCAGGAGACACTCATCCAAGTGACAGTCAGTGCTGAACAGGGAGTAAATTAATCCTGGATGACACTGACAGACTAGGATTAAGTAGCTCACCCATGTCATTAGGTTGCATGCACGTATAGATGAGCTAACAAAGATAGGGACAATGCTTACCCCAAATAATTGAGGGCACAACAAAAAAGGGTCAGGGAAGGCTACAAAAATAGTACATCAGGAAGCTTCCAGAGAAGGTTTTCAAGTCAGCCCTTTCCTCTATCACTCCCTTGCTAAAATACCTATTCCTATTCTGATCACCTCTCCTCTCACCTACTTGACTTCCCTCTCTTTCTAGCTCCTCTCCTTCTCCTCCACCCTATCCAAAAGCCAGTCCCTTTGAATTATCACACATTGTCCCGCTCCCCAGTCACTACACTACCTCCAAGCCTTCTGCACAATCTTGTAAAGCTCCATTTCTTTCATAAAAACTATCCCTGTGGTGCTTCTGATGAGAGGTAACTTGCCAAGAAATCCTAACTCAATCACTTGCCATCATGAGTCCAGAGCAGATATAACCAATACACATCATTTTCTAAATGGTTAGGACTTTTAGGATACTCTCACCAAGAGGCTGCTAAACAGTGGGATCTGGTTGTCTCTTGCCAACACCACCAACTTCACATATGACTGGATGCATCACCTTGGTTCTCCAGTTTAATTCCCCCTGCCCTTTGCCAAACCCCTGTTTACTTCCCCCAAAATCTGCCCAGGTAGTTCCTCTTGCGTTGAACCTGTGAAGCACAACATAGAGCACAGCCTCCAGGTATGGCTTCAGGGCTGGTTTAAAACAATCTGTGAGAGCACTGCTGTCAATAAAGGACAGGGCTGCATTTTTCCTCCTTGCCCTTCATATTGGTTGATATGCTCAGAAATCAATTATCCACGGGGTTGAGCTACAATTCATCGCAGAGCTGCGAGGACTCTGGAGGAGCGGGCACAAGGGAAGAGGCAGACATGCACAACTGGGGATGGAAGCAGCAAGTGGCTTCAGACTCACCTCTGAGCTCTGCTGTAGTTCTGAGAATTTATTCAGGACCCTGCAGATAGTGCTGCTCCATCCATAGACTCGAGGGACATCGTACTTTGAGTTTCTTACAGAGCTTGCCTGGCCAGGGTCCTCAGTGCTCTCTCCCAGCAAACATTCACTCTTGTTCACTAGAATAATGAAAGTTAAAGATTAGTAATGTTCACATCAGTGTGAAAGTGGTTTAAACAATGTGTTTGGTAAATTAAAAAAGGATCAACCTTACTCAGAGCTGGCAAGGAGATAAGACTTCACTATGTATCACCCAGGTGGGAAAGAGAAAAGTGCTGTTTACCCTCTAAGACCCCTGCTAAAGGCATCTCTGCCCAGACCAGGAACATTCACCAAAGCTCTGTAGATGCCCTTTTGTTTCAGTTTTCCTTCCTCAAGACTGTTGCAATTAGCATTTCTTAATGCAGCTCAGCTGAAACCGCCACTAATGCAATCCGAAGTTGCTAACTGCAATGTCATTGTGCACCATAACGAATGTTTGCTTAAAGATCAATAGGTGAGGCCAGTGTTAATTGTTAAATTAAACATAAACATTGTCAAAATACATCTATCATTATTCTTCCACCTGATGACATGAACCTGGAGATCCCTTGGTGACCTTATATTCGGGCTCTGTGACCTTCAGGTGCTTTGCATCAGATTATCTTTACCTCCTGCAAACTTTGTGTTTTAACTGATCATTTTAGAATACAAAAGACTGAAAAACTTGTGCAGTCTCAGGAGCGTTTTTTCTGAAAAACAATCTCTGAGGGGGTAAAAATATCTACAGGGTACTTAGGAACATCTACAGGGTACAGGGAAATTTGGAGTTAAATGTGTCACAATCTTGCTGCAGCCTTTTGTGGTAACATCCATTTCTACCCTGCTTAGATTACCTGCTGGATTTACCAGCAAAATACAGTATTTCAGGTGTCAATTTTCGGATGCTTTGCCAACTGGTGGGCTTCAGTTCCTGCTAAGCAGTCACGGGAAGAGATACAGATCTGAGGATGGGCACTGCGCATTATGCAGGAAGCTGGTACTGATGAACATAAATAATATTGGGTTACAGCCCAGCACAAGCACCATTGCTCCCAGTGACTAACCGTGTAGTTACACTGGATTTAGCAGCGACCAAGAACTCATTCCTGCCCTTCTCTACCTTCCCCTTGTGCTGCTATAGCAAGGTGATCAGAGTTTGCTGAAGGTGCAGAGAGCCTAACATAATAATTGTACCATGCATTATCTTCTACGTGTCTTAGGATGTTAACACCAGTGTAGAACTTGAAGGGCCATCCTAAGTCACCACGTCTGGTTCTTTACATCACAGAGAATAAAACCGCACAGATTTAATCCATTTATCAACAGCACCTTAAAATCATTGAGTTTTTTGTCCCTGTTACGCTGGTGGGGTCTGTTGCAGAGCCCCTTCCTCTGACGGTAAAAAGCTTCCTTCTAACTTCCAGCCTTGATTTATTCAGAGCCAGTTCCTGCCTATTTGTTCTTGTGCCAGCATTTCAGCTTATATAGCTCTTATCCCCTCCCTAGTGTTTACCCCCCTGATGCATTTCTGGAGAGCAGGCCTATCTCTCCTCAGCCTTCGTGTTATTAGGCTGAACAAGCCCTGCTCTTTCAGCCTTCTTTCATAAAATTGGTTCTCCATTTCCCCAGTCACCCCAGTAACCCTGCCATTCTTAAACCTGGGTAACCACAACTGTCCCACGCAGGTTTTCCTTGGTGTCTCATACGACGATATTAACGCTACTGTAGTTCTACAATAAAATGCATATGCTCTAGGGATGGGGTTTTTCTGTTCACAGCCAGGTTGCAGAGTGGTCCATCTTCCTTCCCCAAGCATTTAATGCTCCCAATGCTTTCACTACGTCTGTCTTCCAAGATGAGGAGACCATCCCTTAGGGCAGCAACTTCTGTTATTGGTTCCCAGGTGCATTGACTTTGTACATCACACTACCCAAATTCTCTAAGTTGATCTGAATCAACAGTGCTCCCAAATTTTCTATCAGCGGTGTGTTTCATTAGCTCAAGCAACTCCAAAACCACTTTCCAGTTTCCTTTTTCTCCTTCCTAAGACATTTCCATCCATGCCCCTTGGACTACTCTTTCCACACAACAGAACACAGGTTTTAATCCTCGCCTTTTCCACCACAAATTCCCTGTACAGCACAATATATTCAATGCTTAAGAGGAGCCCAGCTAGACTGGGGCATCACACTGGCCTTGATTTCTGCTCAGTGAAAGCTCTCCAAGGCACAATCTATCTTTCACAAACCCATCTTGTATTCATCCCACTTCTCCTGTGCCTTTATGTGCTCAGTTATTTCAAAAGCTGTTCTTAAAGCATTGCACAGTACTGAGATAGGGCCAGGAGTTTCCCTAATCACTTTTCAACAGCTGTTCCATCCATGATTACAGGTACCGTGCTTACTACTCTTCAGTCAAATTCTCGGGGCAGAGTACTCAGGCTCTGAATGGTTTATTTAGTACTTTGCTACAGGGACAGTGATCTCATGTGTCATGTCTCTCTTCGGGCCTGATCTAATCCTTACAGACCTGAACACACGAAGCAGTTTGAGTTCTGCATTGCATGTGACTCTCACCAGTTCCATTCACCTGTTCCCTTTAGCCATCTTCATCCTTAAGGACAGCTGAGACAGTGTCCCTTCAATGTCTGGATGACACACACCGCTCCCTAACCCATGCTTAATTCAAGGTAGACCCATTCATTCTTTCTCTTTCCATTCATATGGCTAGTGACCCTTTTATTGTTTCTTTTCACTATTTTACAAGATCCTCTCAGTTTCACACCCCAGCTTTAGACCTTCCTCTCCTAACCTTCAAGACATGCCTGGTCTATCCTTTCTTCCATTCCCTGTATACTCCATTTTACTCCAGATACCATTTTCAAGGTTACTGTTAATCTGCTGAGGTCTAAAACTCCTCCTGACAGGTTTTTCTCACTGATGAGTAACTGATTCCAAGTAACTTCTATACCTTGCTTAAAGGAAATCCCCATCATTTTACACCTCCAAACCTTTGAGTTGTCCTGCCCTCCTAATTTTACCTACTTCAGACACCAACACGAGCTACTGCTCACTGTTTCTGGGGACTCCCCCTTTTCCTTTCTTGCAGGAGGGCTGAGACTATTAATTCTACACATTACGCTAGTGTTACTACCTCCACCCTTCATAGCTACTCAGTTATGGGCAAGATGAATCCTGAATGGCTGCACACACAAGCTGTCTTCCCAGCTCTAGGTAGTTTTGCAGTAACAGGGAACGTGAGAAGCGTTGCCTATCTGGGTTCTGATATATAGACTTGCTTTTTGTAATTATCAACTGGTGCCTAGGCAACACCTCAAGCACCAGCTGAAATTCTGAACCTAGGTTAGCAGGTAACAACTCTTCTGCACCATGATCATCCCGCAGATCAAATTCTCTGCCTGTGTGATTGAAGCTACGCGTCTCTCTTCAAGTTTGCACTGGCATGACTGAACTGTTATCGGTGTTACACAGAAATAAGTTGCCTTCTGATGGGATTCTTGAGTGGAGCATTGCGTAAAACCCTGCAGTTTTAATTTGCTGGAAGGAAGAATACCACTTTGATATTCATCCTCACTTCTGTCAAACAAGATACGTGCTCTGATCTGCCATGACTGCAATTTCATAACTTCAGAAATACACAGTCACACAGCAGTGAGGACGTGTTTTTGCTAAAGTCAACAAACCTAACATGATAGTGTTTTAGGCTTCCTGTTATTTTTCACTGTGTTGTTAAAGCAGTTTGGTCCTCTCCTAATAAACACATTTATTCATGTTACACAGATTTGAGATTTGATAATTACGTAAAGAAGCATGGAAGTCTCAAGCATAGCAGGATCCACAATGAAAAAGTATTAATAAAGAAACACTGAAATTTTATCAAGATAAGAAGGACAGGCAGAACTAGAATTAGGAGTGCTAAAAAAACGAAAGCAGCCTGCTTACCTCCTGTTCCCTTTGAAAAACCTGGGGAAAACAAAAACAAAACAAAGAAAGAGATGGAAAGAGACAGGAATCTCCAGATTTCAACTTCTCCACACCATTAATTATGGCAGTTAGAAGAATCAAGCGCTTTGGACAGATTTTGCCTGGATTCAGGAAAGCGCTTTAACATGGGTTTAAGTTTACCCTCTGTTTGGAAAGTACTTAAGTATAGGCTTAACTTCGAGCAGACGTTTAAGTCCCCTTGACTTTAACATGTGCTCAAGTGCTACCTACAAAGGAAGCATTTTCCTGAAGCAGGAGACCATCTTGGCTTAGGCACTGGATTAGCTGTCAAGAGACGGGGATTTGTTTCTGTCCCTACCCCTGGCCATTGACAGGGTGAGCCCAGGCAAATAACACCCCTTCTCTGTGCTCAGTTTCACCACCTGTAAAATGGAGCTAACTGCACTGCCATTTGTAAAATGCTCTAACGCTATGCATGAAAAGCACTATATTTAAGAAGTACACATTTGTATCATACCCAGGTCTTTCAAACATCTGGTGGTGGCAACTATTGGAAAACGAGGGATCTCAGTTTTATGTTCTCCTTATCCTTCCCTGTTAATTCAGTATAAGGGTCGAACGTATTGGCTGATTTCTGCTTTTTATACACCTCTTAGGGACACCTATCTTCTTTTTTTTTTCCTTTTTTTTTTTTCTTTTTCTATTTTAACATTAAAAAATCCAGTGAAGTTAATGGGTTATTAAGTTGTTGGATGCATTTTACACCTTCATATGTGAAGTGAGTTTGGATTTTCATTAGTTAGAGCTAACACCAATTTTCAATAAAATATTAACCAAACACACACAGAAATAGTTCATGTGGATCTATCCACTCCTTCAATAAAATTAATAGACTTAGATATTTACTCTTGCCCCAGCAGTAATATTTTCCCACATTACATTTCAAACAATGAAATGACACTAAATTCATTTAAAACAAATTTATATTATTGTTATTTTAAACAATGCTTAATTCAATTTCAGTGTTTGGCATGCAGTGTTTGAAAATATCAATATTATTGTTTAAAGTAAAAAAAAAAAAAGGAAAAAGAAAAAAAAAGAACTCAGCTGCAAATTATTAGCATATGCATGCTACCTAAATGACTTCTAGGGCTGGTATTTACATTAAACTGAAAATGAGCAAAACCAGCCAGATGTAACTGTGTGCCATTCAGAGAATGGGGTTGCGAAGATATATACATTTATTAAAGAAAGGCATTCAGCCCTAATTTCACTTCTTTCACCTGCATTTGGTGGTAACGCACCCAGGGGAGCATTACCGCTTGTTTCCTATGGCTGAACTGAGAAGAGAGGGACATGAAAATGATGAGAGATGGGGAGGCAGCCCATGCATTGCTCACTGTGGTGCTTTTGGGGCTGTATTTGTCACTTGTAGACCTCCACATACTTGGGAAATAACACATAATTTCCCTCGCAGGTGGGGAAACTGAGGCACTGAGGCTGTACCGTGGAAGAAGCCAGAGGTGCCTGTGCAGATGGGGACGTAAGCCCCCGCCATTGCAGTCTGTTCTCCTAGCCAGGGCCTAGTCCCCTCCTGTCCTTCCCTCCCTCCTTCCCCTGCAGCCAGCATGGCTCCTTGCACAGCGGGGTCTGTCCTGGGTGAGGAAAGGCCCTGGCTGATGGCTTGTCCCCTTCAGGTGGCTGTGGTGAGGCCTCCCCTCAGGGCTGGGGGCAGCAGCAGCCATTTTGTGTGTGCCTTCTGCTGCTGCAGCCTCCCGGCTGAGGGGGCAGTGCCTGGAGGGCAGAAGCGTTATTATTCAATAACAGCATTATTAATAGCATATATTATAACCTATATTGTTATAATTTCAATATATTGTAATAAAACTTAGATTAGCACACATACTGCAAGGAATCTATATGCCAGCACGGAGCAGGGCTGGCAGAGCACAGTCCACAGTGGGTGAATGCTACGGAGAGACAGCTCTACCCAGCTGTTCCCCTGAAAAAAATAAAAAAATAAAAATCAGATGCCTGCTATCTCAGCTTCCCCAATATTATTCTTAGGGGGAAAAAAGGTCTTTTTTATGTTTTAGCTGAGGAAAAGGATTGTGAGAGGAAGATGGAAGGGTTTGTAAGTAAGAGAAGGATACGTTAAGTATGAGGAGCAAATCAAGACAACTGCAGAGGAAATCATAAAAGGATTAAAAATGTGACCTGTGCACATTTTTTATTCTCCTACTAAAATATTTGGAACAACTGTGAGGCCACAGATACTCTGGCCTCAATTCCCAGTTCTGTGCTATGGTCTCCAGCCTCAGTATTTAGATTTGATCTCTACCTGCTAATTGTGGTCCTTTAAAGCCCTTCTAACAAAGAAAGGCTTGCCATTTGAGGATGCCTTCTCGATGTTCAGCGCTCAGAGGAGCTCTGATTCAGAATAAAACAAGCAGCTAGAAGAGTGTGTGGGTATTTAGCTAATTATACGTTTGGTAAATTTGTGTTTTAAAACAATGCTGCTTGTCTCCTCCCTTTGCAGAGTGCCAGTTTACTGGAGCGTTTCCCATGGATTGGCAATTAGATGTAATTAGGTCTTGTGATTTCTGCATTTGTCTTCATGTCACAAAGTTTACTACTGAAAATGCTCATTTTGGTGGTAGGCATTTCCTAATTGCTTACAGCCTGCAGCAGTAATGGAAACCATTGGCAGCCTCAGCACCTGAGTTTACTGTTGGATCAAGACATCGCTCTGTGCTCAAGTTTTCAGGAGGATTTTGCAGTTCCAGAAGCCAGCCTGGATCTTGCCTGCATTAGCTGCACTGAAGTCAAGGATGGTAGACTTAGACCAGCAGAGGATGTGCCTGCTGGCTGACACAGCAAATCATCTAGTGTTTGGGGAGGTGGGAAGTTAAAGCCCATGTTTAGCAGTAGCTACAAATTTAAAGAGGACAAAGCGAACTCTTTTTCATACAGGACAAGATCTCTGTGCTTAAGCGCTAATTTACAAACCTTTTGGAATTCAGCTTTGTGACTGATATTATCTCAGTGCTATGCAAGGCATTTTTGTGCAGTCTGTAGGAGGGACCAATTTGCTGTCCTTTTACAAGGAGGGTAGAACAAGAAGCAACAGGTTTAAGATGCAAAGGAAAAGCTGAACTAGTAGGAAAACCTTTGCAGAGTGAGAATTGCAAAGCAGTGAACTAGAATAATGGTGCTACGGGTTCTTTTAAAGTGGAAATCTTTAAGAATGGGTTATAGAAATAGCTAGCAGAAGTGATTTAGGTTTTATTGGATACTGGAACAGAGAGAGAGACTGAAGAGCTTTCTAAGAGTCTTTTAAGCCTTATATTTTGGTTTTATGAGTAGTAAGAGTAGTCTTTCTCAGCCCACCATTGTCTCACTGTATTGTCTCACGGTGCGTGCATTTGTTACGTAAGTCATATGGGCACTGCTCCCCTCTCCTGGCTGGATCTTCTAAGCTCTTAAATGCATTCCCCTGAAGAGTGCATAGCGGAAGGGCATATTTGACAAGCACAATTGGAGATAAGCAGCCCTGAGGAGTTTTAGGACACCGAAGAAAAAAATAATCTTCTGGTTTCTTCCTTGCACAAAAAAAAAAAATCATAAAATAAAATAAAATAGCTCCATCCCCTCTGGACTGCAGAAAGAGACACTCTAAACCAGATAATCTCTAGCTCTTAGACAGAACATTTTCTCTGTTGATCTCAGAGATCTTTGCTAAGGAGGTCAGCAGTGAGATCCTGTTTTGCTGAGGAACGCAGGTGTGCAGATCTGAGTAGTGGCTACAGCACCAGGTAAGCACACGTGGGGGCTGCTTTTTCTGCTCAGAGGCAGATCCAGGCTGTGCCCACCCCTTCTTGCAGATGGGGAACGCCGTGCATCTGTGTGGGCAGACCAGCTGGATCCCGGCAGAGCTAAGCTTGCCACGTCTAAGTCCATCAGCAGACACCATAAGACCAGCTCTTTCTTAGCGTGCTGCAGATGCTTTGTGCCTCACCGACTGCTTGGCAACATGGACAGAGGCGTGTGTAGGTCACAAAATATAGTGATTACTCTTGTTCCTCATCCTCACCATGCTGTGTAGGCACATTACTAGCAGCTGGCTTATGCTCACCCCACAGGTCATAGGATAGAGTAGAAGTAGAGCAAAAAGCACCATCCAGTTGTCCTGATGCTTTCAAGGCTTGTGCCTTTGCCTGGAGCAAGCACACTTACGGATGACGCATGTGGTTATGCACGTTCCACCCGCAGAGACTGCAGCTCTTTGTCTAGTAAATGCTGCTGTGACAAAGCTGTTCCCTATCACTCCCTTTTATTAAATATTTGCTACAGCACTGGCTCAGTGTTTTTCTCAAGCTCCATAATTTTGGATTTAGGATTGACAATAGTGAGGACGCACAGAAACCATATATGTGTACACAGGGATAACACCTAAAAATTCAAGGCTGATGGCCCTGACATCACATAAGACATTTATTTGTTTCCTCAGTCAAGCTTTGGGGAAAAAATACCCTAAAACTATCTAGTTTATTTTTGTCTGGAACTGCAGGGCAGATGAGTTTTCCAGAAGGGATAGAAGGCTGCCATTGATTTTATTATTGAGTCAGTTTTAATGAGTCACAGTATTTTTGGAAGGCTTTTAAGATTACTGTAAAGTGCTTAGTTACAGTGGCTACAGGTGCCAAGGCAGGAAAGGAAATAACAAAGAAATGCACAGCAGCTGTATCGCTACGCTTCCCCTCAGAACTGGGATCAGCAGAACAACACACATGGAAAATGCAAAAGAAAATAGGAGAAGATGTAAGAGATGACAGAAGTCAGCATGGTCAGCTGCTATGCTAAAGCAAAATGCATTTTATTTAGGGGACTGGCTAATGCTCCTTAGTCACAAGTTGGAAAGGGCCACTGACAGGCTCTGGATTGCCAGAAATTCGCATATTTGCCTTTCAAACTGTCCTTTGGTTGTAAGTCATTTGCTCCCATGGCTGCCAAGCTCTACCACTGCCATCCTGTGTTGAATGAAACTGGAAACATCTCATTTAGCAGATGAGAGAAAGGAAGGCATAAAGGGGGAAAAGTGATGGTATCAGAGAAATTTTCTTTTTCTTTGACTGTGATTTGAACAGTTGCCTTTTTTTTTTTTTTTGGCCTGTACCATTCTGAAGGACATAGGGCATGACTTGCAGAGAGCTCGCACAGGTGCTGTCTGCTGTATGGCAATAGAAAAAAAAAAATCAGTAATTTCTGCTAAAATTACAGTCTAAAGCTCAGGGGATGGAAAACAAACAGCCTCAAAAAATACAAGGCTAGACCAAAAGCTTCCAGTTACCACATGACGTGCCAGCCAGATTTTCAGATACTTTCCGTGATGTTTGGACTCAGAGTTCGTCGGATGCAGCAACCGTGATTCCAGCGAGCGGGCACTGAGCAGGATCCATTAAAACATGCACACGCCTGCGTTTGCTTCGGCATAGCAAGTGATTGAATGCACAGCTGGATACTTGCATATGCAAATACCGGTCTGTCCGTGCAGATAGCTGCACGCAGCCCAAGGAATCAGTCCTGGCTTTGGAGGCCTGTCTTCGCCCTCCTCCTGCTGCCCCCACCCCCTTATCCAGACAGGGACACTCAGAATATTCTCCAGGCTGCAGCAGCGCCGTGAAGGGTCACCACTGACTTCACAGCATCTTCTAGCACCCTCAGCACCAGCACTGCTGGCCCTGGAGATGCCACGTAGCACCCCGGGCTTCAGCTGCCCCACTTTCACACACAAACACGCACGGGAGAGGCAGGGAGAGCGGAGGAAACTACTCATTGTCTCCAGACCCAGCCTTGTGTCTGCTCTTCATGCGTGACTGGCATGAGTCCCACCGCTAAGTCCTTGGCTGCCGGCCATGCGCGGAGTGGCAGGCACCTGTCCCTGCTGGGAGACCTGGCGACCCCGACTTGCCCTAACGGTTAGTTCTTTTCTAACATCACGTCTACTCGAATTTACCTCAGGATTTCCCCCCTCCGGGTGCCAGGGAGCTTGGCTGATGCCAACTGCTTCACCATGGATAAGGCAAGGAGCGTTCCCAAGCTGCACCCCGGCACCCTCGAAGCATTCAGCTGTACTCTCCTCCCTGGAACAGATGGGGCCCATCAAGGTGTTAGTGTCCTCCACCACATCAGCAAAATACCCCAGCACTGGGACAAAGTCAGGAGAGAAAAACAAACCCCGGCGGGGTTCCCTTTTGACCGTCCTTAAAATGCAGTCGGAGGTGTGCTGGGGAGCAGACCTGGCTCCGCACCCCACCTTGGGGGCAGCAATGGGGCCCGAGATGCTCCCCCACAGCCTTCATGCAAGGACATCAGCTCTGTGCTTGGGGAATCGCAGCTCCCAGAGCTCTGCACGGCATTTCTGCTTCCCTTTCTTTGGGAATCCTGTTCTAATATTTCTCTTTTTCTTTCTAAACCAGGCCGCGCACGCACAGACCGAAATGCCTTTCACGAGCTGTCTCCGAGTGGCTCTGCTGGAGTGGGAGAAAGGGAATTTCATCTCACTGGAGAGGAAACAGAGGTCGGCAAGGACATTTTTTTCACCTTTTTTTTTTTTTCCCCAAGATGTTTAGCACAGAGGTAGGACTAAGACATCGATGTCCTTATTCTGCAGCCTGTTCCTTACGTAAAACTCTCCTTTCGTCAGCGTTACAAATGCGAGTAGAAATATTTCCAAAGCGTGGAGAATTTTTGAGTGATCTCCCATTATTTCAGCTTCATTTATGGTCTCTTGTCCCAAGGTAGGCACATTTCGCTTATCCTTTTGAAGAAAAAGAACAGAAGCCTTTGCTTTCTGACAAACGATCTGCAATGGAAATTGGCAGGTTCCGTGCACCTCGTCCTCAATTTTAATGGCGTGAAGTTCATCAGATAGAAAGAATGACAAATGGGATTGAAGAGGCCGTATTTTGCATGCTTGGCCCTTACTATAGTGTGTGCAATAAAAGCTGCCTGCTCTGTGATGAGGAAGAGGGGGTGGCTGAAGGCAGAGCATCCCAGCTCTGCTGCCTCATGCTGAGCGCTTGGTGGCTCTGCAGTCACCTTCCCCCTCGAGCAAGCATGGCCCATGGGTTTTTTCCATCCATCCTATCTCCCCCGAGCACAGATCTTCATGGCCCAAGCTCTCCTCCGCAAGGCTGATACAGTACCTACAGGCTGGAAGCTTTATCTTGGCAGGCTCCGCTGCAAAAGAAATAACAAGAGAAAAACTAAGCATCCAAATCCTCTCTCTCGGAAATCAATGCTCATTTTGTATTTAAGCTCAAAGAGGCGCTAGAGCCAGCATAACCAGGGATGGGGAACAGAAAGGACTAAGCAAAGGGTGCTTTGTGGTAGAACGACAGGTCAAGATTGAAGTCAGTAATATTCTCAGGTCTGTTTGTCTGTTTAAAAAAAAAAAAAAAAAAAGTAAGTAAGGAAAAAAAAAAGGCTATAAACAGCCTAACAGCAGTGAGATGAAGGAAAAGCCATCATTTAGGGCAGTGGCAACTCGTTAACCCAAATGACCTGCATCTCTGGTGAGCGCTGACCCAAGGACTTGCGAATTTACCTCCGCTGCCCAATAAACTGTCGCTGCCCAGCTTCTCTAATTAAAATAGTCCTGGATTTGCAGGACCTACCCAGAGAATAAACTGGAATTGATCAGATTAGCTAAGCCAGATCATACGTAGAGCATACAGGCTGGCCAACAGCCTACTTTGGACCAGATTAACCAGCTAAAATAATTGGGGATTTTTGCAAAGTCTGCCCCTAAAGACTGGCATTAAAGAAATGCACCAAAGACTGAGCATATATTGCAGCCCATTTCTTTTTACCCTATTTAGTTCTTAGTCTGATGTTCTTTGGCAATTGCTGGGAATCAGCTTTTTATCTTTCACTAACCAGTGAAAAAATCCTCTCTCTGCAGCTGCTTCAGGTGAGCAACTGAAAGGCTCGGGAGGCTGTATTTAAGGTATTCCCTCACCAAAACTCTCGTCCCTATATTCTTTCCCACTGCTCCCTGCATCGCCACCCCTGTGTAAGGAGGAATGATTTGCTGGGAGTTTGTGGACCGATGCCTGAGCAAGAGCAAAGCTGCGTCTTGTCCTGACCGAGTCAGATGTCCTTGCTGGATAAGGATGAGGAGGTAAAAAAGTCTTCCAGCCCAAAAAGGGACAAACCCAGGTGGTTGCAAAATGCCCTGGGGGCTACAGGTAAAACGGGAGCCTTTCTCCTGCTCTCCTGAAGGGAAACATGATGCATCTCTCCACCTTCTCTCACCAACACAGTTGGAGCCGGCAGCCGCATCCTGGCTGATGTTTCTTCTGAGCAATCCGGGCCTCACTGCTGCTCAGGCAAAGCAGGTTTTGCTTCCAGAGCCAAATGACTGCAGCCACAGGGAGGAGCAGAAGGAGGAGCAGAGCCAGGAGACACCTGAGAGCTGGATTTCCTGCTCCTGTTCTCTTTCTCGCCCTCCTCCCTCAGCAGCCTCTGCCCAAGCCAAGCAGACAGCAGGGCCACGAACATCTTGTTCCCCTCTGTGGAGGCAACCACCCACTTGGCTTGTGTGCAGAGCAAACCTTGCACATTCCCAGCATTGATTTAGACCTATACACAGGCACTTCAGAGGGAAATCAAGCCTGATGTTTTCTGGGATGTTTCTATGGAGGCTCTGCTTTTCAGCACCGCCGCTCTCAGCCTGCTTCTTTGAGCACATCTGATTTTTTTTTAACTTTAATTGAATTTTTTGCTACACAACAGCCATACCTACCCAAAGGTTTAAAACATCGTCAAAGTGGGTGTGTTGTATTCAGCTGGTCTCAGCTGTGGGATGCACCAGCATCTGCTCACCTCCTATCTCTTTATGAAGCATCTGTCTGAGCACAGCCAAGAGGGGAACAGAAAATGGGAGGTGATTAATAGGGAAATAAGATGCTGCTGTCCTGAGCCTGTGGTGGTCTGGTGTCCATGTCTCTGAGCAGTGCAGCAACAGAGAGAAGGATATGTCATCAAAGGGCAGAAAAAGATCTCCTCTCTGTAATTTTGGCTTTGCAAGGGACACCAATTTGTAACAGAAGAGGCTTCTGCTCTGCCTGTCCTGTAGCTCACTCCTCCCTCACCCACCTCTTGTGAGCTGAAGGCAAATTTCCTTTCTCAGGAGGACTCTTGCATTTGATCTCAGTGCAGCACGCTTATTTTGGCCATGGTATTTGCAAAACCCAGCACACACAAGCTACCTGCTCTTCTGCACCCATTACAGCCACACACAACAATTCTGCGCTTCCAGTCTCGAGTAAGGGAATCTGTTGCTTGCTGCTGGTGAGAGGACAGGACCCCAGGACTGCCACGAGGCAAGCAACCCGAATGCTAACTGGTTTGCAAATGAATCTTTACATACCACAAGCCAGGGAGTGCATCTGCTTTTTGGGCAGAGGGACAGCTGCCACAGCAGGAGAGAACAGCTCAGTCCCAGCGTTCAGCCTTGGCTGCAACGACCCGACTCCTGAATTTCCACATGTGAAATTTCTACTAAGCTAAACGAGGCAGCCCCGTACACAGAACATCTACAAAAAAAGCCCCATACACAGAGAAGCTACAAAACACGGTATGAATCAGAGCAGTGAGATGTTTCTCCAGGCTGCTCAGAGGCCACTCGCCTTTAGCTGGGCTTTTACCAAGGTGCACTCACAGGGTTTGCTGCAGAATCCACAGCTGAACCCCAAATATTTCCCCAAAGTTAGCATTTCACCGTTTTTTCTAGAACTACGTCCAGAAGCTAACCTAAGACACCCGCATGAGGGATATTATACAACAATGGAGATTGTACACGTCCTTTATGTAAAAACACTTAATCTCACAGCTGCTTCCCTCCCCTACACCCTCGGCAAAATTTTCCTTCCATCTCCCACTTAAATACCTGGTATTTGATCATTTCGCAGGGCTGGCAAAACCAGCACAATAGAGGCAATGTTTGCTCAGATCTATTTTTGTGTGTATGCGCGCGCGTGAATTTTTGGCAGAACCGGTGTTTGCAAGAAGCAGATAAAACTTTTCCTGTTCAAGAAGCACTGACAGCCAGGAACTGCTGCCTGCCAGCAAATCTCTGCTTACCGAGGGAGATCTTGTCATTGTTAGCCAGGTAGAGGGGCTGGAGACAGAAATCTAGAGAGCTTCCTCGTTAGGCTCTAAATGAAATAGTTGTTGAGCAATTAGGCTAAGACAGTAAATCTCTGTGTGCGGACCCACTTTAAGATAAAATCCAAACTTGGTTTGCCCTGCTCCTACAGCACGGATGCATATGCATCCTGGAAGCTACATAACCCAGTAATATTTTATTCACATCACACTCCAAGGAGCTCACTGACTGGAATTCAATAGAAACTGTTCTCTGTGTGAAAGTAATTTCAGAAAGTAATCTAGTTTATGGAAATGAAAGGCATCAAAACACAAAAAACACTGTTTCTGTACAAGTGCTTTGCTTCAAATATTTGACATGGAAATTTATATAATCCCTCTGGGGCACATGGGTTTCATGAGTGTTAACATCTTTTGAAATGAATTTCACAAATGTTTATTTGGAATACCAGGCATACAAATAATTTAGAATATCAAGGCATCTTGTTGAATCAGTCTTAATGATACAGATCTCAGATGGCAGCGAAGGTTAAAAGGTATGAATTTTAATTGGGTGTGTGGAAGACGCCGTTTTCAATCATTGCGCCGCGTTGCTAAAGCTATCGCTTTCCAATTCTAAGCTTCCCGCTTCCTCCTCCTCCCCTCTCTCTGTTACTTAAATTCCAAAATGAAACATTTTTCACATTTTATTTGTGTGCCGGGCATGTATTAAATACAGAGTTGTGCTGCCTATCTCGGTTTATACAGGACCACATCACCGTTGTATCGCAACACTTCTCAAGCAAGAAAGAGGTTGACTTTTTCCCGACAGATAGCGGTATATTGTTATTCCAGTCTTATAAAAAGTTAAACGATTAAAGGCAAACAGTGTCGAGGCCATCTACAGCACAAATGGTTGCTAAGAACCTGGTCAAAGTCAGATTTTACGGCTGCCTTCTCTCTTCCCTGCTCCCATGGTGGGCCCTACTTATGCTACAGCATAAATCAGAAATGAAATTATTTTGCTGTTTAAAAGCCAGCTTTTAATTAGTAGACCTGTATTTATTCCTGGCTTTGGACAATGTGATGGCTAAGCATGAAAAGAAAAACTAACTGGGTACCTGTTAAAAGATCTTTGTCCAACCTGTGTGGCAAAGGAGCAAGGATCCTGTGGGAAAAGATATCGTGTGATTGGGTAATTAAAAATTATCATAAGCCATAGGCAGTAGGAAGGCAAATTAAGCCTGCAAAGGCAGCGTGCATCTGAGAGCTCCTCAGACACTGAGTGCTCAATATTGCAACTTCAACGCTCATTTAAAGTTCATTCGTAACCTAGATTTGCAATCAGCGGGATTTTATCCAAGATACTATTTTCCCGTGTATTGCACACACACGCAAATAAACTTGAGAAGGAAAACGAGAGCAGTTTGCTCACACGGAACAAAGTGGTTAGGCTCTTTGGTAATTCGCTCCCTGGCTAACCTTGGATGTGCTCAATCAATGCAAGGGAGTTAAGTAGGGCACCTTCCGGGGAAATAAATAAAAAAAAAAAGTCCCTCTCCCATTCAAGAGCCTTGGGCCAGAGCGGGTGTTGTGCAGACCATGCCTTCGGAGAAATGAGGCAGCCAAATTTCAGCAAACCTCTAAAGAACATGCACAAGGCTGATAACTTGGCCAAACATGGGTGGATTTCAACAAGGGCGTGAAAAGCACTTTGTTCACAGGCAGCGTACGGCCAATTTCCTTTCCTCTCCCAAGTGTGATGATGAAAGCTCAGCAAATGGCTCTGAGATTTTTTTTCTTTTTTTTTTTTCTTTTTTTCAAGCAAATTTTCTTCCAAGAAATACTCATTGTTTCCTTTGAAATGTCTATTGTCAACAGCGAGAGTAAAATGTGTTGGAGGTAACCATCCAACCCACTCAAGTTCGAACTGCTAGCAGAGAAATGACATTGGTCTTTTTGTAGGACCAATTCAAGATGCCTTGCTATGGACTGAACTGTCAGCTTCACCTGCACCTGAAGTGGTTCTGATTTCAAACATGTCTTTATTTCCCAGAACTGATGGCCTTATCTAGTTAATAATAATCATTCCGGATCAGATGATGGGCACTGGCTTGGATCAACAAGATCGCTGACTTGGGCAACTACTGAGAATAAGAAGAGAGTAAGTATGTATGTAATTGTGCTTCCTCTCCAGGCTCTGGCAATCTATGCATTGAGGTTTTGGGGATCCCAACCATAAAACAAGTAGGATTGAAGGGGACTGATGCCTGCGAGGCAGAAACATTTCTAGAGCATCCCTGGGAGATGCTGCACAGAACCTCTGCTGAAGAGGGAATCCAGCATCCTTTGGAGCCAGTTTAGGGTTTCAACACCCCCACAGGCAGGAAGTATTTCCTGGTGTCCTCTTTGAGAAGCTCTCATTTAGGAGGAAACACAGAATTCCCTTTTTGTTTCTCCCCTCTGTTTCCCAGCCGGGCCGTGCGGCTGCAGCCTGGCGGTGCAATTCCCCTTGCCATGGTGTGTGAGCGCACCCTCCCCACTGCCAGCCCCGAAACTCCCCTCTCGTTAGGGCAGGCCAGGAGGAGCACAAAGCCCTCTATTTTGCTTGAGTCTCTTCCGTGAACAAGCGGAACAAGCGATAAGCACAGAAAGCAAGAGGAAAAGTTGCCCAAGCGGGGCACCGGTTTTCCCCAGGGAAAGGCTTCCTAAGCCCTCCCCTTCTCTTTGGCCCCGTTGGGATGGGAATGAGCCTTCTGCTGAGCAATGCAGCCATCGGCTCCCTCCGTCCCCCAACTCATGTCAGCTTTCTTTCCCCTCCTGCTACACCCATGTCCTCCCTGTCACCCTGCAGCACACACAGTCGCTGTCAGGCCATGAGCAATGACAAGATGGTTGGGTGACTTCCAAAGCTCCTCTGCTAGCAGAGCAGCAACAGAGGTGCAGAGGTGTCCCTTGGAAGAAAAGCACCTGCAGGAAATCCTCAGATTCTTCCCTGAGAAATGCCTGAGAGTTACCATGTCTTTTCTGGGCTAAAAAACACCCTTTCAAAACAGCAGAAAAGGACAAGAAGAAGGGTATGGGCAGTATCTGCCACAAAGCTGCTGGAGGGCAAGCTCCGTCATGGGATGGAGGGAGCCAACAACTGTCCTTGCAGAGGTGAGATGGCAAAATGCAACCCCTGCATCGCTGTCCTCTCTTAGGGAAGCAAACCACCTGCTGCTAATGCTGGATTTCAGTGAGGAATGGCTGCATTCACCACCATCAACATATGGAAGGTCGGTCCTACAGACACACAGAGCTCCAGAGTGCAAAGGGAGGAAAAATACCTTTCTGCATGTTCTTGGAGAGGGTTTCTCCATTTCAGAGATGCATTTGACCTTCAGCTTTCATAGCACAAAGACAACAGCACCATTGCAAAGGTCTGTTCCACCTTGTTCAAGTTCCTCAGTGTGCTGCAACTGCATCTACTGGTTTTACAGGTACATTGAGATCTGCTCAAACCAAATCCTTGTGTACAGAGGAGTTCTCGAGTCCTCATCTTCCAAAAGCCTGTCAACAACCAAGCAGCATCGGGAAACTGAATGCCTGCACCACACTGACTGGTCCAAAACGTCCCAACAGGTATGAGAAGTATGATGCCTGCTTCAAAGTGCCCAGCATTGATAAATCCATTATTTCTTCTACTGAAGGCTGTGGGCAAAACACACTGATGTTACAGACACCTAAAGAACAGGGAACCCAGTTAAGAAAGAAATCCTTCAGGCTCAGGGTATCTGTGTCTGCACACTGTAGCATATAAACCTCTGTGAAAACCCAGCCTCTTTAGGAAGTAAAGATCTGCAGGACTTCCACACGTGGGTGGCTTAGGAGAAGCTGAGATGCTCAAAGGCACAAGAAAAAGGAGAGAACATCTTCCTGTGAGCCTGCAGCAGAAAATAAGCATCAAGTGGGAACCGATCCTTTGGGCTATCAAACCCAGACCCCCGTTTGCAGCCATGTTGTGCGCTCCCTTACCCAAACCAAGGGTCAATTTGTCTTAAATGAAGTAGAATATGCAGCTACTCGACCATATACTTCAAGTACAAAATATAAAATGATAAAAATGGTCTTTCATAATATCTGCAGTGTTACATTAGGGATCACTGTTCAAGGAAGGGGATTCAAAGGCATGGTTGCTAGAATTGCTTGCAGAAAGGCTGAAACACAGCGTAAATTGCTGTGATGCTCAAAACACGACAGCGTCTCCAGGACTTTCTGGGAAGCACCTCCAGCACCAAAAAGGAAACTAAGACATCCTAAAACCCATCTGAGGACAAGAAGAGCCCCCTTTAATCACCAAGCCCTTCCCGTCACTTTCCCCGGCAACCAAGGCGTACAATCCCATTTCACAGGCTGAACGAGCATCAACTTCAAATGAACTGGAGCGCTTGCCCCAAGGCCATTCCCAAATCTCAGTTGTCTGAGAGTCTCAAACTCTCTTCTGATATCCAGCCTGAATATATTCCTCATCAGCTCATGTCTCTCTGTATTTGCAGCAGCGCAGTCCATCAAAGCTAACCAGTCTCACCCTTCTCACACCCAGCGTGTGCACAGCCAGCAGCCACGTCCCCTTCAGCCCACATCATGCCAGGTTAAATCCTGCTGCCTGCGACCATCTCCACTCCTCATTCCTGCCTCAAGTTCAAAGCCGTCCCCGGTTCCTGACGTCCCCAGTCTCAAACTCAGCAAGAGCACCAAAGAAACTCATGCAAAGATCCGTGTCAAAAAACAGAGAGATGCAAAAAGGAGATTGTCTCTTTTTAATGCAGAGATCAAGTCAGGGCAGAGAGATGCTTGTGAACCCTCCAGCTGCTGGGGTGGCTATACCAGCCAAATACAGCCTTGAAGATGTTCATCATTTGCAGAACATTTCTGCCTCACACAGCGCAGGTGATTTCAGGAAAATCTCTTAAGCTGGGCCAGGTGATTGCTGCTGTCATTGCAAGTGTTTTAAAGATGACTTTCAAAAGCAGTCTGGGTCTGGGTTGCTTGCAGGGCACACATTTTTTCTTTTTTTGGTACAAAGTCCCAAAGGGAAACTCACCCAGGGGAGGGGGCTGGTCCTCCAGGCTTCACCTCTGGGACAATTCACTCAGGAGAACAACAGGACCCCTAGAAATGCAGGGCTTCAAATTAAGAAGGTGACCAAGCATCGCTGAATTCCTTTCTAGCCATTGGCTTTAGTTCACTGCTGCTTGAAGTACCTTTTGGAAGGATTTCAAGCCCACTTGTACATTCCTGTCAGTTTGATCACAGTCACTGCAATCAGTATTTATTCTAATTTGAACGAGCAGTCTTATGAATGTTGATAAGGAAAGATCACATCTACAAGTCATCAACTTGCTTACAGAAAAATAAGTTTAAAAAACTCACCATCAGCATCAAGTGGATTGCTTGGAAAATCATTTTTGTTCCAAAATGTAATCATCTATATTGGATGCAACATTTATTTGTTAAAAAGAAAATAAAAATGGAGTTTGG
Source organism: Anas acuta (assembly GCF_963932015.1). Lineage (NCBI taxonomy): Eukaryota > Metazoa > Chordata > Aves > Anseriformes > Anatidae > Anas > Anas acuta. The sequence continues at coordinate 4,482,966 of NC_088983.1, read as the reverse complement.
GAGCTCTCATGTCTATAAAAAGACTACTTTTCCTGGCATTTATAAATATTAATATGGAATGCTAGCGAAGAACAATACATAACAATAATGAGAATCACCAAATCCCATCATTTTTGACATCGTCATATCAACAGCTTAAGGATTAGCAGGTGAACTTTAAACATATTGCTTCCAAATAATAATAATAACAGTAATGATAATAACATCAGAATGAAAAAAAAAAAAATAACCCTCACTGCATTATATATTCTTGATGGCTTTCTTCTTCTAATAGCGTTTACAGGATCATTGCTTTGAACATTTGGATGACATGCTTAAAAAATCAACCTGAAGAAGGGGGAAGGTCTTCTTATCTCTTTCCATTCTTGCAAAGCTTTGCTTAGCCTCGTCTTTGTTTCCCACTAACCCCTGACATTGACAGAGTCAAAGGCCTATCAACTAATACCCTAATTTCAGCAGGATTTTATATATACATATATCTATGCGTGTCTGCAAACGCTATGTGTGCGTGCGTACGTATATGCATAAACCGAAACAGTGCTTTAAAAGATAAAGTTGCACCAGGTGTCAGTTTTCACACCTCTTACTAAATACGTATGGTAAAAGACGATGCCACAATTTCATTGAAAATCCAAGCTATTGAGATCTAATCGCTGCTTAAGCTGTGGCTTTATTCAAATCTGGATCACCAATAGGGCTTGGGATGTAAATGAAGTGCAAAGAGAAATAAAGCAAAGGAAAAAAAAAATCTATGATAGCCCTTTCCTTCAGCCATTTGATTCCCAAGTCCTTATCAGTCAATTAATGCATACTAAAACTTTAGAGGCAGCCTCAGTTTAACAGACCTAATAGCTACAGCAAGTCCCAAGCATTAGCCAAACAAAACACACTTTCAGCAGCCTTAATATGAGACTGAAAAAAGGTCAAAATAGACAGGCTTTACAGAATAAATCCTGACGATCCATTCTAATTTCCACTCAAGGATCTTTTAAGCAGTTCTTGGATGCTCTTTATGGTACTTTGATCCAAGCATAGTTTCATTAAAACTTTGTGGCTTGGTATTTTTAAACCTGATAGCTTCACTAAACTAGTTCTCAAAATGTTAGCTAAGCCGCTATGCATAAAACTACTTTACTGTCATGGTGTCTTCTAATATCACCTAAGTACAGGCTGTTGCAATTTTGAAAATGAACCTTTTCTACATTCACTAGATCTCAGCTTGGGAATTTTTGCTTTCACACTTGAAGGCTGTCTCACAGCATAAAGAGAAGGTGCTGTCTTGCCCCCTTCCTCTCCCCCTCCTTGAAACCTAAAACTAAAATTAGCTGCTGTACCTTATTTGTTCTGGAAGCAAGTTACACAGTACTTTTATCCACAGTGGTTTCCAATTGCAGGATTAACACTGGACGCTAAAAAAAATAAAAAACTAGAAAAATAACAAAACATTAAATGGTGGTTTAAAATCCACTTTAATGACTGCAGGATAAATTCCCTAAAAAATCAGGAAAACAAATGTTACTTCCCAGCTTCATAACATGGCATGTTAATAAATCTGATTTAACTGCTGTGAATAAAAAAAAAAAACAACTCTGTGTCTCCAGAGAATGTCCTTTGCTCTCCTGAAAATGAGGATGGCTGAAAGGTTAGGCGACAATTTTCTTCCTTTCGCCTGGCGTTCACAAAAGCCTTGATTTCTTGAGAAGCTTTTGTGGTGAGCTTGCACTACATTAAGTAGTTGAGAGAATTACAAAACGATGGCTTCAGAAGAGACTGGGCTATTTTCAAGAGAAAATATAAACAAAGGATCATTTAAAAAATAAAAATAAAATAATAAAACCAGTAAAACCACCCTGTCCAGCCCTGCTCTTGCCCGAGACACAGGTCCAGCTCCTGCTGCTTTATGTTGGGGGAAAAAAAGCCACAAAACCAGCAAAACTTGGTGGCTGTTTAAAGCCAAGGTGGACATTTAAGGCCAGAACAGGAACTCATTTGTCTAATTATAGATGGATGTGGAGTTATCAGCATAGCCACTCCATCCTGCACAGGTGCCAAACATCCTCATGGCAAAATGGGTGCCCCATCCAGGATCCAAGTCCAACCACACCTCTGCACCAAAGGAGGCCAAAGTGACCACGAAACCCTTTGCCACCCAAAAAGTCATAAGAAATGCATGGTTTGGGAAAAAACCTGTCCCACCGACCACTTCCTTACTTTTGAATATCTTATGGGAAAGGCCACCAAACCTTCCCTCTTTAATTCCCTCAAGATGCTTGCTCAAAAAACCTACAATTTACCAATCTGGCCATCAGCCACGTCCTGGTGGGCTGGGACGAGGCTGTCCCACTCCTGCCGGCACCCGTCCCCATCACCTGGCAGAAGCCCTCCCTTGTTTGCACTGCTTCACGCACCTCCGACAGGTCGGCAGCAAATCCTGTCAACCGAACAGCTGACAAGAGCATCCTGATGTCAGGTATAAAGAATGCCACCTACAGCTTAATGTCTGAAAAAAAAAAAAAAAAGAAAAAAAAAAAAAGGCTCCGAGTTCGGGCAAACAATGAACGTTTTTGTCTTCTTAATGCCCAGTATGCAATCGAGTGGAAATGCTACTTCCATCCTTAATCTACAAATGAAATTAAAGTTGTTGAAAGACACATGATAAACCGGGATCCTTTGTTTCTTACAGAAGAAGGGGAAAAAATTGAAACCACTAAATATTTTAGCAGATTTACTAAATTTCCAATTAAATCTGGAATTATGGCAGAGCCTGTATCTCCCTCTCACTCCGCCACACACATTTTCTATTTGAATAAAGTAGGTTAGATGCGGCGCTCCCTCCACCCACCCGCCCGAGCAGGAATATTAATGAAGCAGATCCATCGCCAGCATGCTAGGGATGCTCGGGCATCCCTGGGCCCAAGCGGGTGGGAAGGGGATGGTTTATAGGGGAACAGCCCCGGCTATCCGGAGGGAGCGGGATATGCTAGGCAAGAGCACCCTCTGCCCGCTGGCAGGAGGGTCTGGCTCTATTCACATGCCCCCATCGCTCCCCCTCCTTCCCTTCGCCGAGGAAAGGTCACGGGAAGCAGCTTACACAAGCCAGATGAGGTGGAGACCAAATCAGGACCAAGATTATGTGTCAGGGACTTAAAAGCAGGGGCCGAACGGCAAGCAGCGCTGGTGCATGCCTTCTGCCTGCTTACAGCCCTCCCTCTTGTCCCACAGTCATGCCAAAATCAGGATAACCGGCCATCCCTCGCTCCAGGGTTTCCAGCACGTGTGGCCAAGTTGGCCCCAAAAAGGTTTGGGAGACCTGGATGGCTCTTGAACCTGCTCCAGACCTATTTGAAACCGAAGGGAAGGGGGACACGGCGGCTGGCTCTCATGGTAGACAAGGCCTTGCTGTCCCTGTGTGCCCAGGGGAAGGTGGGGATTCATCCTCTGCCGCAGGACAAATGGAAAGGACACGTGGGCACCAGGGGAACCACTGAGCCCTGAGCCAAGACGAGTCCATCCTGCACGTTGCCCCTCCTCCAGCACCCACCATCTTCAGAATCGAGGCGAGAGAAGGAGCACGGAGCGGCCTGCCCCAGCCAGGCCCCTCAGCACCCAGCACTTCATGCTCTAAGCACACCCCAGCCAGGCTTTTTTGTGTTTAAGCCCATCACAGAACCATTTAGGTTGGTGAAGACCCCTAAGACCGTCAAGTCCAACCATCAACTATCCCCTCCATGCTTTGGCTCCGTGTCCCCTCTGACACCCTCGGGGTTTGCTCAGAGGCTCTCAGAAATCACCCTCACCTCGTTGCTGATGGTGATTATACCTTCCTCACACGTTAGCTGAGATGTTTCCTCTCGAGGTCTCAGTGGCACTGAGACGTGGGCAGCCCCACACATGGCTTCTTGGGGCCACCACACCAAAACAGCAGAGCGAGGGAGGCTTTTTGTGTCTCACGGAGCTGCCAAGCCCACACCAAGTTACTACGAGGTTTGTCGTGGCACACAGCGGTTGAGAATAAGGCCAAAGAAATGGGTAATTGTGCTTATTTTCCTTGCTTGTAGACAGCCTGATTGGTCTGCTGCAACTTACTCCTGCTGTCTCTGTTCATATCTTTTCTTCTAGGCAGCTGCCAGCTGATGCTGCATGTTGGTTTTGAGTGGAAAATACTAGCAGGCCTGAGCTCTAAAATGCTGTTTCACTCACGTTTCAGTATTTAGCTATACAGATGCTGGAGAAGGCCTGGTATTTCACAACCTTGGACGCCGAGGGAGCTAACAGCATTATTTGCTAGTGGTCAGGAAATGCAAATCGCAGCTGCAGAAGGGTTCGCCACCTCGTGTGGGATTTCCTACGCTGTAGATGCCCCTCTCCATCACTCCCAGCATGGTGCTCGTGGTCCTGGAGAAGCCCATAAGGCAAATAAACTCCTTTTCTTAATCTTCTTACATTTTTTGTATTTCTCTGCTCTATTAATAAAGGACTGGGAAATACATCTGTCTGCCCCAGCAAGGACCTCAAATCATGTTTGAAGTGGTGGGTAAAAGTACATGAGGCATTGTTGAATAGCCACTGGCTGAATCAAAAGTAATCCTAAAACACCAAAACCACTGCTGTATTCAGGTAGATTTCAGGACATTTCAGCCACAAAAAAATGAAGCAGGAATGACCAAAAAAAAAAAAAAAAAAAAAAAAAGAGCGAGCAAGCACTTAAGAGCAAGCATTTAAATACTATGAATGTGTATTTTTAGAATTAAGGTCTGATTTTATTTATTTATTTATTTATTTTTTTGGGTTATCAAAACTTATGACTTCTCATTTTGGAGAAGGACAAAATATTTTAAAACAGACCTAGAAGGATGAAGCTTGTGAAACCAAATGCTGAAACAGTGCTCCAAAGGATGCAAACTGTTCCACTTCTGGCTGAATGGAGCATCACAAGGAGATGTTTCAAGAGCAGAAAGGACGACCCAGTCTAAGTGACCTCAGCTTCCTTCCAAACCCAGCAATTTCCAGAATTCCCCGTGGGAATCCCTCTTTGTCAATGTGGTGAGAGTGACAGTAGTGCCCACTGCCATTGCCCTGGCCTGGATGCCTGGAGGGAGATGGACACCCCAGGTGCTGGGACACTCACCTGGGCTATGGGTGGTAGAAGAAGAGCTGCAGAGAAGGAAGGTCCCCTGTGGAGGAAGCAGCCAGGCTAAAGGTTTTTCTTCCTTCAGAAAAAGGCAAAGAGACACCTGCCAGCCAGCTAACAGGGAAGCTTGCATGCTGCAAAATCCCAGTATATCAGTTAAAACTCCACCAAATGAAAAAGCAAGAGCATTTTTCCCTCCTACTCGGACCCTGCACCTCCAATTCTGGGGGTCCCAGCCCAGTCACACCAAAACAGCAGCCCCCACTGCTTCCCTGCTTGCCTCCCCTCTGCCACATCAGAGCTGTGGCTTTCCAATTCTCGCCACTCTCAAGCCCAGCAGAAGGTGTGGAAGGCATTTGTGGGCTGGGGGACAACCTCGCCAACCCAATGGTTATTGCACAGTGACATGGGGTTGCAAGAGTTCTCGGCTGCTTGCTCCTTGCAGCAGACATCTCCAAGTAGATCTCAGAGCCCAGCAGCCCAGGTTGGATAATTCAGGGATGGCCCCTGATCCTAAAAACAGAGGCAGCAGAGGGCCAGGATGACTTGCTCCTGTGGGTCTTATAGGCACTAACACGGGTTATGTGATTAAACAGCAGCACTGAGTTTGCAAAGCTGTCAATCCCATACCTTTCATCAGTACTTAATTCACTAAAAAAAAAATAAATAAAGGGCAAAAAAAAAAAAAAAAAAAAGCCACACCAACCCTTAAAAGCTTTGGAGCTGCATTTCTCATGGCTGCAATAATACTTACAATATGGACTCTAGCTGCTTTTTATGTAACTGCTGCTCTTAATCAGCTCGGTTTTAGCAGCTCTAACCTGCTCTTCCTTGATTTATTTTATTTTATTTCTAAAACAAACATAGATTTACAATCTCTCTGATTTCCCAGCTTTTATGCCACTCCACTGAGGCGCTTTAAACATCTCATTTATCTCCCATACGTTGGGAAATTACAACCCCCTCCCCTCCAAAACAAACAAGCAAGCAAAAAAACCTCCAGCTAAAATCTACACAGTTGGAAAGTGTTGATTTAAACAATAACCCTGAAAGAAGATAGGGAGAGACTAGAACATGAAAACAGACTTTTTTTTTTTTTTCCCCTTGTACAGATTGAGCTGTGAGGTTGTTTGCATCAAATGTTGACTTGTTCCAAGGCAGCATCTATTTATATAGTGTGGAACTGGTAGGAAACAGCATGAAATGATAATTTCCAGTCTTTGGAGAAAGACTGCACCACTACATTTGTTTTAGCACCCGTTTTCCTCTCTGTCCTGCCCACATCCACGTCTGTACTTATACGAAGGGGGCTGGAAATTGTGGTGGTAATTTAAAGTATTGGGCTGTCCAAACGAGGTTTGGATAGGAAGTATATGCTGACGTTTTTTTCTGATCTGTATCATTTATGAAAAAAAATCCTTCCCTAATTAGACAGATGATTTAAGCTGTATTTGCTACTGATTGATATGTTTGCTGAATACAAAGGGCTGCACTTAAGGAGAACAACTGCAAATCTTGCTCTAGCGAAAGCAATGCAGTGCACCAACTTCCTAGTCCGTTATGCTAATTGCAAAATTCACTGAATACAAATAGTGGATTTTTACATTTTTCTTGTTTTAGACTGCTTTTATGTCTTTTTCTGATTTCTCTCCTGCCTAACATAATCATAGATTCTTTAGTCTATATTACATGAAAGTAGTGGAAAGCTTCCTCTTCCCAATTAACATTTGGTAATATATAAACAAGCAACTCACATTTCTCAATGAATCAAAGGGATAACCTTCATTTTCTTAGCTTTATATCCATTTTTTTTCACTCTGTAACGACCTTTTATGTACCCATGAAAATTATTGCCAGCAGAACACTGCACTGCACGATGCATCACCTCCCTATTAGTAGTCAAGGCTTGAATTTTTAATTCGAGATAACCTCCGAACACCGAAACAGTTCACAGTACCTCAACCAGCAAACCCAGCAATTTATCACTTTCCCCTCGAAAACAGAAAGCGGGCAAAACACGAAAGTCTCCTATGGATTGGTGGGGCATGGGGGGGATGGTTGTAAATCTAAACCCTCCATTCCAGAGCACATCCCCAGATGTAAATAAGCACACAAGCATGTTGCTACATATTTTTACCGAAGCAATTACAAACAGCCTTATCAGCGGCGGGCGAATTCGGCACCGGGCGCATTTCTTATCCGTTGTGCCCTCTGCTGGATACGGCACACAAGGCAAGCAATATTATTTCCAATTAATTTTTGGCATCATCACTTGGCATCTGCTTTAGGAATGCAAAGCGTGAAATTTGTAGTAGCAGGTTTAATATTTGATCCAGCCAAAAATATTTTTGCTACAAGGACTTACCTTTGGTGGTGTTTTCCTCCCCGCCCCCTCCCCTCCGTGCTCTTTCCTTGCCGCCGAGCCTTGTTTACGGTCCAAACTCGAAAATCTGCCACCGAACGCCATACGTGGCAGGAATAATTTCATGCTGTGCAAAATTTGTTTCATTTCACATCCTGTAAGAATAATTACTTAGCATAATGCCACTTAAGCTGCATTTCTAGCTGCAAACATTAAGGAAATGGTAAAAAGCTAGATCCCAGTTGGGAGAAAAAAAGGGTATTTAGGGGTCACTGGGGTTCCTTAAAACTAGACACTTTTAATGCCAGGGACAACAAGAAAAATTAGAATGATATAAATGCTGTTGCTGAATTTAAAAACGCGGTAAGATCTAATATTTTCAATTATATTCGAGGTCACCTATACAATTGGGCACCTCCATAGGACACTGCCTTCAGAAATACAGGACAAAATGCCTGGCCAAACTGCCCATGTTTCTTGTGTTTCCTGCATCTTCTGTAATTAAGTTTATTTGAGGGCTACAGTTGTCTGAATGGTCCTAAATTAAGCAAGTGAAGAAGATGGACCTTCCTCAGATCATGTTATCGACTCTGATTTTTACATGATGCAAAACTGGACTAGGTAGGTTTGGAGAAGAGTTGATGTCATGGATAAGTGGGTACATTGAACAAATTCAGCACAAGTTGTGAGAAGAATACCTTAGTACTTCAAGGCAGATACATGGTGCCAAAGGCAATTCTGATCTCCCACCTGGGCTCCCCAAAAGAGGATTCTTGTAGTCAGAATTACTCATGGTTCACTCTTACCTGTAAAAAATACTCTTTTCTTTCTTTCTTTTTTTCTTTCTTTCTTTCTTTTTTTTTTTTTTTTCCTAGCAAAACCATCTGCAACACTCACTCAAATCCAAGAATAGCATGGCCGAGTTGAATTAACTCAATTAATTTTAAGGTTCAAAATTAGGATTTTTTTTTCTCTAAACGCAAAAACAAACAACAAAAAAGTTCATTTTTTTTTTCAATTCCAACCCACAGCTTGAAATCAATCTCTTAATTTTTCTTTCCCAAATGTTGGCAAGAGGTAATTTCATATGGAGAACCTCTTTTGAGAAGTACCTCATCCCCTCATTTTTTAGCCAGCAATGACAACACTCGTGTGCACCAAGTACCCAGGCTTCCCTTCATCTTCCTTGAGGCCCTCGTGTCTCTTCCTCACTCACCAAAAAAATCCACTTGTGCCATACTTTGAACATGGATTTACAAACACAAATTCACTGATAATCAGTAAGTTTGCATCAAGTTTATTAAGCCCAACAGAAGGCAAATTCTCAGATTCATTAGGAACAGGCTGAGAAGTCTTGCTGGATAGAATGCACTACATCCAACCTGCCTGCTACCAGCACAAATTCTCCCAATGCCAGTCACCTGAAGCAAATTATGCCAATTTATCCTCATTCTTTGTTTTCACTCCATTTTGAACAGGCTATTACTGAAATGTCAGGTTTGCATACAACAGGAGTGCCAAGAGGCAGCAAGGGAGAAATAATAAATTTTAGGAAAAAATTGAAAAAATTTGGGCACACAAGTCCTTCCTCTGGTCTGAAACAGGCATCAGGTACTCCCTGAGGAGGTTCAGAAGTTCTTCAAGATGTGCTTTTTACACTCTACACTATTTAAGAGGCTTTGCTGCTAAATCAAAGGCCGAGACAAGAGCAATAAACAAAAGACCCTGAAAACATCCCAAAATAAGTCATGGTCCTCTTCCCTTTCTATGCATTTTTTTCCCCCAAAATTCATAAAGTTGCTGCTGTACCTGACCTGCAGCAACGCATTGAAGTGCTCTTGGAGAAGGGACAAGGTGTGGAGGACACGGTGCCACCACAAAGCTCTCTGTCCTCCCTGCATGGCCTGTGGTGGCCATGAACATGGCTGCTCCATGTGGCAACCTGGCAGGGGCAATGCTGCAAGCGCTCGCTCTGGCTTTGCCGGGCAGATCCAAACCCAACAGCCTCTCCCAGGGTGCTGACAATGACATCTTCATTCGGTGCCATGAGCGGAGCAGGAGCTTTAGCCACTGTTTGCTCATGTAGCGATGTGCCAAGCTCTCGACCCTGCAGGCCCCTGGGGTGGGCCGCACTGGGGTGGCTTCACCAGGGTGCAGGCATCGGCACCCCCTGGAGATGCCACCTGTAATATGGGTGCCTTCTTTCATGTGTTCCCCCGATGTGGAGGCTGGGGAACACAGCAATAGGGATTTCTGCTCTAAAACCTCTGCCTGATGTCCTCCAGGCCGAGGTGGTCACAACACTGAGGTGTCACACTCTGTGGATAAAATGCGTTCATGACCTCCCGAGTTTTACTCTTCGGTTTAGATGTGCAATGAGGGAGATGGGGAGAAAGGGCAATAAGTACACTTAAATTAACACACCATTTACCAAACTCGACATTAAAAAATAACAAGAACGTGCAAGTGACTCCATGCTGAAGTATTTCCTCGCTATGAATCATTTCTTACCAAACCTAGGGATGAATCAAGGGCAGTCAGCATTGGCCCTGGGAATATGGTAACCCTAACAGCGCTCTGCTTGACACCCAAGTGGCTGCAAGCCAACAGGAATGCCTGTGCCACCTTACAGATCATCTCCAGGCTGCTTTTGGGAAGCCTGGCCTGCAAGTAGTTTGGTAACGCATGTGTACACACGTAGGACAGACACATTTCAGCTGCATTTCAGGACAGATCGCCCTGCTCGGCATCTGGTTCCTCAACTCCCTCTTAAACAGCAAATGTAAGTTACCAACATCTTGACGAAGGCCAAGCCCAACAATTTAGCAGTTGCCTCTCTTTATTTCTTTTTAAAGACCGCGCTGAATCCCGATGGGATTTGGGGGTTTTGTTTTAATGGCAAGGCAAGAATTCGCTGATCCTCCCCGTGGCGAAGTTACTTTCAAGTCAGGGAAAGTTCTTGGCCCACGATGAAAAGTCTTTGCCAATTAGCGCTCAACAACCTCAATTCATTCCTCCTGGTTCAAGATGAGTAGGAACCTAATAAGGCTGCGATAAAAGGGCAAAAGGCACCGAGTACCCAAAGGGGATTAATGGGCTCTTCCATTTATTTGTCTTCCCAACAGCTGAACTGTTACAAGTATTGACGGTCTTCAAACGGCCCCGCGCCCAACGCGGCCAATGGCCACCTCCAGCCCCCCAGCCCCACGGGGCGAGGGCTTCCCCCTGGGCGATGCCAAAACCAACAAAGCCCCGGGGATCAGGTAATGAAACTTCAGCTTTTCCCCCTTTGAGATTTATTTACTGGCAGCTGACAAGGGGCAAATTCAGCTCGGATTGTGTAGTCAAGGCCCTGTCAAGCCTTCAGAGGCACCCTTATGTCGAATCACCTTCCTGACTGGCATGTCGCTGAAAAGCCCTCGGCGCTGGTCCTTAACAGCTCCCGACAGCACAAAGGACACTCCAGACAGATGCCTACATGGCATCCTGCAGCATTTTAAAAGAGAATTAGTGGTTTTAATTATGGTCGTCGTATGAAAGGAAACCATGCAAGCTCCGCAGGAGACCTTTGATCAAACCCTTTTGCTAGCACAATGCCGCGGAACTGTGACTATTCCTAGCAAGGGGCCTTTTCTCGCTGAATGACTCACCAGTGATCTTTGAATGCAGACAAGTTCCTCGCCCTCCCTCTTCATTAGCGAGCATTTCTATACAGGCCCTATATAGTGCGCCGAGTCTAGGAGCTATACAATGGGGGGGAAAAAAGAATCCCTACAGATTCTGGCCTCTACTTAGGAAGTGCTGAAGGACTCTGAGTGACTTTATTCATTAAAACAGGTTGCTATTAATTAACTGTCATAATAAAATAAAGAACTATTATTTGCATTTCTTAGTGCACTCCCTTTAGTAATATGTATAAAAGATGCTTGTAACAAAAATGAATTTATAAGGGAGGAAAAAACCTCTGAAGTCTCCCTCCTCCCCCCCCCCTTTATTTTTTTTTTTAAGGTCTAGGCAGCAGGAGTCTGACTAATTATTAGGACCAGTTCTGCGAGAGAACAAATAGAGGTAAAACACAAATATGAAAGTAATTAGGAAAATGCAAAATCCTGTTTACTTGGCAACCAATTCATGCAACTGAGACTAACGAAGAGCAAATCAGCTTTGCTTGTTTGATAAACTTAGGGGTGCCACCTAAGAGGAGCTGATAAAAATTAAACTTCTGCCAGCATCCCTCGGCACTGCCTTGTAGCGAATAGGCTTAAAAACATGCATGCAATTGGTTCATCTAAGAGCACAGGCAAATCTAACCTGAACAGATTCACAGGAGGAATTTTCTAACTTCTGTTAAACATTTTCACCTTTGCAGTCGACCATCGGTGATACCTCCGAGCTGAACACCCAGCACAGACACCCGTGTTGCATGTGCACACAACTCATACAGACACAGTGCTGGCGAATGGCACAGTCGCAAGCATTTCTGGTCTTGTTCTCTAAAAAAAAAACATCCTGTTCCTACTGCTGTTCATACCTGGGAAGGCGTTTGACAGTGGGAAAGTTCTGCTCGCAGTTTGTGTCGCTGCTTATTACAATGTGCCACGATACGTTACTTGAAGCAGACTGCAGGCTTAGATACCTTTGTAGAGCCTCTCTTTTCTCCCGAGCAGATAGTGGAATCCACAAAAGCTTCCAATTATTTCAAGACTATGCAGCTGAGGAGGGGCATCTAATCAAGATAAAGAAAACCCTTGGCTCAATATATTTGCTTGAAAGGATTTTCAATAATGCAGGTAACAAAAGCATTCAAAAATTGGATTCCTAATGCTTTTCTGCTAGACTGAAGGGCTGATTTTGAGAAGTGAGAAGAAAGCCAGCCCTGAGAAAGCTGCATGGAGGAATGTATGATGCTCTCTCCCTCTGTACAAACACTTCTGCAGGAATTGACAAAAAGGAAGAGATTTAAGTGAGGCACAGTCGACCTGAAATGTAGTCAATTGCAACACAAAGAGTTAAAATGACAGCCCTGTGCCGCTCTTCTTCACTCTCCCCTCTGCTTTGTGGCTTTGCAATCCAGAGTTTTATTTTTTTTTTTATTGCTCATTTCTCATCCACTTTTTGGACAGGAATTGTTTATAGGCGAACAGGGGAGAAATCACCCTGTGAAAATAAATCGGAATGAAAGGGAGAAAAATTAAGAAAAATACAAGAATCCTAAACAGCAGCTTGGTTTTTATACATCCAGCACTCAATGAAAAGTGCTCAAGTTTTCCTACAATGAGGTAGAGGGCCAACAAAAAAAGTCATCTACTCTTAAAGGGATCTATTAGGATTAGTAACCGCATGAGCCTAAATCTGCACCTACACGCACGCACGGCAGAGAGCACAAACACAGCACTCAAAAGTAGAAATTGAGTCCTACAACAGAGCATCCCCGTGCAGCACCTCTCGCTCCCATGCACATCTTGCTTGCACATTCTGCTTGATAACATGATCCTTATGGAAGTCCTTCCTTCTCTGAAAAGTTTCCTAACCCAAATGCAGTCCTGGACTGTCAGCAATTTCTCTCCCCTAACACCACTGCACTGAGATTTCAGAGAATGGCAAAGCAAAGTACGAAAATTTTGACAAATGCCCATTTCCACCAGAGCTTGGTGTCTTTGTTAAGCCTTTTAAAGAATCATCTCCATTTTGAAAGACAAGCTATTTTATGTCATTTTGGGGAAAATAAGTAGCTGAGCCACCTGCTGCATGTGTCCCCAGTGGGTCATGTCTGCAGCACCCCATGGTAGAGGCACAGCCAGGGCATGGAGCATATCTGAAACAGCACGTGGTCACACCCCCACAAAGGACACACACTTGTCCTGATGGAAACCTACCTAACTGCACTGCCCTGTGACCGTAAAAATGCACAGACTAAAGAAAAATGTCTGTACAAGCCTCTTTGCTCAATGACTGAAGAAACATTAAAAAGCTAAAACCACTTTTTGCATCTCTAAAGGATGCTGTATTCATAAACAAAATTAAAAGCTCTCCATAGTAGTAGAGATTCACGGGTTTCCTTTAGAAGGAAACTCTCCTTTGAAAGCCAGCATTTTATTTAGTGATGAGCTTTCTTCCCCATAGAAAACAATACAAACTGTTCATTTGGCAACGGCCATCAAAGAACAAATAACAGTACGTTCCTGCGGTGGCAAGCCTGCTTGATGTCCTCTTTACTGCTCTTTCTGCTGCCTTTTATAAGTTGTCGATGCCCAACTCAAATTTTTGCTCCTAACTTCAAACATCTCAGTGCTTCAGAAGGTGCGAGGAGGGGGGAACAGGCGCTATCCAGCTCGCCTCTTCAGATCAGCTTTCATTTTCCTCAGCCCCTGCAGCTCCTTCTTCAGGTGTTTCACAGCCTGCAGGATATCCTGCCGCTGGGGATCGTCTTCTGCTCTCTCGGTGTACAGGAGGAAATGCTTAACAGTTTCAGAGAGCAGCACCTCGGGATCCACGTCCACCTGGTGGAGACGCAACATCCTCTCGCAGGCTATCGCGTAGTTTTTGTGCCAGTTCACCGGATGATTTGGATGAGAGTTGACAATTTCTTTGTATGACTGTTACAGGGAGGAAAAAAAAGGGCAAATTAATCAAACAAAGGGGACCAACAGCTTTTAACAGTGCTTCAAAACTGTCCATAAAGGAACAGATGCTATTTAGATGTCTACGCCCAGAGTCAGAGGATTTCTGAAACCTCACTCTGTGTTTGCTGTGTGATGTGTGACAGAATGAATCCAAAATCCAACTGGGAGCTGAATCAGTTCCTTTTGTGGAGCAGCTGTATGTTTAGAAACATTACAGATGACCGAAATAACCCCCGGGCACATTATGCCCTTCCCCAAGAGAAGGGTTACACAGGGCTGGGAAAAAAGATTTCACTGCTGCCTCTGGAAAAACATTTACTCAATATTTCAAGAAATAAGGACATCTTCAACAGGACTTGAGCAGTCTTTTGAGTGGCAATATTCACAAGCTCAACATCAGGCACAATGCTGACAACGCTGCAGAACAGAACAGCAAAAATCACAACATAAGAGGCAAATGTTTAAAGGAAACTATTTGTAGGCTGTTTGCTGGGGTATAAAACACTCCTCCTCTCTGCTGACACACACTGATCGTTTTGTGCATCTGCTGGCATCTCTGGCAGTACAATATTTATAGAGATACCTCCACCAGCTTACGTATGTCATTCTTTGCTGTGAAATGCAGCAGAATTAATTTGCAGGGAGAAGACTGTCGGATTTTACACTTGCTGGCTCAGATGCATGACTGTGTAATGACAGAGAGGACAAGTGCATAGAGGGGACTTCAGGACAGGCAATCTCTTGGCATGGGTTTGGAGCCCAGCACAGACAACATAATTATAGCAAAAGGAGGGTGTCAACTGGTTAGCTTTTGGCATCTTCCCTGACCGAGAGGGCAAGCAGGAACGGATAATATCCCTGAACAAATCTCTTTGAATCTGCTACGCTCCTGGTTTGGATGGATGAGAGAGAATGCAGATTACAGGACAACCCACCTCTATAGATACACCGTGATATTCCCATGTAGTCAAGAAATTAAAAACAATAAAAAAAGGATGAAGACTGCAGGGAGCATTCGTAGCAAAATACATGACTTACAGTGTATGCCAACGTGTAAAGCTGTGATTTCATTTCTGCAGTCACACTGGCAGTTTCTGCAAGGTCAAATATAAAGAAAGCCGTTTTCATCCTAGGAGAACAAGAAAAAGGTCCATTATACAAACTGCTTAACATAACCAGCTCACATCTCATGATTACACACATCTTCAATGCGTCCATAAAGCCCTTTAATTGTACGGGACACAAGCACACAAGCTTTTTTCAAATCAGTGACACCACTGTAATTTCTTTCCACGGTGTGTCTGAACTACCTCTGTTCCTCCAAGATACTTTGAGCAGAGCCTTCAGGTGAACAAAACCATTGCTTGCCAGAGGCAATACACCCTTCATCACATTTGGCCCATCTTTTCCTCCTGAAGCTTGGCTCGTTTAGATCCAACAAGGCCATGCACCATCAAGCTGCCCACTTTGGTGTGTGTTTCCATGCCAAGGAGCTGGCATTGCCCACAGGCTGTTGGAGGGGAGCAAAGGAGCATCACCTGGCTTGCCACATCTCCTCGTTGGCGACAGCTTCCCAGGAAGAGGGCTTGAAACTAAATGGGAATTAAAATAAAATCCAGCCATCAGATCCACGTCACTGTGTTTAGCCCATCACACAATCAGTCCTTGCAACCGAAGCAGCTACAGACCTCCCAGGCAGAAGAAAACCTCTCGTGAAGCCTATGGCTCTGTGACAGCAGAGAACTGAGCTGATCCTCAGTCATTCATAAAACTTTATTCCTCTTTCTGCACCAGGGGAGCCTCTGGTGCTCAAATTGGTTGTTTGACAGCATCCCAGCTACGCACGAAGTGAGAGAAGGTTTTTACCATCCATCACAGCTCAGTCCGTGACATTTAAAGCTTTAGATGTCTCACGTTCTCAATGTTTTTTGGCGCCCAATCAAGTTTTAAATAAGAATTGGACCTGATAATTCACTAGAAATGTCCTCTCTATTTTAACTCTACCAAAAATATCACAAGCAGATTTATTTTATGTTCCAAAACACAAAACATGATTATGGTTTGTGTTTAGTTTCTCTAACACTGATGTGGTTACACTGCTGGCAGAAGAATAACGAGCAGGAAGGAACAGGGTCCTCTGCCTCTTACCTCCTATAGTCTTCAGTCCAGTTATAGAGATTCCTTGTGAGACGAATCCACTCTCCTGGGTCAAAGACAGCATCAGAAGGAACCAACTTTTCACAAGTACCCCACGGCCAAAGAGAGTAACTCCTTCTCCAGGTGGAGTCCCCTTCATGAAGACCTATGCAGACAAACACTTCCTTACTGCCAAAAAAAAAACACAACACAGAGAGGAACTGTGAAGCAGACCTGGGGCAACCCCGCATGCTCAAGCAAGCCACCCACCCCACGTAGGTGCAACGCACAGGACTTAAGCCACACATTTTCTGGGGCACAGACACCCACCCAAACCATCTCACGTCGGAAGGTGCACGTCTCCAGGTCCAGCTACAAAACAGATCCCACGCTGCAAATAAGGACCCCATCCAGTATTGCACATCTGTGCAGCCAGCACAGGAGATACCCCCAGGGAGATGTCCTCTCTCCCCTCCGCTGGACCTCACACACGTGCCAGAAGCAGGAGGAGAAGCCCATTTCTTCCTGATGGCACTTGCCCGTGCTCTTCTGCCTACCCACACTCGCAAGGCTCAACCCAGCTAGTCTAAATGCAGATGCTATTCTTATTCATGTGAGTATCTAATCCTTTCTCCACTCTTACTAAGCTATTTTTATACGATGATTATTCGTGGAATACATTCATTCTATGCTAATCACTTGGCCACAACGCTCACCAAGGAGAAGCTGCAGTCATTTGCTCTCCAACTATCATCATTTTGAGTATATAGGAATGTTTCTTTTTTTTTTTTTTGTGATGAATTGTCGGTGAAATCAAAACAAAAATTGTAAATATTCTCTGCCAATCACCTTATTTTTCCTTCTTAAAATCTAAACCTACCTCAATACAACAAGAACATTTTATCTTGCTCAACGAGATATAATATTGTTCAACAATATTGAATGTTATATCTGGATGGAGTTACTTCTGCAGAGATACTTGCTTTAATTGTAAAAATAATCTCACCACCAGGGAGGAAGTCAGCAGAGAAAATTGGTCTTTAGGATGCAGTACCAGGCTGTTCCATAAACAATTTCAAGAAAAAAGGGTTGAAGATTTTAGGAAAGCTGTTACATACGAAAGAAATGCTTACTGTTTATTTACTTTGAGGAAACGATGGAGATTAAAAGTTCGTGTCCCATCGGGTAACACTCCTTCCACAGGATTCCACCGGTCCCCAGGAAAAGAGACACCGGGTAAATGCTTTGCCAGCTTGGGTAAATACCATTCATAAGTCATCATCTATCACCAAAAACATTACCACAGTTAGAACAAGAAGCAGTTTTCATCCATTTTACACCCAGCAGCTGTAGAAATGGTTTCTACACGAGCAATGACTCAATTTACACAGTAAGGGTCACCTCCCATTTCAGCAATGGCTTTCAATATCGGTTTCTGAATGTACCTCCTGGTCCACTAAGGTGACATCTGGCCTCACTCCTTCGCAATAATGAAGGTAACGAAGGGCGTTCCCGGGTAAATCTCCTCTGAGCAAGACCACTGCACCCATCGGCATAGAGGACAGCAGGTTTCTCGCAAACTTGTCAACAATATAATTGGTGCTCTGATCACAGGTGCTTAAGAGAACAGATGAGAAAGAGCATCTTACAACTAGGCATCTGTGTGGCTTTGCCCATCTTCAAAATAACTTTATGCATTTGGCATCCATAGATGAAGTCCTTCATGTGGTCAGATCCTGCTGAAAATCATTATCTCCATTTACAGAAAAAAAAAGATATAAAAATGAAGCATTTAAGACTACAGTGCCTCAGACACCATCACCAGAGGCATGTCATGACATTTTTGCCAAAATACACAACCATTGCATGGATTCACCTTCATTCTGACTTTTTCCTGGGCTAAACCTAAAGATTTACTAATTGGAGCTGGAATTGACACTACAACAATGGCTCTAAATATTAGAAATCCTCTTCACCCTTTTATTGCTTTTGATTAAGCAATAAGTAGCCATGTTTTTGTAGCACCAGGTAGAAGGAGATTTACATTTCTTGAGATGGGATCCTTTTTGGTTCTCCATCATGTGCATGCACACCAGCACGTACACTCAAGAGCAGGACGCTCTCCTGCCCGTGCACCATACTCTTCACCAGCTCATCAGCCTCTATGTGAGCACCCCTACTACTATTCTGGTTTGTACCCAGAGCACAGCAGAACCTTCAGCGTGGTTATGGAATAAGGAAGCCCTACAATACAGATCTAACTCAAAGAGGGAAAAAAAAAAGTAAGAAAAAGTCCTGGGTAGAAGGAAATCTGCAAGGGAAGGAGAAGGTGACTGCTCAGGACAAATCAGTTCTCTAAGCATTAGGCAATAATGCACAGATTCATGTGTTTCCTCCATAATAAGCTTATGTATCTACATCATTTTCTTCCTTCAGCCCCGACTTACAGCTTGAGGTTGGTGCTTGGTGGTTCTGAGGGTGTTCAGACAAGGGACTGGGGCAGACTCCACGCCCCAAGTCCATGACCACGGCTGCTTCGATGGGCACCTGGACTCGTGCAGGTTCCAGCAGCACCCAACCGCACAGCATCCCACAGCCCTGGGGGCTCCTTACCTGTAATTTGCCCAAATTTGAGCACCAACGAGAGCCACAGCAGAAAGCCACTCCAGCCACGGCAGCGCCCGGCCACCCTCCAGCATGGCACCAGCGAGGGACACAAGGATGGGCAGCCCCAGCCCCGCCAGCACAGCCACGACAGCATTGCTCTGCATCCAGAAACGCTCTACCTAGGGAACAAACACAGGGCATGTACCTCCTGCCACGGGATGCAGGTCCAGGTTTTCAGGGTAGGATGGTCTCTGGGCTGAGAAGCTCACAGTTTAAGAGCAGACAGAGACACGCAGAGGTTTTTTTTGTTTGTTTGTTTTATTTTTTTCCTTCCTTTTAAACACAAATCATCCCTCTAAATTCCCAGAGACCACATCTCTGTTTCCTCAGCTATAAGGAAACAGAAAATGTAGCTGCATGCTCACAACCTGTGCAGCTCCAAGACAACCACCTGTTCCTGATTAGCTGGGGAAGCAACAGCAGCCGACAAAGCCTGAAGGAGGCTTCTTCCAAAATGTAACACCCCAGAGCAATTTTCGGAGTGAAACTTACCACGCCCAGAAACAGAGGCTTTGTAACATCCAAATTTGCTCTCCAGGCAAAGAAGAGAGAATAAACACACAGCATTCCAGCGAAGAGCCAGATCACGGAGGACTTCTGTTGCCTTCTCCTATAAAAAATAATACAGCGCTCTAGTGGCGTGATCAAAAAGTAGGAAAAAAGTTGTAGGCACTTGAAGGTAACTGTCTCTCTGCATGCTTAAATAAATTCAATTCAAGGAGCTGCTGGGTCTTTACCTTTGCAATTTATGAAACCTTTCCAAAGCACAAAACCATCAGAGTTGCAAGCTTTTTAAGCCTGCGGTCTACAAAGTCTCAGCGTAACCAGGTGCAGGGCTATTTTGCTCTTTATCAATAACCAGAACAGGACAACTGCTGGAATTTCTGCACAGGGAAGCTCCACACACCACAAGGCAGAGAAAACAGCCAAAGCTCACACCCAGCCTGTAAGAAAAGTGGCTCAGAGCAAAGAGTCCCCTCCAACTTACGGCAGCGCTGCGCTCAGACAGGCCACGAGTGCCAGGGCGAGGACAGGGAGGGAGAGCTCCGACCTCATCTGCGCCAGCTGGGAGCTGTGGAGAAATGAAGTGCACGTCTGCATCACCCCGAAATCGCTGCCAACACTCTGAGAGTAGCAAGGAGCAGGGCAGAAGGACAGCGTAACGCATCCCTGTGCTGCTGGGATTAAATCTACCAGGAGTGGGAACAAGCTGGGTTTACACGCCAGGATTTTGGATGAAAAAAATTGCTGGGGAGGGGATCGAGCACTGTTCCCTCAATAGGAGGACAGCCAGACATGCACTGTCCTGGTGCTGGGCATGCACAGCCCCAGCTTTGGAAGGAGAGGACAGGCAGGAGAGGAGCCACCTGGGCTGAGAGCACAGCGGTGGTGACAGGTTTCTCCCCACTGCAAGGTGAACTCGGGATTTTACTCACACCAGCATCTCTCTCATACTGGATCCAGTCTCCGACTTGGCCTGGATTAAAAAGAAAGAGAACCCATGAGAAGCCCACACGCTGACTAATGTGTCACTGGGGCAAGGAAAAGCTTTTTTGTTTTCAGTCTGCAGAGCCCCCAGCATACAGGGCTCCTCCAAAACCCCGTCAGGTGGTGCCACAGAGTGGGCACAGGGAACAGGAATTGCTTAAACAAAGAGAAAAGCACACGGGCCTCAATTCCTTCCTGCTTACCAGCCTTGCTCATGGCCCCTCTGCACCCACAAATCTGTACAGATGAGATTTTTTTTCATTGCAGAGACCTGCACTCCATGGCACAAGACTGGGAAACAAGTGGTGCTCGGTGGAGATGAGGAACTCCTTCCTAGGTGCTTGCTGGAAAAGTGGTGACTAACAGATATAAGGGAAAGTGGATCCAGCAGGTCTGGAAGGAGTATTTAATCTCGATAAAATTTTTTTTTTTGACCCTGCTTGCCCCTAAAACAAAGCAAAGCCCCTCCCTAGGACCTGTCTGTCCATCCAGGCAGGGCTCTGGCATTAGCCCAGCTGGCATCGGGACCAAACGCTTGGATTTTGCTGCATTTACTGCTCCAGCTTCAGACCAGTTCATCGTAAATGTGATTTACGGGGCAGGATTACACGCGGTCCAGCCCTAAGCCGCCTGAACATCAACTTGAATTCATCACATCTGATGGAGACAGGAGTTAAGGGATTTGCATGCCCAGCAGAACCTAATTCTCAGGAGACAGCTGGGAACAGGACAACAGGGGAAGTCTCTGAAGCCCTTCAGAGGGTGGATGTTACCTCTAGAGGAGTTTTGGAAAGATTTGATTTGGATTTATCAAATCTTTTCCCTCGCATGCTACAGCCACACGGCTCTCAGGGATGGCTGTGGGAGTGTTCCCTGGAATGCCAATGGGGTGCTCGTGGTGTGTCACCAGCTGGAGGCAGCTGCTGCAGGCACAGGACTTCATTTCTGAGGATGCTGAGGACCCCAAGGAGTGACAAGATACATAAATCAGACCTCTTCCTCTTCTCCCAGCCCTCCGCACTGAAATCTCTGAAGCAGGATGGAAAGAAGGGGTGCTGGGCATTGCTTTCTTTGGGTGGCCAGAGCCAAACATCTAATTTAGGGCTGGAGGAGAGAGATGCAAACCCTACACCCTGCAGAATCACATCACACCTCCTTCCCTTTGCAAGAGCACAAAGCAGGCAGAATAATCTGGAGCAGAGGATTCGGAGATCCCCCAAACCTACCACTCATTTTGATAAAATATTCAATGTCAATAAAATATTTCAATGAAATATTACTAGGAAGTAAGCTAGAGGAATATCATTTAAAGGTAAAGCGAGGAAAACTGCTTGCAACCTCTTTAAACAGCTATTTAAAATAAAATAAATAATAAAAAAGACAATTATTTGTCTTAAAACAAGAAAAACACAAAATTGATGTCACTATTTCCCTATAGCAAGGCTTTCTCTTGTGGCTTTTTGAAATATGAGACATCTGTACAGTGTCCAGTAAACAATACAGCTCACACCTCTAACACATCAGCCATCTGATCCATACCCAGAAACTCTGACAGATCAGAAGGTCAAAATCAGAAATAAACATTTAAAAAATAAATCATTTTCCATTTCTTAGCCGAACTATTTAACATCATGAACAGAAAGCTCCTGCTACCGCGTATCTCAAAAGAAAGCCATTTAGAAAATGACCCGTATTTACCAGACTGAACGTCCCATATTCCTCCCTGAGAAAGTGGGTCAAAAATCCTTGAAAAGTCGTCTGGTCTCCCCATGTCCAACGGGCTCGATTGAGGTAGGACGAAGCCGGCAGATAGAGATAAGGCAGCAAACCAGCCAAGAAGCATAAACCCAACTTCAGCAAATGGCCTAGGGACAATTCCTGCACCAAAATATGTCATATTGCATAACAATGTTTATTTTAGTTTAATCGTGCTGGAACTTCAAGAACAGATAAAGAAAAAACATCAAATATATTTACACAGAGCTGATCTCTCAATTTATAGTAAGTCCCTACAAAATGCTATGTTAAACCTTACGATTTTGTGGATTACTAGGAAACTGCATCAAACTGATCTCCTTTGCATGGCAGGGTGAAATTTAAGTGAAGCAAATAATATTAGCTAGGACTCATGAGTATCATACTCATTGCATCTTTCACATTTAAATCATGGCATGACATGCATAGATGGCTGAAGCACTGCAAGGCTGAGATAACCCACTTTGCAGCGATTAAGAGTTGGCTGGTATTCCATCTGGCAAAAAAAAAAAAAAAATGCTGCTCTAGTACAACTACACGCATCACCACCATCATCAGGAGTCGGTTTTGCCATTTACTTTATCGTGATTAGGCTGGCTAAATTGGATAGGCCAACTTTTGGGGTGGGATTTTCAAGACTGCCTAAGGGGTCAGGAAGACAAGACTTTCAAAGGGACTTGTGTGCCTAACTCCTTTAAGTGCTTTGGAAAATCCCACCCCGGAATATTGCACGCTTGCTTTCTCATCAGGCACCGTCCTGCCAATCAAAGCACTCCCTTCAGAATTTGGGGTGATGTGGAAGAGAGCCCATTCAGAGCGACGACCTACAGAGCAGAGAAAGTAGCTCGGTAACGTCGCCGGTCAAAAATTCCTTTAGAAGCCTGGCTCTTTTTTGTTGGTTTCACTGAAAGCCCCCATTTTTGATCGATTAACCTCTTTTTAGGTGGTGTTCTGCAGCAGGGTCTACTGGGCTGGTGTCTAGGTAGGGTGTTTCCCAGTGATGCCATATTGGCACAGCATTCTCCCTGCTGGAAATCACAGATGTCTCTCCAGGCCTCCCTGGTTGTGAAAAAAGCTCTGTTTAAAGACCACAAATGCACTTCCATCATTTTGTTAAGGGAAATATGAGGTCAGGAAGGCTTTTGCTGGAGATGCTGACCTCTTGGACCAAGCTTGTCTGAGCTGCCCCTATTGCAGCTGATGGGTTTCACTCCAGGCTCAGCTCTGAGCTGTGCATCCCATCCAAGATGTGCAGCCCTTTTCAGAGCCAAGCAGGGCTTCTGCAACACGTCAGCATCCAGCCCAACACAGCCACTTGCAGAAGACCACCTACAGGTGACAAAAGCATTGCAGGGCACCTGGACATAACCGGGGGCTTCATCCAGATGGATCTCTAGGAGTTCTCCTAGAGATCAGCACCTGCAGCACCCTTCCTGCCATGCTACCTACTGTGGCTACATCTTCAGCTATTGACACCGATCATGAGATGTGCAACAAGCAGAAGTGGGTTTTGTGGTCCCACCAGGGAATCAACACACAAACTCATCCCCAGCCATGCAAAAGGCAGTGCCATCAGCCAGGAGAGGCTGCTCACGCCCGTGGCGTCCCACCAACAGGTAGGTACCTGCACTGAACGCTCTTAGCTCCTGCACACCGAGGAGTTTTAGCTCAGAGTATTGGCCTTGTGGCTGTGTACTGGGCACTTACAAACAGCCGGGGCACTGAGCTCCTGTGCCAGGAGCCACAGGCAGGTTGCTGGTGTGAGCAAAGCCCCTACACTGCGATGGGCTGTAAATTCAGGTGGTTGACTGATGAGTTTGGACAGAATTCCTACTAACACGGTTCGTACATCAACATATAAACAAATGGTTGGAAAGGAAGAATTATTAACGGCCTTAAAACAAGCTAAAACAGATGCATGGGTCAGCAAAATACGTACCGTCTTCCTGAGCAGCCGGGAGAGAACCCAGGGCACGATACAAGCCACATAGAGCACTATCGTGTGCTGGTTGCACAGGCTGAGCCCGCAGCAAAAGGCACCGAGTCTAGAGATCTGAAAGGGAGAAAACCAAAACCTCACAGTTACTCTTTACCACCTACAAAAACACGCAGATGCCAAAGCAGCTTCAGCGCAGCCCACAGCACGCTTAGAGAAGGCAAAGCACATCAGTGAGCACTGGTCGATTGTAACACAGACAACACGGGTTACTTCAGATTATTTTTATGCCACACACAAAAAAAAATAATGCCACTTTTATGTACAGAGACATTATTTTACATAACAGGAATGATTTTTGACTCTTTTGCAGGCACAGTGGGCTAAAGTCAGGGCCACACAAACTTGCTAAGCCAAGGGAATTAAATGCAGCATCACTGAGTGGTCTGAGATCCCTTCTGAGCATCTCTGAAAGAGTTTTCTGATAAAGGAGGTAACACATCCAGACTCTGCAGCACAGTGCAGGGCATTTCTCATGTTCAATCTTTCTCCTCCTTCTCCATCACTGGCCACTCGGTCCATGTCACACCCTGGAGCCACACTCTGTCCACGCTCCTCAATGGGCAAAAAGCCACCAGGGTCCCACAGACATCGTTGGACAGGAGCTGACCGCCCATCAGTCACCAGAGCACTGCCCCTGCTAATTTCAGTCACTGGTGACAATGAATGTGTGAGGTGCAAACACTTGCCTTGGCATGGCGATGGGATCATAACCTTTTTAATTGGTGTTCAACACTGGATGCTGCTTTGTCCCAGGAACACCTGCCAGAACTTCAGAAAAACTTTGTGGGCTTCAGAGCTGCCCCGCAGGACTCAGAACCACCTGAATAATTTTTCAAGTACATTGGTGAACCAAGCAAGCTCCTGAAAATGTCTGAAGGAAAGTCAGATTTACAAAAAGTGTCGCCAACTCGCTGTTTGTAGTCTGGCCTCTTTGAGGCATGTGATGCTGGCCACCCAGAGCATGGAAACAAGCTCAGTGACTGCTCCTGAAAACCTCACCTGAAAATCCAAATGGAAATTGGGCACAGCAACCACAGGAGCAGGTCGGAAAATGCCCCAACTCCATCTTTGTGGAGCCCAGGGTCTTGGGGCAGAAGTGACCAGAAAATACAAAAGCCCGATGATGAAACAAGGCCTCCATAAGCCAGTGATAAAACATGTTATTTGAGAATTTGCCAAGCTGAGTAAACTACCACTGTGTGCTCCTGAAATTCCAGGCTAGCCTGACAAAAATCCTTTTATTCACACAACTTAGAGGAGTCACAGCAGGCAAGTCTGTAAGAAGAGAGGAGATCAGGTGTTCAGGCAAATAAAAGTAGAAAGAACAAGGCCGGGGAGCAAGAACACCTTTTGACTGCCGAGTCCGTTTACAAAGTAGAGAACACGGCATGAAATTCAATGTCTCTGTATTTAATAGTGGCATTATTTTAGGGGCACATTTAATTTCAGGAGAATATACGTTGAACTGCACAGAACTGATTGAAAATTTGGTCGTTTCTGTGTTTCATTAGAAACCTGGGTTTCTGAGTTGATGAATTTTCCTGTATGATGCATCTATTTGCCCTCGGGAACATCACAGTTCTGACAACAAACCCTCGAACACCCACTGCCTGGTTTGAGTCTTTGATGCAGAAAATTAAACTTTGCACTGAAACGTTTAGATGAGAATGATTTTGCTTTTTTCTCTTCTATCCCGTGTGTGTAAAACAACAAAAAGCCAAAGCAGATCCAGCACATCCCACCTCAACCCTTAAGGAACGCACACAGATCCTTCAATTTTGGCACTTCTGAGTCCAGGCAGGTCAGGGATCAACACCACCAAGCACAGGTGCCGAACCCAGTCCCCAAATCTGGCCTTTCCTACGTAAAGGAAACTAAATCAATACTAAATGAACAGGAAATTAAACAGACACGTGATGACTAATTGAAAAAAAAAAAAGAACTATTCACTTTCCTTGAGATGTTTTACCTTTGATCTCTCTTTTGCAGTGGATGCCTCCTCAAAATGCACGGTAAGAGCCATAAGCAGCCCCACAAACAGATTGTTTAAGCTAAAAACCTCCGCCGTGATGGACCACTGCCATGTTAGACGAGAAAATGAAAACACCCCCGCAGCAAGGATTCCTCCAGCATATGAGCCAGAAAGCCTGCAAACACAGATAACATGAAATCTTCTTTTCCAACAAAAAAGCCTACTTTATTGTCCTTTTTTTTTTTTTTTTTAAACATACTGTAGCAGCAGAAATTTTGACTGCTACCCAGCATCCTCCCAAAACATTATATGGTTAATATCTTCCTAATAATTTTTCCTTGCAGAGAATTGCAATTAGGGAGGGCGCACCTCAAGCCGTCCCGTGTATTCGCAAGGCGCTGGATACCAACCGGCTGGCGAGCCAGGCTGCCTTTTTCTCCTGAAACACCACAAAAAAAAAAAACAAACTTAAAGAGTATTCAATTCGGTTCAGAAACCTTGATGAGCAATGACACAGCGGGTCACGGTACGCCGAGCCAGAGAGTCATGCCTCTAACGGGATGCTCTCCGCTGGAGGACACGCGAGCAGCGGTGCAGCCTTAAATTCATCGAGCCCCTGCATAAAGAGTGGATTAGAGCTATTCACGACGGACAGCATTAGCAGAGCTTTCCCGGGGGGAACGTTTGAGTGTCTCAGGGGTGGGTGAGGATTGTGGTGCCCCCAGCCCCAGGATGGAGAGATGCCCACCAGAGCCAGGGAGAGGGGAAAACGGGGGCTGTCCCCAGCTGGATGGACTATGGCACCCAACACAGCCGCCTTCCCAAATTGGCAGGGAGCCCACGAGGTGGGATTTAGCCCAGGAAACCCATTGCACCTACTCTGCCATAATAGCTCTGCCCTTCTGGATGTGTTAAGGGCAGCTCTGGCTCTGCTTTTGATTTTTTTTTTTGAAGTGTGGTGGTTTGAGAGGTCTCCCCCGTGAGATGTCACCCTGAGGAACACCACGCAGGGCACCACAACCGGTCAGCTGGAGACTTGGGTGCCCACACAGGATTTGCTTATGGGGTTCCTCATGGGACACAACTGAGATAAACGGAGAACAAGTCAACAACACCTACAGCCCCTGCAAACAGACGAAGGAGGTGCTGGCAGAGCACTCTTGAGCAGGGGCTCTTCTCCTTGGTTACGCTTTTCTTCCCACTTTCCTGAAACACCATAAGCTCTCTCAGTACACTGAAAAGCCAGCACATTTCCATAGATGTCACAGGAGGACCTGTGCAGCTAGAATTGGACATTTTAACCCATTAAAAGTGGGAGGCAGAGGTGATGGGAAGGACTGGATGGAAATAATGGCGTGGGATGACCAGATCTCCGTTCCTCCTCCTGACATCGGACACCCCAAGTGGCCTGGGGAAAGCCACCCTGCTGCTCCATTAACCGCAGAATTAATTGCAAATTAAAGTGACTATTGACGAACCCCATGCCCCACCACGTCTCCCGGGTGCTCCCTAATGCCTCACCACCGTGGTGGACTCCTCCAGTACTTGAGCTTTGTCAACACAGGTCTAGGCATTGAGCACAAAAATCTCCAAGAGAGGACCTGTCGCTCACTACACAAGGCACTCAGCAAAATAAAAGCCACGTACTGTGATACAGAAATCACTATATAAGTGTTTTTGGCATTGCTTAAAATCTTCAGCAAACTCGCAAGTGATTAAAGGTGTTAATTATTACAGGTTTTCTAGCAGCAGTATCCCAAAGTCGCACAACCTCATAGAGAAGGTGTTCACGAGCACCGATGCTGCTCCACTGGCTTTGTTATCGAGCCAGCTCAGCATCTCCATCACCTCCAGGAGAGGTGGGAAACACAACAGGTCTTCCTTCTCCTTTAAACAGCACCGAGTTTTACTCAGAAAGAAACAAAATTTGTAAATCCCTCTGAAACTCTTGCAGTGAAATAATGCAGAAAAGGTAAAACAACTTCCCCAAACTCCCTGGGATGAAAAGCAGCTTACTAGGCACAACTCCTGATCGTTTACCAAGTCTTCTTGTCTTTCCCAGAAAAGACTCGAGCGCCTTACCAGAGTTCAAATGAGCTTAAGGAGCGCCTGCCCTCTCGATAAAAAGTCTCAAACCTGCGCTTCAAGTTTTAGGAAATGAGGATTAAGCAAAAGCTACTCAACCCCAAACTTAAAAGACTTATCCCGGCTGTGTGGGCAGGGGGCAGCCCTGCTCCCTGTCCAGCCGCCGAGCTGCACAGGGTCGGGATCCAGCACTGGGCACATCCACAGGTTTTTTCTTAAAAAGAGCTGGCACTGCCTGGGAAACCCTCGGGAAAGCCTGCCAAGCCTCCCGTGTGGAAGCGTGTTGTGTGCATGGAGCACTGAGCTCCTACAAGTACAGCAGGTGCTTTAAAAAAATAATAATAGGAACAGGCTGAATTCTTTGAGATCATCACAACAGCAGCTCAGAAATGCAATTTGGCAAATACAGGCTAGAGAAGCAGAGTTTTTTCCAGACTCTGCTACTAGCAATGGCAATGATGCACTTACAACTCTGCTGACTCAGAGAAATGGGATTGATAAGACCAGGTAACCCCAGACGAGGATGAAGGCCCGACCAGCAGAAAATAACACCTCACACAGGTCTGCTCAAAGCAGCAGCTCACGGTACGCAGCAGCACCGGCAGAAATGAATCCCACACAGCTCTGATACACGATGCTGGGCCTGAATTAAGTCAGGTCTGCCTTGAGGCTGGGCTAACGTGACCAAAATTGGACCTCCCCACACCATTACAACCACCTCCTGGTGGCCCCTTGGGCTCCTCCAGCACGGTGTGGCACTGTGCTGCCCCTCTCTTGTCGTAGAGCCAAGAGGGCCCTCAAAAAGTTGTCCAAGGAGGTGACAATCAGCTCAGACAGAGACAGCACAGGCCCACTGCAGAGCAAAAAACATTTCCAGGGTGGAGGAGACACTGGTGGGTGCTAAGTCACGTAAGGCAGAAAGACATGAAAAGGCCTGCACGAAGCATATGGAGCACTTCAAAAAAAAAACAAAACAAAAAAAAATAAAATAAAACAAGCAGGAGGAAGGTCCCTTCCTATCAGTCGACTAACTATAATCCTGTGAACATGTGCAGAAACTCCCATCATCTTACAACGCACTCACGAGGGACAAGAACAGCCAGCCAAGAAGAGGTCACACAGCCCTTTGTGGGAAGTATTTCCCCATGACATCCCTAAACATAAAAGGAAAAGATGAGAAAAATTATTTTGTTTTCCATTTCAGGCACCAGAGTAAAAGAACATGTGCCCAGGCCTCAACTCCAAGGGCACGGGCAGCACAAACTTGCTGTAGTTGGCAGTATTTAGGCTGCAGCTTGTTGTTAAGAGTTACATCAACAAGAAAAAAACAAATAAGGTATTTAAATATTTTTTTTTGCTTCCGATTTGTGTCTAATCACTAAAACATGTCAACATGCAATCCAAAATTTAGCCTCTGTACTCATTTTGATGAAACTTTCTGTTAGCCAAGAGCATGGGTTACATCCATCTGCATTTAACCCACCTGATCAACTTGATCGGCATTTTTATTTTTTAATTTAGAAAATAAAGGCTGATGTTTTGTATTTGATAATTTGCAGGAAGTTATTAAACGATTTGGATAAAGCTATAGAGGGATGAGAACTGAAGCCTAACTGAAATGTTTTAGTAAAATGCAATCTTCAGTGTACTGGGTTCATACAGAAGAAAAGCCAGCTAACCAAAGCTTGTTGTATCTTTGAAGCTAATGCATTAAACACTGGAAACACCTATCTGTACCTAGTAAAATAAGCTGATTATTTCTTCCTTCTTTTTCCTCCGAAACTTTAGAGGTAGCAAAATCTCTTTTTTAAAAAAAATACAAAAAAATAGTGATTCAAGAAACAACTCTCCTGCTTTTAAACACCTGCTCCAATGAATTATTTTTTTTTTTTCATTTCCCCCTGTGCATGCAGAGGATGACCTTACTGTTGGTGCTCCCGTGGCACTTGCACAGGCTGCAGGTGCATCACCAGCAAATTCTGCCTCTGCACTGCTGTAGCAAAGGTATATCATTTGAATATGTTTATTTCGTGGTATAATAGACCAGAGCATTACAGGTTTAATATTTCAAATTTTTTAAGTGGTTTCACTTGTTTAGTTTATTAAAAAAAATACTTTTTTGATGCAGATTAAAGAAGGAAGAGACTTCGAAGACCTTTCACCTGACTTCTCCTAAGCGTGTCTGTGCATTGGTGCTGAAATAGAACTACTTTTTAAAAAGAAAACCAAAACCAAACACAAGTTGAGGACCAAAGAGATGATAATTACCCCCCAAGCCCCGTTCCCTATGGGTTCGCTGCCTCTTAGCCACAAGCACTCATTGCCCAAAGCCGGTTCCTCCTGCTCCCAGCACCGAAGAGCCAGCGGGGGACAGCAGGGAGCAGTGACCCAGCTTTCCTGCTGCCTCGGGCACCCTGGGGGGCTCCACGGGCACTTAAACCATGCCCACAGCCTTCATCCCCAGCACTGGAGGAGGAGGAGGTTGTGAGGAGCTCGGCGTGGCTCGCCCATCCCGCTTGAGTCTTCGTGGCCGTCAGAAGATATTAACACCCAAACAGGCAGGAAAGACACGAAATAAAAAGAGGGGATGGTCAGGACTGGCTAAGGAGCATTGATCCAGCGGGGATTTTGGCTATGGGGAGCCAGTTCCTCCCGGCACCCCATTGCACAGGGCCTCCTGGAGTGGGGGCTTGAGGCAAGGACACCAGCACCGTGGCTCTGTAGGGTAACACCGAGATAAATGCATTTAGGAAATGCCCCGCTGAGCGCTCAGCACTTCCTAGCAAGGCAATGTGCAAACAACCGTGCTTCCAGCCACCAAATCCAGGAGGAAACTTCTCTCCCCATGTCTTTTTTACCAGAAAGGCTAGTTGAGTTAGGCTCGATTCACAAACTCAGAAATCCTTAGAAAATAGGTAGGCTTGATCCCGGGCGCTCATAATAAACGGTGCCTGCTTCCAGCAGCCAAAAAGAATAAAAAAAGAAAAAAAAAAACACCCTCTCAGTAGGAACCGGCTTTAGCAATTTAAATGTTTTATAAGTTTTTTTTGTAATTGCAGAAACTTTTCCTAATCTGACATTTGTTAAAACCCCTTATTAGAAATTATGCAGCCGCGGTAGCTGCGGCAAAAAAGAAAAAAAATTAAAAAAAAAAAAAAAGAAAAAAAAATAGAAAAAAAAAAACTGGAGCTGGCTTCACAATTACCAAGTCAGCCCATGCAGCCCTCCGCTATTGTGCGGGGTGGCATAAACCCCCCGGCGGGCTATCAGCTCCCTGGCAGGCAGGGGGCTGCGCTATTCAAAGCGCGAGATACAAGCTGCGGGGCACAAACCTGGCAGCTCCCATCTGACCCCGCAATCCCCGGCTGGTGACAGCTCCAAGCTCCATGGCAAATTAGGCCTTCTCACATTACAATTGCAGGAGACAGATTCCATTAGCGGTATCTGAAATTGAGTGGAGAGCTGCTCTGTTATCAGACTTGACTCATAAGCGCCGCTATTAATCAGAGCTATGATAGCATTTATATATTTCAAGCTATCTGCTGCCGCTGTGATATTCCGCTACAAAGGGTTGATGGGACTTAGGGAAGTGAACAATAGAGCTTTCTGGGAAAAGCAGAGTAAATCAAGAAAGTCTGTGACTTCCGCACATTCTGAAGGGATTGCGGTTTACATAAATTTTCTCCCAATTGGAGATTGAGCTCTTCCTCATCTTACACATGGGATTTAGTTGTCACTCAATGGTAACAGCTGTGAAAAGGTGAAGCGGCCCACCGCTCGGAATATTGCCTCCGCTTTTAAAGCAATTAACCCATGAACAGGAGGATACCTGGTGATATCAAAGGGATTAAGCCAGGCAGTGCATTATTAACATTTCCTTGAACTAATTCTAACTCTGACTAGCTGTCAGAAAAGACTCTTCAGTCTTTAAAAAAAAAGAGTTTTTGCCCTGCTTTTTCTCCCCCCCTCTTCAAAACGTTATTTCAGCCGAATGTGCGTACTTTAGAGCAAAATGCAAATGAACGGATTTGCTAATGGCTTCGAACAGGCTGAACCCCACGCCGTTTTCTTAGGGCTAGGAGAGGAGAAAAACACACGATCAATTAGCCAGGGGTCACGCCAGATATTCGTCTAAAAGCAAATTAACGCCGCGGTACCTTCCATTCTTCTCTCCCTCCTAAAACTTGGTAGCTACTTGTTACGCGCGCAGAGCTCCTTTCGGAACTGCGTTTTGCTACAATGGCAATAATCTAAAATAATCTGGAATCGGGAAAATCCAAATAAGAAGATTCCTCGTTCCCCAAAGCCCTGAGTTCCCATTTCCCCACGCTTCGCCGACGGCCGAGGGGGCAGCGGAGCGCGCTCGAGGCTTTCCCCCCTCGATGAACACCCACAGCCCTGCTCTGTAATCCCCTTCCCGCGGCATTTCGAGCTGCCCGGGTCCCTGCCGAGGATGCTCTGGGGTCGCTCTGCCCGAGGAACGGCACTGACACCCCTGCAATCCCCCAAAGCCTGCCCAGAGAGCGAGTCGAGCCTCCGGTGACAACTCGTGTAGCACCCTGGCGGATCCCAAAGATGCCGAGGAGTTCCCCACGGGCAGCAGGAAACTTTTTCCAGCGCCAGTTTTAGGGTAGCACGACGCTGGCTGCGGGGTGGCTGGCAACTTCCACGCGGGGTTTTTCCTCCGTTCAGCCACGAGCTCCCTCTGGGAAGAGCCCCGTCCTCCTAAACACCCGGTCCTTCCCGTGGGAGCTCCAGGAATGGCAATGCCAGAGCAAGGAGGCTCAGGACGGCGAGGTGCCGCTCCCAAAACACCGCCGTCATTCCACCAAACACATCCCCACCGCTCCTCTGTGTTAGGGGGGGAGAAGAGCAGGCTACGGCTCAAACACAGCCCCAGCTTGTTGCTTACGGACTGGTTTGGGGGGCAGTGATGTGCTAGATATATTCTATTTTGAATATGTATCATAAAGGTCCCAAATTTAACGTGATAAAGGTCCCAAATTTAACACGATACCCAGAACAGCAAGAGAAGAGAAGCGAGGCGCTCCGTTCCACGCAGCGTTTTTCTCCTTTTCAAATCCCAAACGCAACTCAGAATAAAGCTGGAAAAAATTACACCAAGTCCTTCGGAAATGCCACCTCCTGCTCTACCACTGCACCTGCAATAATTCAGCTTCGTATGGATCCGTGGAGCAAACCAGCCGAGCTATGGAAGGTGGAAAAACTTGCACGTA
The DNA here is from genome assembly GCF_963932015.1 of Anas acuta. Lineage (NCBI taxonomy): Eukaryota > Metazoa > Chordata > Aves > Anseriformes > Anatidae > Anas > Anas acuta. Next base: position 4,449,511 of record NC_088983.1, on the reverse strand, counting down.
AAGCAGGGCAAAGCAAACTATTTCTCTCCGCAACGGAGAATGCGAAGAACGCATCATCTGTGCAGAAAATTACACTTTGGCAATCATATTATAAGAACATAATTGGTTTACTTTGTAAACTTGCTATGCTTTGCCTCCCACAGTAAAACAAATAAATATTTGTTTAAGGAAACAATCCTAGAGTCGCACTCGCTGCGCCCTACAAACATAATGCCGCTCGCCCGCCTTTCAAAGCGGAGACGAATTATTTGCATCAGTTACAAGCAGCCTGAGCAAACTCTTTGTAAATGCCATTTTACGATAATTACAAGCGATTTCTTAAGACCGCGCGGAGGGGAAAAACCATATTTGATAACTAATTCAAAAGGAGCAACGCGCTCGTTCGGGGATAGCCTGGATTACTGACAAAAGGGGCTTTTTTTTTTTTTTTTTGCGGTCCAACGCAACTTTGCTTTGAGAAGCCGTGCTTAAAAACGAAGGGAGCAGGAGCCAGGGCTGCTTCTTATCGACCCCACGGAGCATCCCAGCACCGAGTACCTGGGCGAGGAGAGAGCTGGTTAAGGGATAAACGCGCCGAGCGCCGTCCGGTCCTAATCCCGCACGCGCAGCCTTGCCCTAAATTGCAATAACTAAGAGGGAAAATAAACTGTCCTGACCCGCCGGCGACTAAAGTCGGGAAATGGCACTTAAACAAACGCCGGGCACAAAAAATAAATGGGCTAAAAGGAAGAGATTTACTGTACGCAGAGGCTGGGAAACGCGGAGAAATCCCCCTCCCCGCCCCGCCGCGCTGGTAAACAGCACCCGTGCCCGGCTGGTGGGTTTGCAGGCAGAAAAGAAAGGTTTTAGAGGTTAAGTTCAGGTCAGACGACAAATGAAATTGTAACAGCCCAAGTGACATTGTATAATGTCTTCTTCCACTCAATCAATAGGGCACTGTGAGCCCCATTACCATAGAGATGGCTTCCTCCCTTCTGAAGGGTGTCTATTGTTTGACGAGAGAGATTTGCCACTTGAACCGTGTTGCTCCCCAAGGATGTGTACTTCATCAATTATTTGTGCTCCTAACATCTACATATTTTCATATTAACGTCCCCAGCGCTCGCCGCGGCAGAAGGAGCGGCCGCTCGTTTTTTTTTTTTTTTTTCCCTCTGCTACTGAAGGGCTTTCAGGGGTCACCCCGGCAGCTAAATTTTAATTAAAGCACCCAAACGCGGCAGGATTTGATAGCCTGGTTTAGAGCCTTTGTGGGTTCGTGCAATCCCGGTTAAAAACAAAACGGGCTGCCTTCAGATATTTCAGGCTTCCAAGCAGGCAGTGCCAGCAAACGGCTTTCAGGAAGATTTTTTTTCAAGTGGCAAGAGAGAAGAAACTTTTTTTTTTTGCCAAATCAGTGTCTTACATTAATCGATTTTAAGGTGTTTAACAGGAGAACCATAACGTTGTAATTTGTAGATAAAAGTGACCCGAAATATCTTACAATTTATTTCAAAAATCAATCGGTGCAAGGCTGAATAATTGATTGCCAGCCTCTGCCTTACACCTACAAATAATTTTCTGCAAGTCCTGACAGCTTCTGTCACCTCCCAGTCCCAGGATTGCTGGTCTTCCACACAAGTTTTATATTTGACAGAAGGAACACCTTCCAAATCCAATTAAAAAACAAAAAATAAATAAAATTAAAACCTCTGGAAGCGTAAAGAAAAGTCTCAAACTTGGCTTGCCGTTCCCGTTCCTCTTACACAAGGATCGCATTGCCCAGCACAAAAGGGGCACGCAGGGAACTGTCGTGTGCGACTCGAACCTAAAAAGCAGGGCACGGTGACTGTCATAGCGGGAACAACTGTAGCTGAAAAATAAAAAAATCACAACCCAGTAATTCAAAATATTCAAGAGATTTAGCAGCTCCGTGCAGGAGTTTGGGATATAACCAGACTGGGCTCGGCACCACACCACGACGCCCAGCTCACCAAATACGCTTTGCAATACGGGGTGTTGAATTAAAAGATGCTGCTTTAATTACACACAGACCCTAAAAGTAAAATCGCTCCCTTCCAAGGCAGCAGTCCACAAGACCTGCTGCTGCGTGCTCCACGGGACCCAAAGAAAAACTCCCTTTTAGCTGGGGAAGATGCACACGGACAGACCCCGCAAAGGGTTTAAGGGGGCTCGAGGCCCTCGGGCTGCACAGGATCTGCCCCCCCTGGAGTCCTGATTTTATTTCTAGCTGCACCCACCGCCTGGACGGGCTTCCCTGAGGGGGCTCTGCTGGCTGGGAGGATGAAAGGGGCTTTTCCCCGAGCCAGCAGAGCGCCCCACTTTGTCCTTGATGACCGCATCCCCAGCCCCCCGACACAATTCCGGATTTCACAAACAGCCTGGAAAGGCGCCCTGTGTCCCCCCCCTCCTCCCCGCGTCAGAGAACATCAGAAATTGTTTGTGCGGGTTGCGATAATCCTCTCCGATCTGGGTCAGGAGGAGGTTAAGAGCGGCGAGGACTCGAGCATCAAAGCAGCCCCCAGGGGGGTCACCAAAACCCCGGCCGGGACCGGGACCGCGCGCGCCTCCCAGGGGCAGGGGTGCGGAGACGGCCGGGTCCGGGGGTGCTGCGGGTAGGGTCCTGCCTCCGCCAGGAGCTGCAATTAACTGGAGTTCCCGGTTTAGCCGTAGGTGAAGCTCATCTTGTTAATTCAAACGGACCATCTGCATCTTCGGAGAACGACAAACTTCATTAGTTCTGCTTAGTTAGCCCCACGGCCGCCGCGCGATAACGAGCCCCAGCAACCTGTCACGTCTTTGTAAGGGGAAGGGCGCACTTTTTATTATTGCTATTACTATTAAAAAAAAAAAAAAAAAAGAAAAAAGAGAAAGCTTTTGTGATGGAAAGAAGGTCAAAGCCAGATTAAACCGCTGCGGAGGAAGCAGCTCCGGAGGGGGCAGCACCCGGGGACGGAGGGGACCACCCTTGGGCACCCCGGGGACCGTACCTGAGCACCGTGTAAAAGAGCAGGGAGGCGGCTGCTGCTCCCAGCAAGCTGCCGAGGAGGTTGATGCGGGATGCGGGGGTCCCACCGGGCAGCAGCCCCAGGGCCAGCCGGGCCAGCAGCATGAACAGGGGGTAGCCAGGAGGGTGGGCAACCTGCGGGCACAGAGGGACACGGGGCTGAGCGCGGCACGGCACGGTGGCATCCCGGCACCGGCCACCCCACCGAGCTCGACCAACCCATCACCAGCAGCAGGGTTCTGTTTTTTTTTTTTTTTTCCCCCAAAAAAAAACAAAAAACAAGGGGTTTCGTGCCAATTTTCACCCCGCAAATATTTCTTCCCTCGCTGGAACGAGCAGCTGAGCGGAAAGAGGCGCCACGTCGCGTTACCGCGCGCCTCGAACCGCTCCTTGTTTGGGTTCGCAGGATATTAGGGTCATTCAAAAGGCTGTTTGGGAAAAAGAAAAAAAAAAAAAAAAAAAAAAAAAAAGGCAGATTCGGAACTATTTTATTGGTTAGCAAGTTGAAAGACCACACTGCTATCGGATTACCACCACGCTGACAGTCCTAAGGTCTTGCCTAAAGGGATCATGCACCATAATAAAGTTTATTAAATAATAAAACTTATTAAAATTGTTAACCCGATTTATTTTATTCTCCCCAGCTTATACAAAATTTGGGTTGATAATAAGCCAGCTACTGTATATACAGTAAAGCCTTTGCTTTATAATTTAGTTTAATTGGATTTAAAACTTGAAGTAAATTGTCGCGTGCTGTACTTATAAGTTAGTAAAAACTGTGGTTTGAAAATAAATTAATCTACTTTACTCCATGCTTAATTAAACTTCCTTAATTCCTAAAACTGTTAATGAGAGCATTGATTAAACAATAAAACTAATACTTACTCCAAGCTCATATGCGGCTGTGATCAGCTCCCCTGTGAAAAAATAATGTAAAACCAATAATTACTATTAGGAAATGACACTCCTCCAAAGTTTTCAAAATCCAAATGCTTGCATTGGGGTTTTGCATTAATTTGACTGGATAAAACTGTAAATCTGCAGAGATTTAACAGCATGAAATTTTCTAAGAATATTTTCCCCCTCTGATGTCACTGCGCAAAATATCTTTTGTGTGTTTTCGCGAGACTTTTTACCAACTGATAAGCGAGAGCGCAGGTAGATCTGGTGCAAGAACGGCTCGAGATCCCCAAATCGCCGACCTCTGGGTGTGTGTGCGTGGTTTTGATTTAAAACCGATTGATTCAACAACTCCAGCGCTGCCGTTTGCAGCGCTCATGCAGCATTGTTCCTTAACAACAGGCTTGTTTCTCGTTAAAATAATTAAAAAAAAATGCAGGTTTGTGTTTTTACAAGGGGCAAAACGAAGCACCGTGCCTGCAAATGTGTACGTGGCGCTCCAGAAATCCCTGCAACAGCCGCTCTGTGACAGCTCTGTACCTGTCAGGGTCCCCGCTGCACAAAACTGCTCGGATTTTGCATTTTATTTCATTTTTGACAGCAGCTGGGAACGCTTGGAGTTTTCGGAGAGCTCCACGCTGAAGCATTTTGCAGCGGTGCTTTATTAAATATATTCGACAGGCGCAAACACGTTTGAGGATGGGCACGACAAAAGGGGCAAAAAAAATAAAAATTAGGGCTGGTGCAGAACAGAAACGCCAGGAGGAGAGGTCCCCCCTTCACCTGCTGCTGCCCTAAAATTGCACAACCCATTTCAGCATTTTAGTTCCTGCATGTTACGTGAATTTTCAGTCTTGACTTACAAAAAATGATGAGTTTGGAAAGGAAGACACCAGTCAATCCCCAGCTGCTGCTCCTGACTGCCATAAAATCACAGTTCTCATCCCAAACGTGCAAGGAGCCCCAGGGCTTCCTGCTTGAACACCTTAGGGTGGATTTTACCCCGCTTGCAAACGCCGGCTACTTTTGTAGCTCCTCTGTTTGAGGGAAAAGTTTCAACCCATTGCTAAAATCCCCCAAAAAACAGACGCAATGGGAAAACCACCCCGAGCTCAGCTGGCTTGTGGTGGCAGACCCCAATTGGAGACATTTGGGGGCACCAGCGCGAGAGCCGTGCTGGGTCCCCCCCGTGTTGCACAGGGGCTGCTCAGACCATGAGAAATGAGGAAAATAACCCCAAAAGCCATATTAAGCCCAAGCTGGGATGTGCCCACCCCTGTTCAGCTCCAGTGAATGGATGAAATTCAGGCAGCAGGCTTGGAAAAAAGGGCAAAAAAATAGGGACCGGGACGGGCTGCGCCCTGCTCCGTCCCATTTGAGGTGGTTTTTGGCATCCCGGAGGAAAAACCCAAACTCAACCCAGGTTTCTGGCTCAGCACAGGGCTGACAGCTCCGGGCAGGGGCACCACATGCCTTAATGGGATCGTGCTGCCCATCGGGGAGCACCCGGACAGAGAAAAGGGTAGGAAACGTGAAGGTATTGACCATCAGGTACTAACTGGTGGGACCAGAGGGAGCAAAGGCAGCCCTTAAAAAAACATTAAAATCCCACTTTTTTATTTATAAGGAATTTTATGAACGGCTTGAATCCGAAATGAGACATGGACAGAGCTGGGAGAGGGTTTAAGAGATCCAAGACGGGGTTTAAGGGATCTGGGATGGGGTTTAAGGGACCCATTCAACTCTTTATGATATGGAAGAGGGACAGTAGGTCTGGGTACCAGACCCTACCTGATGAGCACCCCCATAGGTTGACTGCAAAGCACCAGACCCTATAAGAGGGTGACCACCCTTACGGGGCAAAACCAATGCACCAGACCCTATAACAGGGTGAGCATCTCAATGGGGTGACAGCAATGCACCAAACCCATATGGTGAGTGTCAATGGGGTGACAGCAGTGCACCAGACCCCGTAATAGGGCAAGCATCCCTATGGGGTGACAGCAATGAACCAGACCCTATACCAGGGTGATCACCCCTATGGGATGACAGCAACCTACCAGACCCTATAATGAGGTAAGCATCCCTATGGGGTGACAGCAATGAACCAGACCCTATAATGGGGTGAGCACCCCTATGGGATGACAGCAACGTACCAGACCCCATAACAGGGAGAGCATCCCTATGGAGTAGCAGCAATGCACCAGACCCTATAGGGTGACCACCCTTACAGGGTGACAGCAAGGCACCAAACCATGTCTGACGAGCAACCCTATAGGGTGACAGCAATGAACCAGACCCTATAAAAGGGTGACCACCCTTACGGGATGACAGCAAGGCACCAGACCCTGTAAGAGAGTGACCATCAATACGGGGTGACAGCAATGAACCAGACCCTAAAATGGGGTGACCACCCTTACAGGGCAAATGCAATGCACCAGACCCTATAACAGGGCGAGCATCCCTATGGAGTGGCAGCAATGCACCAGACCCTATAAGAGGGTGACCACCCTTATGGGGTGACAGCAAGGCACCAGATCCTGTACAATGAGCGTCCCTATGGAGTGGCAGCAATGCACCACACCCTATAAGAGGGTGACCACCCTTACAGGGTGACAGCAACGAACCAGACCCTATAATGGGGTGAGCATCCCTATGGGGTGACAGCAATGAACCAGACCCTATAGGGTGAGTACCCCTATGCAATGACAGCAGTGCACCAGACCCTATATATAATGGGGTGAGCATCCCTACGGGCTGCCAGCAAGGCACCAGCCCCTATAGGGTGACCACCCTTATGGTGTAGCAGCAACGCACCAGACCCTATAAGAGGGTGACCCCCCTTACAGGGTGACAGCAAGGCACCAGCCCCAATACGACGACCACCCCTATGGGCTGACAGCACTGCCCTCCCTCCCCTCACGCTGACCGACCCCAAATCCTCAGCCCCACCTCCCCGCGGGGCCGCCCCGCCCCAAAACGACCCCAAAACGACCCAAAACGACCCAAAACGACCCCAACCCCCCCCCGGGCGGGCAGGCGGCGCTGGGTACGTTACCCGCGTCCCCTCCGGGCAGCCCTGCCGGCAGCGTGGCCCCATACACGGCCGCCACGGCAGCGCCCAGGGCCCCGGCGGCGGCAGCGGCGGCCCCGACCCCACACCCGGCCCCACCACCCGCGCCCATGGGGCGCCCCCGCGCCCGCCACTTCCGGCTTCGGCCGCGCCGGGCGGGCCGCACCACTCCGCACCCCTCGTGGGGGGGATGAGTCGCCACTTCGCCTTCTCCTCCTCCTCGCTCCCTCCTCCTTCCCTCCAAAAGACGTCTTTAACAGAGAGGCGGTGGGAAATAAGCGGCGGTTAGAGTCTTGGAGGGCTCCTGTAGGCTTTGCTCTGTCACTCTTTCCCCCCCCTCTGAGGAGGCTTGGTACGGTCGGGAAGGCGGGGAGAGCCGTGCGGCGGGGCGCGACCACCGCGCGGCTTTGGGGGGGTGCGGGGTGAAACCACCGCGGAGCGGCGCGGGGGGGGGGGGGGAAGCACCTGTGGGCGGGAAGGGCGGGGCCGCCTCAGGCGCCGTGCCCCCGCGCCGCCATCGCCTCAGGCGACGGCAGCCACAGGGCTCGGGGCTGTCCTGAGGCGGAGCCGTCGCTGCCCTGCCCCAACAGCCCCTCCACGCACTAAATTTTAAATATTAATTCCTCACATGCAGCCCGGTGAGGGCTTCCTCTTCCAACTGATGTAAATCCAGAGCGAAAGCAGCCGGGCTCTGTGAAAAGTGGCACACGCAAAGCCCGACGGCTCCCCACCACATGTAAATCCTAAATCATCCTTCCACATGTAATGCTTGAAGTACAGATGTGTATTGTGTAAATAATAAACAAATAAATAAACAAACACATAAATAAACAAATAAATAAATAAAGCTTTACGCCCCAAGTGGGGTTACACAAGGTACTGGTGAAGGAAAGGATTGAAGGGGACTGTGTGGGATGTTAAAAAAAAAAAAAATAAAGGAATTAAAACTGCTTTTGCGCCGTGGGAGTAGTTAAAGAAGGTAAATAGCTTCCTGAGACCTATCGATGGAAGGCTAAAACGCATCCATAGAAATCATTATGGGATTGTACAAAAGAGCAGCGAGGCCATACCTGGAGAATTGAGACAGATTAAAGGGAGGCTTTTGAATACAAATGAAAAAGGTATAGAAGAGGGTAACGAGGATAATAAACGGCCTTATGGATTAGATCTAAGTGGGGACGTTAGAAAATGAGGTTTGCATTTATTGAAAAAAAAAAAAAAAAGGCAGGATTAAAGGTCGACACGACTGAAAAAACAGCACATCAGATTTCGAGGAATGGAAAAGCTGGTGCTGGAGGGCCCTTTTGAAACGTAACCAGCACACGCACACACAAGAAAAAAAGGCATGAACTGAGACCAAGAAAGGTATTAGGGGAATTTAGAGAAGGCCTCTTTACACCCCGCGGCTGGCACGTACAGAGACGGCAAAAGAAACCGCTCGGAAGCTAACGGGGCTGCCTGGAGGAGCTGGTGGTTTGGGGTATTTGGGGCACAAATGGGGCTGTGAGGGAAGCTGCTCGGCACCAAGCGAGCCTCAAAGCACTGGGCTCGTTGGCAGGTTCCTCGCCTCCTTGGCTGAGGTTCATCGGGGAGAAGAAAAAGATACGTTGCGATCCTCAGCCAGCCATTGTCACTGTGGTAATGAGAGGGGTCATTGTTCCCGCACCCGTTGGGGCTGCTAAAATGTAATTTTAGCAGCAAAGTGCGCAGTCTGCAGGCTGGTGGCGAGGCTCTTTATCCAGAGCGCGGCTTTTTTCTTTGCGGCGTTTTTCCTTCTTTGTATTTGACTTGGAAAAGGCGTCCAAAGACAATGTTAACCGTGACTGATTGCAATTATATTGAGGGGGGAGGTAGCAATTTAAACGTGAATATTGAAACGTGGAACAATGTCTGGTAATAATATGGTGAGGACAAACTATTCTTTAATTGTCCTACAAGTTGTTTCATATCTTTGTCATGCAGAAACTGGAACTTTTAGGGTGCCAGTGACAAAGTACTTTGCTCTAATATGGTAGGGCAGGCTCACAACAGCCTTTATCTTATTGAATAACTAACTACCGCCGTTTCAAAGGGCAGGATTACAGACACACTTCGTGTTGGCACCAACACTTTGAAGAGTGCATTTACATTTTTCTTCTGTAAGCAGAAATCTATCAATTCATGAGATTTGACTTCTCCAGGTGTAACCCAGACGGCTGTCCAAGGCATGAAGGACATGCAAACCCTCTTTTTTTTTTTCTTTCTGTTTTTTTTTTTTTTTTTTTTTTTTTTTTTTTCTTAGGGGTAGCATGAGCCAGGCAGGTATTTTAAACCATTTTCATTCATGCTCTAAAAGTTGAGAGTTGCCCAAACCCAAGTCAGAGTCACCCCACCACAGAGCAATGCACAACAACTCTCTGGGCTTCCTCAAAGCCTTGAGGGTAGGCTCAAAGGCATTAATAACAATAATAAATATAATAATAAATAATAACAATATATTATTAATAAAATAATAAACCTAACATTAACATTAACATTAACAACAACAAAACAACAGCAACAACAATAATAATAACGATAATAATAATAAATTATAAAAGAAAAAAAGTATTCCTGGGGGGAAAAGCGCTAGGGGAAGCGAAAAGCTCTTGAATTTTTGAAAGCTTTTTGATTTATTGGAATAAATAAATAAATAAATAAACCAGCCATCACCTGGAACTTGCAGCACGAGAGCATACTCTAGTGGTAAGTAAGCAAAGAAAGTGCTGGTGGTTTGGAGAGCTGGGTGTAGCTGGTGAGACGCCTGCTGCCTTTCAGGGGGAGGCTTAGTCTCTGCTATCTCCTCCTGGTTTGTGCTCCGCTCAGCCTGACAGGAAATACCCAAGGCAGGCAGAGAAAATAAACAGGAACTTCTAAAGTAATTTAACAACAGAGCTGGAGAACATATCTCCGAAAGTGGCTGTGTACTTAGAGAGTTGTCTTTGTATTGGGCTCTGTTGCAGATTTACCCCTGAGAGACGCAGTTTAGAGGAAGCAGGAGATAGGGAAAGGGAGAATAATACTTAAAGCAAATTCTCTTCACCCATGGCAGTGTCATTACAAACTTGAATGAGCACAGTTATTGCAAATAAATAAAAACAATAGACCAGAACCAGTTTTACATAAGAAAATACTGAAATACTGTTCAATTAGTCCTAAGCTTTAGTTAAACCTTTTCTTTTGCCCATCAGGTGATAAGGTTAATACAGAAAGCACTCAACTGCTGTACTTGTGTAACAACAGTCAGCATCCATTTAATGAACTTGCGTGTATACACATTTAGCAAAGCCTCAATATTGTCAGCGCCAGACTGGCACAGAATTTTAATGGCAAAGTAGCCAGCCCTTGTCTTAATCGTAAACAGTGTCCTTCTGGAAGAAAAGCTCGCCCTCGTGGGGAACATTAGCCATACCAGTACGTATTTAAACAAGAAGTTTGGCAGTGTTTCCACTGCCGATATACTGCCTGCAAAGCACGAAGGGGGAGATTATGATACTTTTATTTGTTCTTGAGTGGCTGGAATAAGCTGCGTTTTATGACTTCTTGCTTTCAGGGGGTTAGGAACACCAGGCTTGTGCCCACATTTAACCACGGCAGGGTTAAATGTGGGACCATGAAGACTGAGAGCTACCGAGGAGAAGCTGGGACATCTGCGCTCACCCAAGCAATTGTGGATCTCTGTTCCTGGATACAGCACACAGGTGGCTCTCTGTAGTCACCCTGGTGGCACTGATGGCCTTTTGAATCCACGCCCAATTTAGATTAAAAAAATATATAAATAAAAAAGATGTTACTATATTATTATATTCATTGCTCGCAGGACAGCTCGCTCACTATTTCAAACATCAGTTTCATTTTCTTCCCCAAATAATAATAAAATTAGACTGAACCAGTATCCCCATGCAGATCTTGTTTTTCACAATATTGCAACTTTATAAAACAGGCTTTCTCGTCTTGCAGAAGACCTCCAGTGCCTGCTTGCCACCGTTTGTAGCGGCCTTCCAGCTGATTTTCTGACACACTGAGCAGTCACAGATCCCATTTGTCTCGGCTGGTTCTCCCAGAACTCCGACAATCAGCTCTATGTTTTCACACCTGATTTCCTTAAACTTATTTATTTATCCCCGTGCCTTAGTGGTAGGCTCGGGTCTGGTGCCTGACGTGCACAGCAACTCCACACCGGAGGCACAGACCTCACCGCTGCGCCTGGTGCACCACGTGAGGGCCCCGTTCCCTTCATCCCCAAACCCCTGGATTACTCTGCGATTAGGGTTTGTAAAAAGGGTACAGTGTTGGGAACACCTTTTACCACTACAAAACACATTTAAATGGTTTTCATCCTTCTTTTTCATTACATGTACCAGGGATAAATTGTCATCTTGTGCCTTGGCGGCCAAACTCAGCACCCTGGCCTGAGAAATCCCCAAGCATGGCACATATCTGAAGAAAGACTTGCAGTAGCTGATGATGCTTCAGATCTCCAGTGCTTCCAGCTCTCATTTTGTCACCTGTGCTCTCAGTCTGGCAGCATCCCCACAGCTCAGGCAGATCTCTCATGCACTCCGTGGATGTTTTTCCAAGCAGAGCTCCTGGACATGCTCCGACCACTCATTCCTGGGTCTGCACGGGTCCCGTGGTTGTTCTCCTTCGAGGTCAGGAAGAACAAAAAAAAAAAAAAAGAATCGAGATATTTTGGCTCTGTCTCCATTTCCTGCAGAAGGCCAGGCTAGGAAACAGATTAAATGGATTACCTTAAATCCAGACTAAATCCTGGCATGAACCCAGACCCGATTTGCCCATTCATGGCGCCAGTTACTCAACGTCCATGTGGCCAAAGCTTTGCATGAGCAGTCCATGCTCAAGCTGTGGAAGATGCTGTGGGAAGGACCCCAGATTCAATTTATCTGCTGAACTGTGGCTGTGGGACATCACCAGAAAGATCCACAGCCCACAGAGCAGCAGAGCAGAGGAGGAACACTCTGCACAAGCTGCCTACATCAGAACTAAAGTCACCACTGGGCGCATGTTAGAGAACAACGTGAACCCAGGTCTCCTCTCCTTGAAGCCCCAAAGCTTCCTTCAAGCTCACGTCTGAGCATCAGCCTCACGTAAGGAGGCCATGAGGTGATCTGAGGAACAGGTCCGGGTTCAAATACAACCTAGATCTCCATCGCAGGTGCTGCCAGAGCTTTTGCTGCTGGGGCTGGAAGAGAGAGATGTGTCTATTTCTGTATGTCAGGCTTTCAAGAATGAGAAGAAACCAGCACGAAACTTAGATGTGCTGACTGTTGTTAAAAAAAAACCTTTAAGCAAATGTGGTTGGATTTTGTTATTTTTTTTCCCCACCAGGTCATGCCTCATGTGATGCCTTGGATGGATGGTGATTTGGAAATATAATTTTGGAAATAAACCCAGGAACGTTTTCATAATCAGAAGGAGCTGATGAGCATGCTGGAGGCTCGCAGGTGGCTGAGGTGAGGGGCTGCAGACTGTGCAAATGAAAGGGAAACCAAAGGCAGAGCCCCAGTAAGTTCTCCCATGGATGTGGCTTTCTAGGAATGGAACTGGAAAATTTAAACTGGTCCCATTGAGACCAAAAACTTCCAGTCTGGCATTGCCTAATCCTGGGTTTCAGGTAGAGTGATCTTACCCTGAGCACCCTTTTAACACCAAGCAGGTGTTGACAATCACATCAAAACAACATTTAACATAAAGCAAGAGGCCGAAGCAGAAAATACTGATGTTTCCCAGAACTGTTATTTCAGGGGTGGATAAAAAGAAACAGGGTGTTTCCTGAGACCTTCAAACCTCGTGTTACATTAAGTGAGAGGAAACAGCTTCTACAGCCTCCTCCTCCTCCTCTCCTGCATCTAGGAGCCCAGCAGAGGGTGACTGCAGCATCTCGAGGTCAGCAGCCACCACAACATCTGCTTTTACATTAACACACCCGATGTTGCCACAGTTTATAATTTACAAGCCTCAGACTTCTCTTCCGCTTTCTGTGGCCCGGTATTTTCAAGCTCCTCACAAGCCCAAATGAGAAAAACGCATCTCGTTTTTTCCAAGGCCAGAACTGCTGGTGCAGAAAATAGCCAAGTGCTGGGGACTGAACTCTGCTTCTACTTACACGGGGAGAAATCCAGCAACCCCTCACTGCCTTCGGCTGATTTCCTCCAGATTCGCTCCAACAGAAAGCGGAATTTGGCTCTTGATGTTTTCTGATGGCATTAAGGCCTTTAAAGAAAATCCTACAAAAGATTTAGCCACAAACAAAATCTCCTGCCTTCTACAAATCTGCCTCAACCTGTGCTGTGGAAGGAGCTGGAGGATCTTGCAGGGAACAGGGGACAACAGGGGCAGCTGTGCAGATATTTGGGCACGATATTAGCAGGAAAAAGTGCAAAATAGGTGCATTATGACCCAAGATGCTTCAGCCAGCCTGCACTGCCATTACTGCTGGGGGCAAAAGCATCAATTGTTGGTGCCTTGATAATCATTACAAGCTAATGAGCAACAGCTTAATCAGCACAGGCAATTCTTCTGCAATATAGGGGATAATTAATCACTTTTCTTCTGATTTTTAGGAACCTTGTGGATTTTTTTCGCTTGTAAGTATAAGACAATGGCACCACAGGCAGGATGGAGGCATCCTACGGGTCACATCTTCCATCCTCCAGCTCCACAGCACGTTAGGGGAAGGCAGCTCCCTGCTAAACACCCCAAGCCTTGCATAACCTGGCAGTTTCTTCCCTTGTCCTGGCCAAAATCCCACCACTGAGATTCTGCCAGTAAACCTCCCTCCCTAAAAACATCCATCCTGCCTGGAGCCTGGGGACAAGGAGACGCCGATCAGACAGCCCCGGCGTGTTTCTAACACCACGGCAGGGCAGGGGGAAGGCAGGCAGCCTGCAGACAACAGGGTGGCTGCCTCGAGCCGACACATTTCTCCCTGTGCTCCAGACAAGATGTGCCACAAGCCCGGCTTGGTGGGGGAGATCCTGTCTCCCACCTCCTTTGGCTCGCTTGAGTTTCTCCCGTCACGGGCCGGCTGGAATTAAAACCAAGAGCCAAATTCCCCCCGGTTGCGGTCAAACAGAAGCCGCTGCCCATCTCCACCCCTCACTCCCATGCTGGAGCCTGCAAGGAGTGGATTTCCCAGCTGGTTTCCCAGCCTGGGACCTGAGTAAGGCTAGCGAGCAAAGAGGAGCCGGGGAATTGGGTCCAAGCAGGCAGGTGCAGCGGCTGGATAGCTTGTGGATTCCCCTTCTGCCACCAAACACCGGTTCCTGCACATATGTTGCAACAGGAGCATTATTTGGTGATGGCAGAGTGAAAGGCAGGGGCTTGCTGCGGTTTGGAGAACTGCTGTCGGGGAGGTTCAGGAGCAGGAGGTGTGTGGGAGCAGAGGATGCTCCAAGGGATGGAAGATGAAGAATTTTGGCCTCGGCTGCCTGCACCCAGTGCGTGCATCTCCCCCTGGGTATATCGGGCATGGAGTCACATCCTTGTGCTGAGCACTGCTGGAGAACCAGGAGCAGGGCAGGCTTCCCAGGGGGACTTGTTACAGCACAGGAGAGGTCTAAAAATTGCTGCAAGCAGCAGTAGGGGTGCAAAAAAAAAAAAAACAAAAAAAAACAAAAAAAAAAACAGAAAAACAACAAACCTTTGCCATTACAATCTGCGGCTTAGCAGAGAGAAGGGTAGGCGGTGAGTTGACCGTGGTCGGTAAGTACCACATGAGGAGAAGATTTCTAATGGTGGGGTGGTGATTAATTGAGCAGACAAAGGCAAGGTGAGCCCAAAGTGCTAAAAGCTGCAATTAGATGCACTACACCTGGAAGAGAGGTGAGCAGTCCCGCTCGAAGGTGGCGAAATGCTGGAGGAATTTGCATGGGGTGGCAGCTCCCAGCTCACGCCTCACGCATCTCTTTCTCCTCCTGGCATCCCTTATTTCTCTTCTAGTCCCTTTTTGCCATTTCCAGGGGATGCAGGGCTTGAGATGACTTAGACAAATAGAAGGGCCAGGCCAGCAGGGATCAGCACCAGGATCCCTCCATTCCAGGACCACCAGGAGCCACTTGGCTTCCCTAAAAGCATTTGGTTTTAGGGTTGGAGACTCCCCATTTCTTCTCCTGTCCCATGGTAATGTTTCTGAGGGACTAGGACAGGGAAAACCTCCCAGCCCCACAAATAACAGATGACCTGGACGTATGCCCAGCACCACCACACGTTGGCCTTGGCCTTATTCCACCCCTCCTCAACTCCGTGGAGCTCCGGGAGGAGAGCGAGCCATCCCGTTCCTAACAGCCCCTAATCCCTGCCCTCCGTAAGCAGTTTTAAAACGGCCATCAAATCTTCCCCCCGCCCTTAAATGAAAAAGTGATGTCAGCGGTAATCTGCTGCCCCGATTTATCCCCGCGTGTTTCGGCAGTTTGGGCTAATGCA
This sequence comes from Anas acuta, assembly GCF_963932015.1. Lineage (NCBI taxonomy): Eukaryota > Metazoa > Chordata > Aves > Anseriformes > Anatidae > Anas > Anas acuta. The sequence continues at coordinate 4,434,071 of NC_088983.1, read as the reverse complement.
TTGTCCCACAAACATATGTTTTAACGCACCCGCGCGCGCACCCACACAAAAGGGAAGCTTTGAGCGCGCCGTGCTCGTTATGGAGCCTAATGCCTTAAATATTACTTTTTAATACTAATGTCAGATTATTAAAAAACGTAATCCATTCCCCTGATTGGACCTAATGTAAGCAGGAGGATAAGAGGGCTTCCATCCATGCATTAACACATTTCATGGAGCGTAAAGCCACTTTCTCCCTCTTAAAACAGAAGGTCAGGAACTAATAGAATCTGCACTTCGAGGGGTTTTTTAAAACATATTACACAGAAACTTTAGTGAAAGTTAATCTGTTGATAAGTGTCGGCTGGAGCTGTGTGGGTAAACAAGAAATAAATGTAATTCACAGGCAGTTTTTTTTCCTGCTAAAGACCTGTCTGTGCACTTTAAAACATTTATGTTTAAATAGAGCAGGGACCAGCGCTAAGAAGCACTCAGCTGAAAGCAGCTTTATGCAAATGTGTCGTAAGGGACTAAAATAAAGCTACCCAAATCTCCCAAAGCTAAAGGGAGAAGGGCTCTGACCCTGGGGGAGCTCTCCCCTGACCCTGACCACAAACCCTTTCTGGCTTTCATTCCCTTCTTTGGCCCCATTTTTTTTTTTTTCTCATTCCCAATGCAGTGGGCTGAGTTGCTTCCCAAACCAGCCCCATTTCCCCATTTCTTTTCCCCACCATCTGCGGGGTGATTTGGAAACCCCAAACCTGGTGCTGACACAGAAATGCTCTCCATAAAGAGCTGATGTTGCCCAGGACCCAGAAATTTGGCAGAAACACCATTTTTAAGCAGCCTCAGCTCCCCGACGGTGGCGGAGGCCAGGCGGTGACCCAACTGCAGCGGGCGAAGCAGGAGGTAGAAGCGTGCGCTGGCAAGCTCCGGGGCTTGGCCCTTGTGCTCCCAGCCACATGCCAGGGATTTAAGCTTCGGAAAAGGCTACAGCCACCAGAAAGGGATTGATGACATATGGATTTCATACATTCAGCAAATGAAGGAAAAGCTCTCCGTGGCTGCATGGGATTAGCGCCATTCCCATACAATTCCTTGTAGTCCCCCCTGGAGGAGGGCTGCATCGCTGGACACCGTCATGTTCGCACCATTTGGGCCATGCTAATCTTGATGGCACTGGAAAACGCTGGGGATGTGGAGGAAATTCGGGTCCTATAGGTTCCAGACCCTCCATGTAACAGAGACAAGTAATTCTCCTCCTTGTCTGGCTGCCCAGTGTTTGCTGGTGTTGCTGCAAGCTGTGCTGGGGCTCGGGAGATACACAGATGGATGAGAATCAGAATTTGGGGGTTTATCCAGCTCCGGGGAAATGGGGACCAAAGTAATTTGGCATTTCCCACGCAACAAGCAACACCTGACAGTATGGGAATCAGTGGCCAGTGCTGCTTGCACCCCAAGGCTGCCACAAGTCCTTTGGCAACCAGTCAAGGACAACCAAAATCAAACCGTGGCACCTTTCAGCCCAGGGAAAAAAAAGAAATGTTTCTGACAGAGCCCAGCGAGTTCCTTTTACCTGGAAATATCCTCAGGATGCAACTACTTCCCAACACATTTAACCTGGTCAAATACCATGCGCCAAGGAGACGCCACAGCGCATGAACAAAGTCACTGAAGAAGGAAGAAAAAAGGTAAAATAAAAAGCTTTGGTGCTAGATATTGAGCCCCTGTAGCCTGGCCATGTTATTTCAGGGAAACAATAGGACATCAGATTGAAATAAATGAGATTGGATCGTGCATCTGGTGGTGGTGCAGAGCAAGAGGGAGCTGCTATCTAAACCCCTTATGTGGCTTCTGTCCTTAGCAGAAGCTGATCATGCCTCGGGGGACCAAAAATCCCTACAAATGGGAATTCGTTGGCCATCTATAAGGCTCCGATTTTGTCACGGCAGCCACAGGAGCCATGAATTTGAATTAACTCCATGAAATCTTACAAATGGAGGGAGAAATACATCGAATTCGGCAGGTTCTTTCGTTTGTTTCCAGCAGGCCATGTCCTGCCACGAGCTGATGGCAATTCAAATCAGGGGAGGCATCACTCAGCAGGGAATTAGCTCTTGTAGCTGTGCCCGTCTCCGAGGCATGCTGCTGAGCGGGGAGGTGGAAGGGTGGGGAATGCAACCAAGGTCCGAACGAGATGGGAAATATCTGAGCAGGAAAAAAAAAATGGCTTTGGCAGAGACCCTGACTGCTATGTCCTTTTCCCATATTTGAAATGATGCCATGTTTGGCCAAAACTAAATTCAGGGGCTTCATGAGTACAATTTCCAACTAAATACTTGAAACCCTCTTGAATTTCCGTGCAACTTAAGCCGTGGCATTCCTGCTGGGGCCGTTACCCTCTGCATGGTCGATCAGTAGCCATCAGATGGGAACGAACTCGCAGATGGCAGCCTCAGCTCCGGGTCACACCTCCACCAGCTTCTCTGCAGAATAAATCAGTGCCTCGTCGTGCTGCTAGGGAAAGACGTGGCTCTCTGTTATGTGCATGATTTCCTGTAGAAGAGCTAGGTAAGGGAAGACAACAGCTCTATGTCCCATTTTTATTTCATCAAGAGCCTCACGGTGGACATGTGAAGTGGTGTCGTGGTGGGACTTCATCTCAGTGCAATGTCCCGTCCCTGGTCAGGCAGAGTGGGGCTAGGCTGGTGGTGAGATGCCCCGAGGCAACCAAGATGCCCACCTGAAAGGAAAGCAGGTGGTTAAATAACGTCAGACGAAACCATGCAATCAAATTACCATGCATTTTAATTTACAGGCCATAGAGATGGCCTGATTAAAATATGTTTTCAGTGCAACGTAGGTAAGAGTGCTGAAATATTAGCCTCACGCTCAATGACAAGCTCTTGAATTCCTCATTTACCTGCCTTGTGTTTCGCCTTCCTCGTGGTTTGGTTTGGCTTCCTGGCTGTGACATGAATGAACATGTATAAACCTGTATAGCGTTGGGTAAAGCTTTAATTGGAGTCACCGGATGGAAACCATGACTGAGAGCTGAACGCCCTCCACAAGAACCTGCTGACAAGGCCGAGGCTGGTCCAGAAGTGTCCCCACCATGTCACTCTCCTTCTGTGACCGTGGTGTCCTCCAGCTCCTGCCTGTCTCACCAGGGAAGAGACACCCAGATCCTCCTCCAACTCAGCTTCCCATTGGGAAGGTCTTCTGCTTCCACCCCTACCATGGTAGGAGAGAAAAGAAGTGAAGCGACCACATTACCTATGAGACAAGGTCGTTTTCAAAGCTGCCAGATGGGGCAGAAGGTGGGCATGTCATTAAGGAGCAGGCTGTGTGCCCATCACACAACAAAATGGTTGCAGCTCGTTGGCGCATGGCATAGGGAAGGAGGTGGCCATGGGCTGGTGCACCGAGCACGGGTCCCACCAGGAGCAGCAAGCTGGACCAGACCAGAGGAAGAGGCTGAAAATCACCTGAAAGCACAGGCAGCTGAAGTTGCAAACATTAACAAATTTGGAAATGTCTCCTGTTTAGCAGATCAGTGAGTATCGAAACAAAATGGGGCCAGAAGCTAATTATATGGAAATATTTCTATTTGCACATTTCACTGGAAGGCAAAGCGGAGAGTGCAACTAATACATCTCTACAACTGACAGGAATATTAAGTTTTCTGTCATTTTGCTACCACGGCTACCTTTCTCAGCATGCATTCTGTCCTAGTTCCCATTAAGGTGAGAGCAGAATCAAACTCATTAATTGTCTGCATTTTAGATATGATAAGAATTTAGTGGCTGGTGTTAATTAAACTACAAAACAACTCCTCTTGCTGCGGTGTGCATTCCAAGTTGGAGCAATTAATTCACTCACTTAAACTGATCAAGATTTAATTACCATCACTCTGTGCAATTACTCCATAATTAAAGTAATTTGGTTCATTCCACTCGCTGACAGTGTCATTGAACAGCCATTCATAGTACCCAAAGAAGTGATAATTAACTTAAAGAACAGCTCAAGGCAGTCTTACACAGACTTAGTTATTCCTAAATATACCTATACCAGAGACAGAAACCTATTGTACAATACAGGTGCTTCCCTGGGAAAGGGTTTTGGACATTTTGGGTTTGTTTTATAAGCCAACACGCTGTAGCAAACCCAGTTTGGGGCAAGGCTTTGTGGTTGTCACCGGAGAACGTGCTCGTTCACACAGATGGGCACAATAAAGCTTGGATCCCTCCAGCTCTACAGGCTTCCCCTGCCTGTTCCTGGTGACTCCTCACGAGGAAAGAAGCAAAATCCTCAATGAAAAGTTCCTTCCACTGAGATAACACTGACAGCTCCTAAGATTTTACCAAGTGTCTCGTGGCAGGGAACTACAAGAGACACGTGTTGCTTCCTGTAAGGTTCTCAGCTCGTACCAAATGCAAGACCACGCAGGAATACTTTTGTATCCACCTATATCATCTTTAAAGTAATGATAGAGACCTGGTGTCTCAGTGCTCATGGCAGGTTTCTTTAGAAAACTCAGTTTTGCCTTTATTTTATTCTAGAAAATGATTTTGCTGGTGGACTTACTCTCCAAGAATTGGAAGCAAGTATTGCTGCCTGTTTCCAGAAGTAGGGTGCTTGTAGTCACAAGGATAAAGTCAGTACCACAAACCTCTGTGCTGAGGTTTAAACTCCTTAGATCAGTCTAATCTTTCCCCAGCAACCTTGTAAAATGCCAGCCTCTCTATGGGATGGACAGAGAGAGGGGCAGACCCTCAAGACTGTCCACCTTTTTCTAAGTCTTCTCAGCCCAGGCACAGAAAGTCAAAACCTGACCCACCACGACATTTTGGTCACCAAGCCTGCAATATTTGTGTTGAGTTTTTATTCCCCACCACAATGATGTTGATCTAGAAAATCACCTCAAACAAGTGGAAGAAGCGCACTGACTATTGTTCATGACTATCGAGTCAATGACAGGTGTCATCTTCTCCAAGAGCCCACTTGTCCTCACCAGCATTGTGGGGAAGCCAGGCCAGCTCCAGCTGATCAGAAAAATCCACCCTACACTTTAATAGGACTGCCTGTCCAGCACAGCCTCATCCCATAGCATCCCACAACATCCTCAGTTCTCTCCTCATGGTCACGTCTTGGGTGGCCCCCAGCCAGCTACAGAGATCGGTGCTGATGTGACTTTGACCTGATGGGCAGTATTGACCCCAAATATGCCAGATTAAGCTGATAATGAATACAGTCAGCCTGGAAAAATGAATATTTCTGGTTCTCGGAGCTGGGTGATTCTGTGTTTTCCATGAAAACACACGGGGCCACCAACCTGTTGCTGCCATTGGTATGGGCAGAGAAGCACCAACAGGCACGGGGTTGCACATGGTAATTCCTGATGCAGCCCAGCTCCTTGTGCTGTGGGTTTCCCGAGGTGTCAGCACGCCTGGCAGACCACCACATCAACCCAAGATATCCCCCAAAAGCTGGGAATTATCCCTGCACCTGCACCGTTTCTAAAGCCGAGCGTTTTGGTCGTGCTCCCAGCGCTGGTTAACCTTCTGTGACTCAGCAGTGGCTAAGTTAATATCAGCTCTGCCCAGGGGAATATATTCAATATTTCTTTTTACTTAAAAAAGGAGGGGAAAAAAAAATCCCAAACATTATTTTTAAGCTTCTAAAAGAGCATTACAAAAGAAAGAAGGGGAAGGAAAAAAAGAGACTATGTAAAGATTGCTTACCAGAGCCCTTTTACAATAGGCAGCCACGCAACAGAAATAGGTGGACATTAATTCATGCTAACCTTGCACACCTAAATACCATTAATTCATCAAAACTAATAACATTAATTCCTTCAAAAAAATGAGATTAAAGACAGGCACCCCTTGCAGTCATAATCTGTGGCTGATGACACTAAAATGAAACCTCCGGTACACAAAGCTACCAGCAGAGCCTGTAGAGTCTCACAAATTGCAGCTGCCAATACATAAATCCTCGAGACAATATACATTATTTTCCAGGGAGCGAGCATTTGCACGCCAAACACCGAAGGAAAAGGAATGCAAAAAAAAAAAAAAAAATGCTGGTGGTTTTCTGAGGAGCTGGGATGGCCCACGGCTGGACCTGCTGGCAGCTGTGGAAGCAATTTTTGTCTCAGCAAGAGCAGGCAGGCGTTGGGACGGGCTGCCCAGGGAGGTGGTGGAGTCACCGTCCCTGGATTTGCACCGAGAGGTGTCCGAGCTGCAGCTCGTGGCCAGGCTGAGAGCAAGACCAGTGGGATGCTGCATGCACCTCCAGCTTGCCCAGCACCAGGCTGGCACTGCAGACACACCACCAGCACCTCCAAAGCACCGGAGATACTATTTCAGATTAAGCCCAGATTAAGCCCATTTAATTTTAACTCGGATTAAGCCCCTATTTAGAGGCTGGCCCCATTTCTGACGCAGCCGGGCTCTCCCTGACAGAGGAGCCTCCTCCTTGGAGAGACAGAGCCTGCATCTCCTCCCATCTGCCTCGGGTACACGGTGCTGCGGGGTCTGTGCCTCCCGATTTAGGGGTGCCCAGTGCCTGCTGCAGCCCCCGGGGCTTTGGGCATTCCTGGACACTGGTAAGTTGCAGCCCTATGATCTCCAAACAGCGATGGAGGCACCAGGTGGATGTGCCACCTCCATGTGTGACACCTCTTAATCGCACAGGGCTTTCTCCTGCCCTGTTTTTTAAGAAATACTCCGCCATCCATCAATGCCTTTCAGAGAATATCTGTTTGCAATGAAATTTAAGGAAAGAACGGTTCAGGACCTGTCCAAGATGGCTGGAAAACAGCAGTGGGGTGAACACAATCAGTGCCTGCTGGTGTTAGCGGGATCCCAAAGGCCTGGCACAACTCCGTGAGGGACTATGAAGTCCCTAAAACAAAAGAGATGTCTCTGTGTCTGAGGCATTATGGTGACATGTGGCACACGAGGGGACACAGGCAGATGAGTGTGCCCAGGGAAAGACCGGGATAATTTCTCTTTGAGAGCTGCAAGCCATCGAGGTTCCTCAAAAAGGCAGGCAGTGCAGCACAGGCAGGCTCTGCAGCGCTTGTTTTTCTATTCGGTAGATTTCTGGAGCATCTCGTGTTATAATTCGCCCACCTTTTCCTCCTAACCCAGCCCGGGCTGTGCTATTACCCGGCTGTGCAGCCTGTTTTCCCTTCCCATTGCCTGGCTGTGCACTTCCCTCACGCTAATCCCCCGGTAATGGACACTTTCTCTGAGCCAGCTGAGATCCGAGTTGCATTGTCTTTGTGGTTCTCGCGGATTTGATTACCGGGATAGCTTTGTTTTCATTATTTTGAGATTGGGGGATTTTGCCTGGTTCCCTCAGATTGATTCTCGCCGTTCGAGGAGGGCTGGCGTCCCACGGCTCCTGCTTGTGTTTGATCCGGGAGCGGTGGGGGAGCAGCCCCCCGGCTGTCCAGCCACCAACGCCAAAGCAAGAGCCACGTTTAGCCACGTTTTGCTTTTGCTGGAAAGCACCTTTTGCTCGCAGAACAAAACCAGAGCAATTTCTGCCCCTTCCCTCACCATACTGGGGCACGCTGGCTTCATCTGGGCTCCGCTTGCACCAGGGAGGTGGAAACCACCCCCAGCCTGGGCAGGCAGGGGATGGGGTCAGACCAAACCATGCAACCCCTCAAAATTTTTGGCACCAGTCACGGCGTTTGCAGACCAGAAGCTGCTTCCAGCCCAATGCCAGAGCCCAGAGAAGTCCAGGGATGTTCATCTTCCCCACTTCTTCTTCTTCTCAGTGCCCTCTCCTTAAATAAAATCACAAAACTAATCTGATATTTTGATGCTTCCTGATAAAGCTTACATCTGTCAGAATGACCTTTCGGCTAAACAGCAATAGCTGGCATTAATCCTATTATTTCATCACGATTATTACTTTTTATCAACGCAACGCAGCTGCCATTTCCTCGTGCACTAAGTGAATTGAAGTTCTCAGCTGGGGCACGCCGCGCTCGCAGATGTGCGAAGCGCCGATAGCCACAGCACGGATTGCTGCTCCTTCTCCTCCCGAGCCTGCGCTGAAAAGTCAGAAAAGCAGAAAAGTCAGCTCAGCACTGAGAAAAATAATCCCGTTCCAGCCCACGGAGGCATCAGGTGGAACTCGTGGCTGTCTGTCCTGGAGAAGCAGCCCACAGCTGGGCAGCGCAAGAAGGATATTTGGTGGCTTCTGCAAGAAAAGTGTGATAAAATTGCTGATTCTGATGACTCGTCTGAAAAGAAGTAATAAATAAATATCAGACCAATTCCAAGATGGATTGAAAGGAAGATAAAGGTAAGGGCCGAAGCATTTTGGATACAGTCCATGCAGCATTTCCCTCCAGTCCCTAAGTGCACGTTTTAGGGAAGCAGAGGGATGATGCCACTGACTCGAGGGGGTTGTTCGCCCCCTCACATTGTAGGGATCCCGATGTGAGGTGTGAGACACCAAAACCCTGCTGGCCTGGCCACTCACCACGACCTCAGCAATCCCACAAGCTTCACAGGGTGATGCATCCAGCCCTACAGCCACCTCCAGGGCCACAACAGCAGGTCCAGGTGGGGCATCAGTCCCAAGGGCAGCAAAGGGTCTGTCCCAGGGCCTTGCAGGAGGTCTTTGGGAGCTGGTTAGATGAATATCCATCTTGTTCAGACATCACTGATCCCAGATGAAGGCCAGGTATGCTTGAGGTGGCCTTTTGAAGTCCCTGCCAGCCTTATTTTTTGTTTCTGTGCCAGGGAAGGGTTGGATGCACAGGAGGTGGCCGTGCAGAGCTGGTCCTGCTGATCCTGTCATCAGTGCTGCGATGGCCACGAGAAGATGTGGGCAAAAGTCTTCAAAAAATGTGGCACTGGCGATGTCCTGGGCATGGATATGGACATGGGGTGAGCACGCATGTGGGCATGGGTCTGGGCAGTGCAATTAGGTCTGAACAACCCTAATGGTCCCTCAGGGACCCAGCAGCTGGTGGGTTCCCAGTGTGCTGGGAGCTCCTGCTGGGACTGGAAATGTCTGGGACAAGGGGGGCATCCCCCAAAAGGCCCAGCCTTAGGGGACCCCCCTGGATTTAGGAGACGGCGCCAGACGGTGCCTACTTTTTCTGCAGCTCCTCATTTGTCCTTTACAAGGTTCTGTGATTTAAGAACGTGTGTTAAATCTTCTGCAACAATCAATTCAAATGTACAAGTTTGGCTATTCAAATTACTTTTCCAAAAGTACTTTAAAATGCATTAAGTTATTAATTGCCTGCTGGCACTTTAATCAAACGGGAAAATTGACATAGCCAGAGGCATGTATTTTTGTGGAAAGGAAATTTATTTAAGAAGAAACAGCAGCTCTTACTGCTTAATTTAAACTGAGAAAACTGTGGAAAATCAACTGCTATGGAAAATTAATAAAACATTTCCAGCTGCAAACAGTGACTAATTGTACAAGATGAAGACTGCCTGGAATTAATAACTTGCAATCTTCTGTGTGAAGAACCCCCTACCAGTTCAATTTACTGGGAGATTAAATTACTTCTAAGTTTGCCATATTAAAACAGAACATGAATAAAATGTTAGTGAAAGCACATCTATTATTTACTGTCTGTGATATGGATATAATTATTTCCAAACAACCACAATGTGACGTGACTGGCAATACTGAAGTTATTTGCTGGTGAATGGAGTTCTACCACCCCGGTTCCCGTAAAACCAACCCAAATGGGTTTCTGAGGGTGGCACGTTGCTGCCACAGGGAATTATCCCCCCAGCCCCTGCCCCGTGATGCCCAGCACCCCCTTTCTCGCTGCTCTTTTAGTGCCAACACCGCTGCGCTTTCCCCACTGCTCCCACACCATATGAGCCTCACGCCTCCCTTGCTTTGCCCAATTTTTATATTTTTTCCCCCGTTTTAAAGCAGGAGCCAGCTGAGCGCATGGAAAGCCTGGTGCATGTCAGAGCTCCAGTAGCAGCAGAGCAAAACCAGGTGAATGCTGTCCCCTCCAGTACCGAAACTCACCTGTGGAGCTGCCAAACTCACGCTTTCTTTTCACGCACATGCCAAATTCATGGGGAGCATAAGCCCATTTCAAAGGAGTAAAAAATGGGAAGGTGGAAAAGAAACAAAGCCAGGCAAGAGGGTGTTTGCTAAAACCCAGGCAAAACCCAGCAGGGTCTCAAAGCAACCCAAGAGGGAGCAGGAGGTCAGAGAGCTGCAGAGTTGCCAGCCCCCAGGATGCAGCACGGTAGTCCCAGCATGGTGTTGGGTGCTGAAATAAAGAAAAAAAAGAGGTTGTGCAAAGCATGGGTTAGGTGCAGGAGGTGTTAGAGGTTTTGATGCACCAGGTGGGTTGGGAATGCGGAGGGACCACCTGGGATACGTTTGGGGCTGATGAGGCTGACAACACTCACCTGCCACAAGGTGCAAAATGCTTCCAGGGCATTAGTGTAACATTAAGGCCCTTAAAAAAAAATACAACGTGCTACAGAGATGGGGCATGGGAACACAGTGAGGGTCTGTGGTGTATCAGTCTGTGCCATTCAGCTCAAAGACAGGGAGGAGGACAGGATGACACCATCCCCACTTTAGAGAGGGGAAAATGAGGCATGAAGCAGCCTCTGCTCGCTCCCAGCTCCCCAGCGTGGCATGTGGTGTTCGGAGCCTCTCACAACGTACCTCCAAGGCCTGTGAATGATAATGAGCATAATTATCAGTGCTGAGCATTAGAAGATAAGAAGTTCTTCTCCATCCATGAGCAGACGAGTTGCAGTGCAGGCCTGTGGGTTAATGTACAGAACGTGCATGGACGGAGACGGAGCTTCCAAAAGATGTTTTCACGTTGCCGTAATTGAGTGTGTCACATTTAATTGCAATAGGCTTTGCGCTGAGCAAACCTGGGGACCTCTCCTCTTGATAGCAAATTAGACCTGATTGCCTAATTGCAATTACCTGGGTAATTAGATAGAAATAGAGTATAGCCTTGTGCTGCACAACGGTGAGGATTCACTTCTGAACAGAATTGGCCTGGCTTCAAAGTGGAAGACATGGACATACAGACAGACAACTTAACCTGCTTGTAATGACACAAGGCAAGCCCCAGGGCTCGATCCCTCAAGAAAACAGTTTTAAAATGACACAAGTCTGGCTGCAAAGAGCCTCGTTTGTGCTGCAGCCTGGATCCCAGCAAACTGAGCTATTGGAGAGCAAGGGGGCCACCATGCCCTCAGCGTGCAGCACCTGTGTGGGATCCCTTGGGAGATCTCCCAGGATCCTGCTCCAGCCCCACAGGAGATGCTGGAGATGCTCCACACCTGGAGGCACCAGCCCTGAAGGTGCAGCTTCAGCTCCATGGGAGCACGGTGCTGGGAAAGGTTTGGGTGGGATGGGAGCACCTGGAGATGAAGGATGGAGCGGTGTCACGGGGGTCAGGGCTCACTGCCACCACACCTCGAAGCCACTGGGCTTTTCTGGGCCTGGAAGGAGAACTGGCTTTGCTCTGGAGCAGGTTCAAGAAGCAAGAAGAAAGCGATAATCCCCCCTCGGCAGGGTGCGGTGCTCATAAATCCAAGTGGCTGTAAGGCTCACCTGGGCGCTTGGCAAGACTTGCTTGCCTGAAAGCCCTCTTCTCCCCCTGATGGGGATGTGCCAACCCAGAGGCACGTCCCCATGGGATGGAGACGCCCTGCACCATGCTGCAGCCCCTGGTGAGGAGCAGGAGGAAGAAGGCATCTCTGCAGGGAAGGTGGATGGTATTTAAAGCAGGATCAGCCCCTTTCCCAGCCCATACACCATCATTCACCCTAGCCCAGGACAACCTGGCCTTCCTTTGCTCTGAAGGGCCAACTCTAGCCCCCTTTCCCTGTCTCAACCCTCATCCCTCCATCCAGACCCATTCCCCTCACCCACCACATTTCCCCTATCGCCGCCCCGACACTCCCTTTCTCCCCGCTTCGTTGTGCTGTTTTCTTTTCCCTTTCTTTTTTTTTTTAAATTTATTTATTTTTTTTTAATTCCCTTTCTTCTTTTACCCTTAAAGAGCGAACAAAACAAAACAAGGGAAAGCGGTGCCAATCCGATCCTCTTAGCCCAACGTGCCTACCCCGGGGAGGGCTCCGGCGGCGCGCGGCGAAACCCCGGCGCATTCGTCCTGCTCCTTCCCAGCAACTCCAGCAAATTGTAAGCCACCGCGGAGGGGTGTGCCCCCAGGCACCCTGCAAATCCACTGCCTTTGTCATAACGAGAACAAATCCCACCTTTGAAGTTTTTCCTCCTTGTTACAAGGGGAATGTCTTTTGTTTAATCCATTTTAGCCTTTAATGCCTGACCTGGATCAATCCTGTTGGGTAGATTACACACTGCTCACGCCGACTTTAAACTACCCTACAGGGATTTTTATTTCTCCCCCCTACTTTCCCCCTTTCCACCGCCCCGCATCGGTGTGAGAATCAGCAGTAATCAGCATTGCACTTTAGGCCGTCACTCACTTTGAAGGAGGAGACTGTCCTTTAACAGGGGAACAGGGGGGGGGAACCCTAAATATCAAGCAGATTTAATCAGCTCAGAGGCCTTTCAGTCCCATAGTCCTAAGGGATCTTTATTAGTTGTGCAAATCAGCACAGAACTTGGTTGGGCTCTGGGTGTCGCCGTGTCCTCCTCGGCCATTTTGTGCTGGTTGGGACCTCGCAGCCTTCCCGTTGTGTATCTGGGGTAAAGCACGGGAAACACCAACCCAGGACTGCTGCAGGCAGCTGGCCAGGGTGTGCAGCCCCCACACCGTGTCCAAACCATGCTCTCCTCCTCCATCCCACTGCTCGTGCAGGGGCAAGAGGCTGGAAACAGCTCCCAGGAGGACCCAGGTGCCCTCCCTGATGACCCAGGCACTCATGGAGGACAGATCCGTACACGGGCCCGTAACCGGGGCTCACAGCAGATATCCATCTGTGGGTGGCATATCTACAGCACCTCTCCTCCAGCATCAAAGCTGTGCTGGCAGTTCAACGTGGGCTTTCTTGCCTTTTTTTTTTTTGGTGCAGTTTGAGGCTAATCTCCAGCCTTGTTCTTGAAGGGACACAAAGCAACAGGGCCCAGGCTCGTGCAGGGCTGCAGGGGCCCTGCGGAGGTGCTGGCAAGCAGCATTTCCCTGCCCTCCCCAGCCCTGGCACCAGGATGGAGGGAATATTACTCCCACCAACATTGCTTTGCTCCTGCTGGCCATCAACCCAGTGCTGGGGCCTCTGTTCCTCCTAGCTGGCCTCTCTCCAAGTTGCTCACAACATTTTGAGGCCCCAGACAGGACATGGTGCTTCCCCTTGGGCCTGGCAGGGCCACACAGGGCAGGACAACTCCTGGCAGGGCTCACACGGGAATAAACCCCCAGATGAAGTGCATATTTTGTGCCATATCAGCCTTGGGCTGCGATTTGCTCTGCTTTCAACAGCAGGCATCTCCTCCAGGTTAGCACTTGGTGCGTCCCCATTTTCCCTCCTAACTATACCCGCTGAGGAGCCCCATCCTGCTCACTTCCGACCATGGTTCATCGAGGTCCTTTTGGATTCCTCTACAAAAGCTCTGGTCTCTCCCTGCCCCATAGCATGTGCCTGCTCCGTGTCTCATCCCATCACACCCAGAGGAAGGCAAACGGCAGAGGTGAAACTACCAGAACATCCCAGGGAGATCTGGTATGGCAGACCTCGAAAAGCCCCAGGCATCTCTGTCACTCACAGACCTTTCCCTAGGAGCTGAGGACACGAGGACAGCGAGGATGGGACTCCCATCAGAGACAAATGGATGATATGACGAGCTTCCCCCAAAGCTGGGTGACTCGGGGACATCTCCCACCCTCACCCTTAGGCAGCTCATGGCTGGCAACCAGCTGAGGTCACCCCAGCAGGAGGTGGGAGCCCTCTGCCCACACCACCATCCAAGGTCCAGTTTGGGGTTTGCCAGCAGGAGCCACAAAACACCCACAAGAATGGGGCCATTTTACAGCCCCCTTGGGAAGGGCCAGCTTTGGGCCATGCCAGCCATCCCTCGGGACAAGCGTGGGTAAGGGAACATCCTCTGTGGATATTTATGAGATTGATATGCTTTGAAATTAGTAACCCTCCATTAGCTCTCCAAATAGCTCTGAATCATTAGGGTCAGTACGTCTGCACTCCTCAAAATGAGCTTTTACCTGAATTAGCATCTCAAAGAGGCAGGGCTCCCTTCCCCTGCACATCAGGATGATTTTCGTGGCCAATCCAGGCCCCGCATCCCAAATACATTCAGGGGAACCTGCTGGCTTGTTTAAAATGTTCTTTTTCCTTCCCATTCTTTACTAAATGCCTATTATATTAATGTTTAAAATCCATTTAAGTTCATCATGGGTGGCTTTGTGAAAGGACACCGGGCTCCATCATCGTAATTAGATGATTTATTGCCCTCTCGTGGTGACACACGCTAACTAGAGAAGCTGTGACTTAAATTGGATGAGCCTTCCAAGAGTGCTTGAGTGAGAAATAAAAGGAGAATTATTAATACCATTAGGAAGCAGCGGCGTATCCGTGCTAGGGATACACCGTGCTAGGAGAGGGATTAGCCAAAACTCGCTGCTTTGTAGCTGTAGCGGGTGCCCGGCCCGACGTGGGGCTGACATCTCCCATCAGCCAGCACAGCGAGCGGGACGAAGCTGGCACAGGGATGGGAATGCCATAAAAATGGAAATATTGGATGAAAGCACCGGGTTTAGAGTGAGAAATCACCAGAGAACCTTCGCCCTGGGACCTGCTGCTCCACGTGCCCCTGAGCGGGGCCATCTCTGCCTTCCCTCCTTCTCTGCTGCTGGCCACAGGAGGCAGTGGTTTCATTTTCTTTTATTCCAAAAAGTTTGTTTCCTCTTTTCTCACTGCTAATTAAAGCACATCAAGTGCTACCCGGGTTTACAAACCTTCTCCCCTCCCATTGTGCCAGGCTTCCACCTTGTCCCTGCTCTGGGGAAAGCTGCAAACCACCCCAAGTTAACCCACAGTGTGATAATTTCCCACCAGTGTAAGGGAATCCATATTAGTATTTTTTGCTGATTTAATTAAAAACAAAACAACAACAAAAAACGAAACCACGCAGGCCTGAACTGCAATAATTTGCTGTAAAACCCAAGTATAGACCTAGCTTGGAGCTGTTATTCAAATGCCTGGGTTAATACAGTGTAAAACCATGAGCACATCCTCTTACGGCGGGGCTTAAATCTTTAAGAGTGGCTTATATCAATCTAGTTTAAGTCAATTCCTCACCCAGTTAAGCTAAATTGAAAGAAGCACTCAGACCCCAAATGCCGGCACAGAGCCGCTGCCACCTAATCCCCTTGCATGCAGGAATGGCAAAAGAAATACCAGAGACAGCGGCTGGACGCCCTGTGACCACCAGAGGTGTGTGTGCAGATGAGGTCTTCCCAGTAAAAAAGGAAAAATAAAGGGAAAAAAAGCTTTTTTTCCTACCTGGCGCAATTCCTGGAGGCCAAACACTGCTCCTGTGTCTGACTGCTTGAGCTTTGCCATCGAGCTGGGGCCGTGCTGGCTGGTGGCAGGGCCAGGAGCACCCCTGGGGACCTGCACAGAGTTAAAGACATTTGCAGTAAATAAATAAAATAAAGCTTTGGTTTTTGGTGCAGTCATAAGGAAGCTCCTCGGCTGGGTCCTGTGAGCACATGAGCCTTCGGCCTCGGACACCCCAGCACCCCTCACTTCTGCCCTGCTCCACCCAGTGCTGAGCAGCAGCTTCCCAAAAGCCAGAGGCAACCCCAAATGCTGTGACCCCAAATGCTGCATTGTGTTCAGCCTCACAGGCATCCTGCCCTCCTCATCCCTTACAGAGCACCGGGAAGAAAACCTAAAATCACCGCTGGTGAGGTCATTAAAGACCCTTGGAGGATCTTTAGGAGGTTAAATAGACACTACTTTTAGGGTCTTGCCAACCAGCCCCATGACTCCTCTTCCCAACCCTGGTGAGCAGGACAAAAGCCATTTCTTAAACCCACTGACATTCATTGGGATGTGACAACTGGGAGTGCCAAAGCACACGAAAAAGGCAGCCCCGTGCAGAAGTGACCCAGGGCAAGGAGCCCGCTGCTGAGCACCCACACAAAAACCCACTGCAGGCAGCAGCACTGCGAGGACACGGAGAGAGCGACCCCAGAGGATGTGACCCGATGGAAAAATTCCCATTTTCAGCACCCCTCCCCACCAGGCTGCAGCCCCAGCTATGGAAGAAATCAATTCCTTGCCTTGTGTAGCAGAAAAAAAGGCCGATGGGAGCAGAGCCTGCAGGAGCGGCGAGGTTTCCCTACAGATTTTGGGTGTGCTCAGCCAAAAAAACTCACCTAAGGGCATCGCAGCCACCCCGCAGCCTTGCTTGGATGCTCTAAGGACATTATCCCTAAGGGTTTGGGGATGCTGGCGCTTGGGCCAGGAGCCCTATTTACCTGCAGAAACAAATTTCCTTGGAGAAAAGGAGTTTTTTATTTTCTTTCAACACCTTCTCCCCCGGCTCTGGGCATTAGGTGGCAGCAGCGCGCAGGCAGCGAGGGGCCTCCACTGCAGCAGTCCCCTCCTGACCCTTTTTCGGGGATTTCTGCACGCCAAGGGGTTTTGCTCCTATCATCCCTACAGGGCAGTGACCACTGGGGTCGGCAGCGACCCCCAAATATTGGGGTGTTTGGGAAAGCAGCTTTGGCAGTGCATATTGTGGCCGGCGTTCAGTTTGGGGTGGTGAGGGGCAAGGGGTGGGCGCTGCGATACCTGGCCATAAATCTGATTTTTGGAAGGCAATTTGCAGGAGGGAAAGCAACGCCCTTACACCAGACATGCTCCAGCTCCATCCCAAAGTACTATGACAGCGAGGTGGGCACTTCCCTTAAACCCACTGGCCAGGGAGTTAAGTCTCAGGAGCGATGACGAAAATTGCAGTAAAATAAAATAAAATAAATGAGGAGAGAAAAAGACTCCTTTGCTAATCCTGCATCTGCAGAGGAATTTATGGGAGGGCGAGAGAAGTTGTAAGGCACAGTATTTATTTTTCTGCCCGACACATCCACTTGCTCAGTCTCGCATTGCCTTATCTACCAACCCCGATAAGAGCCCCGGAGAAGAAAAAAAAAAAAAAAGACAGCAGAGAAATTAGCAATCACGAGATATTGCATCAGGTCGGTGTGACAAACGCAGGGACAGAGAACACCGCGTCCTTCGCCCCCCCGAGATAGGGCTGCCTGGAAACCAAAGGGCTGTTTTACCCAACAGGAGCAGGACGCGCCTTTGGGGTTCTTTTCCGCTTCTGCAAAGGGTGGAGACACCAGTCCTGCTTCCAGCCCTGGGGTGTTTGAGGACAAGTGGCTCTCGAAGGAGCCTTTGCTGCAGCAAAATGAGGGGTTTTTGGGGCTGCACACTCAGATGGTTTTGCTCCAGAGCCCAGGGGATGACACAACAGCACCCGGACCCCTCCTGCGAGCACCTTGCGAAGGGGAAAACCAGCAGGCTGCGGGCAAGCGAGGCCGGGTTAAACAGCTCGAGACTACCCAAATTAAATTTTTGTTTAAAAAAAAAAGAGAGAGAGATTGTCTGTAACCTTCGGCTGTAACCTTTCTCCATCTCGCTGATGAAATTCAGCAGTCTGCCTGCCAAGAACAAGTCGCAGGACTTGCCAAGCGCTATTGAGCCGCGTGCCCCCGTGGCTCAGGGGGATTTCGTGACTTAGCACGTGTGCGCCGCAGTGATTTACACCGGGACGGGGGGGAGGCAGGAGGTCACATTCACAAATGTCGTGAAAAGCCTTAATTACTCCCCCAAGGGCTGTGTCCGAGCTACCGGTGGGCCAAAAAAAAAGGAGATTGAAAAGGTTCATTAAGGAAGTTGGCGGACAGATGCGCCCGCATCGCCCAGCCGCAATATGCTCCGTGACCTTAAAGCAGCGAGTGGGGAACCTGAGCGCGATGTAATGAGAGGAGAGGAGTGGAAGAGCTTTAAAGCAGCGCTTGTAACCGAGCGAGCTGGGTTTTTTGCTGGTTTTGCTCCGTGCAACGAGCAGCAGTGCCGAGAGAGGGCAGCCCAAGCCGCCACATCCACGCCCGGCTCTCCCCAAATCTGCGCACCGGGCTATTAGGATGCTGCGAGCAAGCAGGAAAAAAAAAAATAATAATAAATTAAATAATAAATGAAAAAGGCATTTCCAACCTAAATTCACTGTGGAAAAAAAATATATAATAAATAAAATGCTGGGAAGGGAAATAGAGGAAGAAGGCAGAGGAAGATGCGGGGGGAAGCCAAGAGAGCTCCCATTTGGGGCTGAAGCCCCAAGGCTGCAAACTGATAATTGTAAGAGACGCAAGGCTGAGCTGAATCCCTCTCATAAGGGACCGTGGGGGAGACATGAGCTGAAGCGAGGTGCCCCAGGGCTTTGTTTTCAAAATGTTTTAGGAAAAAAAGACGTGGGGAAAGTTTCCGACGCGGGGCGTAACTCAGCCCCACGGAGCGCGTCCCGGGGGTCTCGCCCCTTTAGGGGGGGCACTGATTTCCCACGCAGATGGCTGGGCTTTTGGTCTCCCCCGAGCCCATTAAGGGCCTCTTCCCTGCAGAATGAGGCAGCTTTGCACATTTACAGTGTCCTTAATAAATAGTGACAATAAAACCCGTGGAGATAGGGTAATGGATTGTGTCAACGTGCAAACATCTCTTCGGGGCATTTCCAAGCGAGTCGCTTGATCTCAGCAGCCCTAATTGTGGCTGGGAAGCAGGTGGGGTGTATTACACTAAACACTCGATTCAGGCGGTTTAAAACCAGCATTATTCACAGCCCCGACCAGAACGCTGAGCTCCTTTCTTCCCTTTCAATGCGGATCTGTGCAGCCTTACAAAGCCCGCGCTCGTGGCTCCAGCAGATAATAACTGCACCAAAACCACTGCTCCCGGAGGGGCTGGGGAACTTTTTTTGTCCATGCTCGTGGTACTGGGCATGGCCCTTCCCAGGGAGAAGAAAACCACCAGGCTCTGGCTCAGCTGGTGAAAATCCAAGGTGCTGCGATGAGGATTCGGCCCCCGAAGCAGCTGGGCTCGAAGCGGACAAAGTGAATTAATCAGAAGGAAAAAGAATTACCCAGCAAATTCCCTCGACGTGTTGTACCAATTTAAAGCAGTGTTAATGTTGATTTATTGATTCAGAAAGGTACTTACATTTATAAAAGCGGCGAGGGCTTGTCTATAGTGCCAATAATGCAAGGCAGACCTGCTGCTGTCGCACGGGCGGCTCTGATCCTGCATCAGCGCAGCAAACTCGTCAGGTGAGGCGAAGGGAGCACAGGGAAAAAATCAGGAAACTTTATTTCCCCTGCAAGAAAATATAAAGAAATAAAAAATATATATAGAAAGGGAGGCTAAAGGCCAGGATAACACATATGAGCCAAGTATGCTGTGATGATCCAAGGAGTTAATGAGGCTGGAAATCAATGCTGGAGCAATGGGATGAAGCATCGAGGTCTCCAGCAGCACATCTGGGACCCGGGGAGGGCTGCACAGGCACCCCCAGCCCCACGGCAGCCCCAGCAGCACAGGGAGGTGTCCCCAGGGCCAGCACTGCCAGGCATTATAGATGGGAATGAGGGGTGATTTGTAGGGTCTCATGCGAGCAGTGATGCTGAACCAAAGCCTGCAGGAGCTGTGGGTGCATTTCTGCTTTTTTTTGTTTGTTTGTTTGTTTGTGTGCAGAATTTGGTTTCTTTGCCTGGTTTTTGGAAAGCTATGAGGTGTTAGGGCAGAGTCGCTCAGCAAGAGGACACCTTGGGGTAGGAAGGGATTTGGGGGTACAGGGTTGCTCTGAGCAGCTCGGCAAAGCCCAGTGGCAAGCAGGGAAAGGTTTTGGGAGGGGACCCTAGGGACAGCACGGGGCTGGGACAGCCGCAGCTTCTCCACCAGGGCACTGCTGTCCCTCTGCTCAGGTGGATCCACGAAGAGGGCAGTGGCAGGAAGAAAACCCCCTTCTGCAGACAAGGCAAGCCAGAGACCTGTCCCAGGCTCACAATCAGGAGAGACACAGGAATAGAGACACTTCTCAGAAGAGGAGGAACAACCAAAGTCACTGCCCACAGGTCCAGCACAGCCCAGGTGAAGCAGGCAGTGCAGCCGGTGCTTGCTTGTGCAGGAAAACCCACATGAGCTCCCCATGGTTGCACCAAACTCCTTACCAGCTTCTTCTCAAAGCCAGGGGGAAATCGAGCTGCTTGCACGAGCCCTGCCCCGGGGATTTTCCCAGGCTGGACCAAAGCAGAGAGGCTTTGCTCAGCCTGGACATCACCATCCTGGGGAGCTCCTGGACGGGCGCTGGAGCAAAAACCTTGGGGCATCCCCATCCTCAAGCAGCACACGGGGCAGAGAGGAAGAGCAGGGGGGGATTATTTATCCCTGGAGATAATTTAGATCACAACTGGGCAGCTGGAGCAGGGTCAGACCCCCTCGTCCCCACACCATCTCCTTCTACAGCCCCGGCCAGCTCCTTCCCCACCCGCGGAGGAAAAGAGCGAGGCAGCTCCAGCAGCAGACAAATGGTGCACAAATTGCACGAGCCGCAGAGGTTGTTGCAGTTACTGAATGATGAAAGCAGCCGAGCTCTGGGGCGATGAGGATGAACGTGGTTTAAAAACGGGGGAACGTGGGGAGGGGGCTCCTCCGGCATCTCTCCGGGGGCTGTGCCGTGGGAGCCCTCCGAAAGAGCTCCGGATAAGTAAGCCGTCATTAATAAATCAATGACAGGAAAATGAAAATGGAAGTAGATGAATCAGCGAGCTGATCGGGTCACAGATGAAAAATAGCACATCTGCTGCTGCTTTCAGTGCATTAACAAATAAGGCCACTGGATCAGACACACTAATGCTTGGAATAATGAAGCTTCAAGACCGATTAGAGCATAAATCACTTTTTTAAAACGTCGCCGGTCCCTCCCCATCCATCGGGAGACATATTGGCTTCATGCTGCGTGCTTCTGGCAGCTCTGTGGCCATGCTGCTGCCCTGCTCTGCTCGGCGGCAGGGCACAAACCCCAAATTTCAGCCCGGTGCTGTGGTCAGATCCAAGCAGTCACCCCAGGGCAAGGATTGACCGCTGCTGCTTTATTGATTTCTCGATGCCTGGATGGGACCCAAGCACCTTCCTCTCTTCCTGTCAGATGTGCAGGGATTTGGGGTTTGGCTCAGCTCACGGGATGCAGAGTGAATCCCCTCTTCCAGCTGGGAACAGGGAAGCTGGGGTCAGGCTGGGGGAACGCAGCATCACCAGGTCCCAATGACATCTGGCTCGGGAAGAAGGGATTCACCTGGATTTTGGGAAGAAAGACAAAGCTTTGCCGTGCTCACACAAACCAGTAGCGAGCTGGGAACAGCCCCAGCTTTACCTGTGGGGTCCCAGGGGTCGGGGACAGGGCCAGGAGGGTGAAGGCATTGCAGGGGACCCTGCTGCAAGCTGGCACGTCCCAGCCCCATGTGGCGAGCTCTCACAGCCTTCATCCTTCTCCCTGCTCATCTTTTTCCCATCATCGTCCCCACTACTGATTGTGGGGACGGCACAGCACCCTAAAGCCTCCCTCTCCTTCATCCCCTCCTCACCAGCTGAACGCCAGCCCCAAATGTGGGACATTTGGGGGCACAAAGCAGGAGATGCCGGCACCGTTTGGGTACCCACGGACCCAGGGGTCTCCCATCCCTGCTGCTCCCCGATTTCTCTCGGCGCATCCCCACCTCCTCCGCCCCTTCCTGGGCACAGCGGTGGGATCGATAAGCTCATCAAGCCGCTCCCCTCCGGGCTTGCAGGAGAGACAGATCATTATTGGAGTTTCTATTTTTAAATAGTGCACGGATATGATAGCAGGAGGGTCATCCGTGTCCCCAGCTCCGCCGAATCGTGACCCCAGTCACAGATGGCCGGGTCTGCACAGAGCTGGATGGGAAGAGCCACTTCTTGGTAGCCTCCAGGGGCACTGCTGTGAAAAAAACCCTGCTGTGTCCCCCCACGTCCCCAAATTCGGGCTGGATGGGTCGTGCACAGAGGTCGGGTCAGCTCAGAGGTTTTACACGATGCTGCTGTCCCATTACTGACGTACAAATCCCTCTCCTGCCCGCGCCCATGTGAAACTGCTTCCCATTGTCCTGCTGTGGAGATGGCAAATGCGATTCCCCGGGCTCAGTGCTCGGCTCCCAGTTACCAATTTGCAGCCGGGACTGGGAGGCCGATGGGCTGCTGGGGGCCGAGAGCCCACCCGAGGGATGGGCTACCCAAAATTAAGAGGTCTGCTCTGGCCGCCAGGCGCCCTATTTATTCCGGAGACAGCCGCACGCGTTCGTATTAATATTAAAAGGGGCAGGAGCAGCCAGCTACACTCATTCATTAGGAGAAGCGCCGTGAAGAAGCCTGCTTGGGCTGAGATTACCTGTTTGCAAGTGATCTTCGTCACTGAACCGAAAACTAATTACGTGGCTCGCTACCTTTCCCTCTCCCTTCGGCTCCCGGAGACCACCGGCGAGCCTGAAGGAGCTGCAGGAGCGCGGTGTTGGCTGCGGTGTGAAAATGGACCTGGGTTTGTGCCCCATCAGCAGCGCTGCCTGGGCATTAGGAACCGGGGCTGGGTGGGGGGCAAAGCCCCTGGGCTCCCTCCCCACTGCTGAGCTGGGGTGGCCACGGGGGGAGCCACCAGAGATCCCAAATGGGTGGCACCGGGTTCAGCGGCACCTTGGGTGTCCAGCAGGCATGGGGCACATGGGGCAGCATACCGGTGTGCTGCTTATGGTGTTTTTAGGGGCATCACCTTGGGGAGTGTTTAAAAAGGCAGGGTTTGACCTCAAAAGGGCTGGGATTGAGCCTTGGGTGCGTGTGTTTGAAAAAATGCTCGTCCTTTGAGTTGAAAGGGGAAGGGGAAGGAAAAAGAAAAGGGAAAGGGAAAGGGAAAGGGAAAGGGAAAGGGAAAGGGAAAGGGAAAGGGAAAGGGAAAGGGAAAGGGAAAGGGAAAGGGAAAGGGAAAGGGAAAGGGAAAGGGAAAGGGAAAGGGGAAGCCTGTGGGTAGGATGAGTCCCCTGGGGGCAGTTTTGGGGTGCTGATGGCCCCAAGCAGCCTCGGGTTATGGCTCACAAGGGGCTACATGGCCAGGTCCCTGTGGTGGGCTCGGGAAGGAGCCGGTGCTTTTCCTCGCTGCTCCCAGCCCCGCGTCCTCCTCTGGAGCCACGAACGCACCTGTCAGAAGGGGTTTGGGGCCAGATAAATCCCTGCTCAATTCAGTGCCTGCTACACTCTGCGGGGAGAAGGACACCCCTGTCCAGAAAAAAATGCACTCGGCGGTTTTCATCCTTTTGATTTATGGGGCTTCGGGCTGAAGAGATGTTCCTCTCCTCTCCAAACGAAGCCGGCGCTGACAGCTCCATCCATCACGCGGGCTGTCAGCGGCCCGGCGCTTTAAATAAGCTATTAAAGCGAGATCTAGCTGGTTAACAGTCATAACAGACCCGAAATCAGAGACTTTGCTTACTTCAGCACCCGGCGAAATGAATTTCCTTTTAATGACCGGGGGCTGAGGGTGCGATGGCTGCGGTCTGGGTGACGGGAGGGATTCCTGAGCTTGCCCATGCCTATGGGAATCCATCTTCGTTTGTGATGGCAAAGCTTAATTAATGGGCTTCGTGCTTGGCCGTGGGGTCCTCTCCATGGGGGGGGAGAGCAGCAGAGCCCCCCACATCCAAAAAAGCAACCAGCACCAGTGCTTTTTTCCTGCATTTTGCTTTTCTCCAAGCTCCCTGCTGGAAAATCCCAGCCCTTTGTCTTTTTTAGCAGCATCCTTGTCATCGTTTCCCTCTCCATCCCCGCCAGCCCCTTCCATCCATTCCCACCCGGCCATCTCTCTTGTCCTTCTCCTCCCTGGAAATTGCTGGGATTTCGTCTCCAGCCCTGGCAGGGGAGCGAGGGGACCCCAGCCACCAGGATCTCCAGCATGGGATGCTCAATGGAGGGCTGCCTTGCTCGGCGTGGGGCATTCAGGTTTCTGTCATCGTGCAGGTGGCAGGAAGGGGATGGGGGGCATTTTGGACACCCTGGCTTGTTGATACATGAATCGGCTTCCCCTCGGGGTTAATTTCATAATTATTAATTAATATCGCTGGGAGGAGAGAAAATTGGACCCAAGGGTAACCCAGGCCTGCCAGTATCTCTCGTCACAACTAAAGAAACCTAATTGCTGGCCAGCAGGAGCATCGCACTCGCCTGGACCGTGCCCTGCCCTTCCCCATCTCCGCGAGAACTTCATTTTGCAGGGGCTCCTCGCCCTGCTGTGTGCTGCATCAAAAAAAAATAATAAAATAAAATAAAATAAAATAAAATAAAATAAAATAAAATAAAATAAAATAAAATAAAATAAAATAAAATAAAATAAAATAAAATAAAATAAATAATAAAGGGAAAAATACCCCAGATCATGGCACGAAACAGCCTGATCCTTTGGGGAAGGACAGGGGACAAAAGGGGACGGGGTCCGTGCGGCACCAGGGGGAGAGCCCAGCAGCGAGGGAAGCTCCCCCAGAGGGTGATGAACGGGCGGGCCGATGGAAAGCTGCCGCCGTATTTATTACCGGCGGTCATTTCTGGCAGCGGCGTGTTAATAGGCCTGCTAATAGTCGATATTTCTTCGGGAGAGGCTTCATCCATTCCCAGCAGCCGGCTGGAGCCCAGCAGATGAGTTTCCTGTGGGCTGCTTCTCGCGGCTGCCGCCACGAAGCGATGCGATCCCCGCTCCCCGCGCCGCAGCGCGGCTTTATTGGGCTTTCAGAAATCCAATTTTGCCGTGTCCGATGCTGCGAGTTGATTAAACCTGATTTGAATCGACAAACGCCTGGGCGGGTGGGCGGTAGCCAACTGTGAAAGGAGGGAGGGAGTTTAATAAACAGGCTGGGGAGATAAAAATCTACTTTTATTCCAATAAAACTCCCACGTCAGAAAGCTGATGGCTGAGTGAAGGGCAGGAGAAAGGGAAAAAAAAAAAAGTCTCCGAGCCAGAGAAGACTTGAGGATATCAAGAGCACAAGAGATGAAAGCCAAAAGGCAGACACGAGGGCAGAAACCTTCTTGGTTTAAAGGTTTAAGCCCCTGGCTGCCCCTCACAGCATGAGAGGGAGCCGGTGGGAGCCCCAGCTCCTGGCAGACCCCAGCTAAGAGAGCTTTTGCTGCAAAAATTTGGTTTTATCTCCTCTGCAGCCACAGGGATCCTTGGTATTCAGCCCACATCGGTGCCCAGGCAGCTGAAGATCCCAGCCAGGGCTGCTCGGGATGATCACTGCGGCTTTGTTCATACGGAGAGCGTTGTCAAAACCTACAGGCCTTTTGCAAAAGGCTTGAAATGGTTTTACAGCAAGGGAGCCCAGGTTGTTCCCAGTTATTCCCATCATCCTGGAGAGATGATGGGGAAAAGCTGATAGATCAGTGCCCGAGGTGGTGCTCACGGCTCTGTTTTAACAACAGCAGGGAGCAAACTTCAACCAGCGCCTCGCATCCTGCTCCCCCTTCGGCCTTTCCCAGCTTTCTCCATTCAAACAGAGCAGGGCTCTGGCTGTGCACCGGGACCAGCAGGATTTTGGGGCACCCCGCACCCCACAGATGGCAGGCAGGCACCTCGGTGCCCACCCAGCCAGCCCCGCACACTCCCAGCCCCGCTGCTGCCACCCCACCTGTGCCCATTTCCTAATTAAATAGGAACAGGAGCAGCTCAGGGCATCATCACACCCCTATGGGGTCCCCAAACACCCACATGCGGCTCCGTTGCTTTTAAGGGCTGACCCCACTGCACGACCCAAATTTTAAGGACTTTTTGTTATGACGGGGCACTGATGGTGTTTTATTTTTGCTGGCACCCAAAGCCAAAGCTGGGAGCTGGCGGTGCTCACACGCTGAGAAGAGGATGGGCAGCCTTCATCACCTGCTGGGTGGGAGCGGTCCCGGACACGTCATCCCGGCTGTTTTACTGCCCTCGTGGCCATAATAACCTGGACATGAGGCACGGTCAGCCCGCCCCTCCTCTCCCATCCTCCCCACCCATTTCCTTCAGAGTAATCTCTTCCCTGCACCGCTTCCAGCTCGCTCCCCCTTTCTCACAAAACCCAGAGAGTTTCCAAAGTGATCACCTAGAAAACACAGCCCAAGAGGGGTCAAAAGGTGCACGATTACACCCAAAAGTCCATACCCACCCCATCCCATTGGCACTGCGGGTCTCCAAGATACAGAAATGTGGACAACACAGATGCACTGCATAAAAATCCCAATTTTATGCTTTGCTAAAGCCTCTCCAAGTGCTGTGGGCAGCAGCAGGCACCCCCCAAGGGCATCATTCCCAAAAGGCAGCCCAGACCCCAAACAGCCCCGATCACTCTCTGCTGGCAAGTGATGGGGTTTAGGTATCCTCAGAATAAAATCCTTTGGTGCCAGGTTGGCTCTGTCTCCATCTCTGGAGCAAGCAGCTGGGAAAAGGCATTTTCAATGAAACTTTTCAAATTAAACAGTTTTTTTTTTTTTTCTTGGTGGCTCGCATCCCCAGGGCTGAGATCTCCAAACCGACCCCACCCCATTTTCTATAAGATTAGGGTTGAGCAAACCTCCCTACTTTCTCAGGGATAACGTTGCGTGGTGGTATCATTTTGCTCTTTTAAGGGTTGGGTTTCAGAAAGCCCATACCAAAATCCCTGGGAGGGAAGGGGGAAAATTAAAAGCATCCTGGTACATTTTGACCGCAACCTTCCGCGGCTCCGATTTTTCACCTCATCTGAGGCTGTGAAACCCCATCCCCACCCCATCCAGGCACATTTTCCTGGGAAAGCGGCGTGTTTCCATGCGCCGGAGAGCCAGAGCCCTCGGTCCAACCCCAAACCCTTGGAGAAAACAGAGCCTTGGCTGCCAGGAAGAATAAAGGAGGCAACGGCACACTTGGCAAGCCCTTGGCCAGGAGGAGCTGCGAGTGTTTAGGGCACTGAGAGGTGTCCCCATGGGGTGACAGCACGGTCACGGCCCCCATGAGCAGCACCCCAATCCTGCTGCACCCGATGTTCCCCCCGCACAGGAGGTCACTGGGTTCACTTCTGTTTATTCCCTCTCTCCGTTTTCCAGTCCCCACATCCCTCGGCAGTTTTAAGCCAAATCAAAGCCTTTTTTTTTCCTTTTTTTTTTTTTTTTTTAATTACTCATAATTAAGTGATTCTTGGCAGGGAGGCCCATGGAAACAGCATTATCCCACAGACAGGCATTCAGCTAGGAATTTCCTCTCGGCCTCCTAGCCCGAAGTACATCTGGAGAAGTGGCTGATCGCTCTATTTACTGCTGCAACCATTTCCTTGCGCACGCGGCCCCCGCGCAGCACCCCGGGACCTTCAGCACGGCCCCGCCTGAAGCTGCGCCTTCCTTTGGCCATTTGTCGGGCTGAGCTTTTTCTCCTGCCAAAATCATCGGGAAAAAAACCCTCTGCTTTTCTTTTAGGGTCCCTTTTTTCGGTGTGTCGGCTGGTGCCAGGCAGGGATGCCCGCACAGGGATGCGCTCTGCAGGAGCTGAACCCCCGTGGAAAGCTCGGTGCTGTCGGTGCAGCCGTGCCGATGCTCTCCCACGAGTTACAGCAGCAGGGACCAATCCCCAGCACAAGCAGCACGGCAGAAAATCCAGCGAGGAAAACCTCTCAGAGCATCGCTTCTGCCAGGCTGAAGGGGTCTCCAGATGGGATTTCAGCGTGCTCGGGTGCTGCGGTGGTTTTCCCTCCGAGCAAAGGGGATGCTGTGGCCGAGCAGTGCCTCTTTTGTGGTCTTGCACCCAGGACCTGCAGCTCTAAATGTTCCTAAGTCACGAGCCTGGTTTCAAAGTCAGCAGATTGTTAGAAATTCACTCGTTCTTTGCTGCTATTTGTCTTAAATTTCATTTTATTTTTTTTTAAATGTTCTATATTTGGCTTTCTTTTGATGTGCGTTCAGGTTTGTGTCTCTCCCTGCAACCAGATGGGCTTTAAAATAGGGAAAAAAAAAGCAGCAATTTGGATACATTCACCCAGCTCCAGCTGTTTAATCCTCACAACAAAGCAGCTGTAGAAAATTTGGGAGGAGGCCACAGCACCATGACTGGAGGGAAGCCTCAGGGACCTGCAGCCACGTCCAAGGTCCCGTCTGCGTCTGAGCACGGAGGCAGGGACCGTGATGGGGCTGTGTTGGGTCCCTCAGTGCTCCACGGGATGGGCATGGGGATTTGCTAGAAAAGCAAACGATGATTTGGCTTCTGCAGCCTCAGGATACGTCCACAAACCAACAGGTAAAATCCCAGAAAAATGCATTTTTAGGCTGGCTAAGTCAGTCAGAGCGGCTGCCAGGCGCTGGATGCAGAGATGAGGCGAAGCCCCATTTCCCACGGCCGCATCCTGCCCCATGCAGAGGGAAGAAACCGCTCTGGTTCCTGCTCCTGTGGGGGGAATTTAAGCACAGCCTCATGCAGCGGTGCCCACCCAGCCCTTTGCAGTGCTCCCCACCCTGCTGAGCTTTTCCTCCTGCCAAAATCACCGGGAAAAAAACCCTCTGGTCAAGAGAGATGAAAGATGCAGAGGAAAATGCGTAAAAGCAAACAGCTGGGTGGAGAGCACTCGTGTTACGATAGATTGGGTGAAAAGGGCATTTATTACTGGGGCTAAGGGAAGAGAAAACTGGAGCTGAGCAGCAGCCAGTGCAGTGCTGCTAATGCCCAGCTGATCGCAGGTGTCGGGGCAGCTCTGGAAATGTGGAAAAATGGGTTGGGGTGGGACCAGGATCAGACCCAACAGGGGGGGTGACCTGGGCTGCCCCCACCCATCCTGGGCAGAAAATCGCCTGCATCTCTGCAGGATTCAGCTCCTGGGGAACAAAGAGATGCAAAAACAACTGTTTGCACTAGGTGGTTTTGTACAAAATAAATGTTAAACAAATGTGCTCTTGTTCTTAATGAGATACTGGTCAGGTTACTAACTGCAGCATGCTGCGGGTAACCCACAGAGGGTCCTATGCCTGTGCCCCAAGGAGCAGCAATGGTTTTAAGGCCAGAGAAAATAGCATGCAGAAAGGCTCATAAGGATCTCATCCTGCTTAAGGTTATGGGAAGGAGGGTGAAAGGGGCTTGAATCTGTCAGCATACCTGAATGAGAAGAAAAGGAGAACCATATAGCCATAAGGATGGCACACAGGCTGATTTTGGGGAAAGCAGAAGCTCAGCAGAAATATACAGAGCCTTTGCTTTGGGGCGATGGTGCTTTGGCCTTTTTCCAGGCAGGAGCTCAGGACAGCTGACAAGGAAGGCAGGGGGCAGCTCAGTGTGCATCCATAACCCTACAAGGTCAAGGGGAAGAAAAATGAAGCAAAAAATGCTTTCAGTAAAGAACAAACAAAGAAAAAAACACTTAAGCCTCAATATTTTCTGTGACATTGCTCCCGTTATACAGCAGCATGGAGCTCCATCGTATCCCTCTGGAAAGAGCAGCCTCCGAGAGTCCGGGGCTCAAACCTCCCCCTGCTTTCACATTGCTAAGAGATTTTTTTACTCCAAATCCAAGGTTTATTTATTTAATTATTTTTCCCCCCAGCAAAAATTGTCAGCGCAAGGATGTCGTCAGTGCTGCCCTACACCTGGTGTCACCAATAGGTCCACCTCCTCCCAGGCCAAAGGCAGCCACACTGCCAAGTCCTGCCCAAATTTCCACCTTTGTTTCCAAAAACTTCCCTTAAAAAAAAAAAAAAAGCCAGGCTGGGGGAGACGCTGTGACAGCAGCTTCACCATCATCATCCACACCCAGACATGGATTTACGCTTGCTGAGATTAGGGGCCGGAGACCTAGTTTGTAGCAGGCTCTGCACTGATTAATTGCAGGCCCTGAATCTGAAACATGCCAAGTCTTTCAACTCTGCAGACAACGTCTGGGTTCTGCTCCCAGCCCGCTTGTTGTGGTGAATCACTTGAAAAGACTTCAGGCTTTTGAGGAAATTTCTGGCGTTTGCTGGCACACATGGTAATTCCAGCAAGCAGAGCCAAGGGGGAATCATTTACTCGAACATCTAAATCCCTCTGGAAATGGTGTCTTACAGATGCTCTCAGTATTTTAATTCAGTTGGTTGTTCTAGATGGAGTTTAACATGCCATGAACTTCCACAGAACAGAAAATTCCCAAAACTTCTCTTTGGAAACAGCGAAGGAAGAACAATGTTTGTTTGCAGAATTTACTCAGAGCAAACTGAAGTTTTTTCAGTGAGGGAAACTTTAACCAAATCAGAGGGGTTTTGTACTTAAGTAATCTAACAGGGGAGCTTTGCATTTGTGAGCACCAACAAAAATTTACCTTCCTTGGAAACTGGAAGAGGGAATGAGGAAAGGAAGGGATGAGGAAAAGCCAGCTGCTCCTCTGCCTTAACAGCAACAGGCACCCAGGGAGGCTATGGCTACCACCTCTTAACTGCCAGGCTACGATTTATTTTTAATTAATAATAATAATATGAATCTCCTCCTTTTCAGCCTGCAAACTCTGCCCAAATAAAACCAACAAGGTTGGGATACTCCTGCGCTTCCACATGCTGGAAATCCCATGCTTGGCCTGCAGCGATGCCACCCTGGGGGGACACACAGGGATCCCATGGCAGCAGCATTGAACCTCACACACACAGCAGGGACACAGCCAAGTTCATCCAGCTCCCTCCGTCTTCCTCGGGATCAGGTCTCCTGCTCTGGGCATGGCCGAGCCCTTTTTACACCTGCTGTGGGCAGCCTCACCTCAGGAGCCTCCCACCTTGTTCTCTCGCAGCACAGGCGAGGTAGGACATCTGGCCCACATGTGTGCAAGGGAGGAAAGATTTCTGCCTTGCAGGTCAGGGACTGCCTATAACACTTGCTGTTTGCTGCTCTGGAGGCTCCTTGCTGTCTGGACACTCTCCATTACGTGCACTCAGATCCCCCAGGAGCATGGCAGGAAGGCACCGGTGGGGCCTGGTGAGAAGGTAGCGAAGACTGCCCACAGGGAGTATCCCCCCCTCGAAATCAGCAGGCTCTGGGGAAACAGGCACGTTAAATAAGGATATACAAAAGGATAGATAGATTGATTTTCTGCTGCTTGCAAGATGAAAGTAATGAAGCTTCATTTTCTGTCAGAAAGCACTTAAATCATTGTTTCAGACCTGCAGGCAGGGCAGGGCTGGGCAGTCCTGTGATTCCCATTCCTTAGATAGGGAAGGGAAAATGAAAAGCCTCCTGCCTAAGGTCAGAGCAGGGAAAAGCCAGGCCCAAAGCCTGCCCTCCTTGAGGCTTTGATGCTTTCCCTGGGACTCAATTATTACCATGATTAGGCTTTAGGTGCCTACACTGCATTACCTGTCATATCCTATGAGGGCTGTAGGGGCTGGCACGACTTTTGGCATGGACATAAGCGGTCCCTTCCCTGGCTCCTATCTTCCTATTTAAGCAGAGAAATAAAGAGCAGAGGGGACGCACCACAGCCCTGAGGTCAGCCAGATGCTGCTCATTGCTTTCACCAGGCTGCTGAGCTGGATTTGTGGTCTTAAGTTGACAGGCAGTTTGGCCCAAATCCCGAATTGCCCTGGAGGCTGAGGCCAGCTCCTCTCATGGCTAACCCAGCTGGCTGTGCAGCTGCATGGTGCAGGCTTTCAGCAGCCTGCACTGCCTCCTGCATCTTCCCTCGGCAGGGCACAGAAGGACCCAGGCAAAACCACTCTTGATGAGGTATAAACATCACCTTGCTGCTGAAGAAACCTCTCTATCAGAGCAAGGTTCAACATAGAGAGAATCAGAGAACCATCCAGGCTGGAAAAGACCTTCATGATCACCAAGCCCAGCCATTGATTAATGTTGGTACTGCTGAATGCCAACATTAAGACTTGTCCCTCCATGCCGTGACCTCACGTCTCTTCAAAACCGCCAGGGATGGGGACTCCACCACCTCCCTGGGCAGCCCATTAGGTGCCTGACCACCCTCTCCATGAAGACATTTTTCCTAATGCCCAGTCTAAACCTCCTCTGGCACAACTCAAGGCCGTTTTCTCTCATGCCATCTCTTGAGAAAAGAGACCGACACCCCCCTCACCGCAGCCTCCTTTGAGGTAGCTGCAGAGAACAAGGAGGCCTCCCCTCAGCCTCCTCTCCAAACAGCCCCAGTTCCCTCAATGTCTCCTCAGAACTCATTTTCCAGCCTTTTTACCAGCTTCCTCACTCTTCTCTGCACATTCTCGATCGACTCCCTGTTCTTCCTGCAGTGAGGGGCCCCAGCTAACCATGGTGTTTGAGGGACGTGGGCCTAAGGTGTCTACAGCTGGCCCTAAGCGCCTTCAGGGCACTGGGCCCACGGGTGCCTCCATCACCACAGCAGAGCAGAGGATTTGGCTGCCAACAGAGCTGAAGAACCCTTTCTTTGCCTGGTCCATGTGCTCATCTTGCCCCGTGGCCCACACGGCTCTGTTCCTACCCAGAGATTTATGAACCAGACCAGAAAGAGCAGCAACAGCACTCATGGAGCAAGGGAGTTGGCGTCCAGCTTCGGCCTTCCTCCCTTCTGCTTCTCTTGTGGAGGACACTTCATCAGAGGTGGCAAATTTAAACTTGGTTCAAAGGCCAGGCCCTGCCTTTGCAGAGTTTTAATACAGCATTTAAGGCAAATATTCCACCAACTCTGCTCATACTGCATAGTTTTATATAATTTTAAACACTGATGTAATTGGGGTTCTTGTGAACTCCTTCCTGCTGTTGTTTCCTCATCTTGAGTCTGACATGAGATTTCACTGGGTTAAATTTTTAAAAGGAAAAAAGGAATCAGGCTGAGACAACTCAGACATCGCTGTCAAACTTCTGTCTGCCTTACTTTCACATGAAAGAGATTTCTTAAGTTCCTCCTAAAAATATGCATCCATGCAGCACTACCTTGAAAGGGAGAGAAAGGCGGTAACCACAAGTGCTCCAGAAACCTCACAAAGACCATTTCACAGCAGCAAAAGCTGCAGTCGCTGCAAAGTGAAGTTTTACAGGGAGGACTACACGCTCCCTGATACAGGGAGTGACGAGACCGCAGCATCTTGAACTGCATAATGGGAAGAAAGAGGAGAAAAAGCAGCAAGGGAGACGGTATCTTTAGGAAGATACTGTCCTACTGTCTTGCCTAACATGAACTGAATAGACTTAAAGCCTCCAACTTTTATGCCTTCCCCTTACAAAGAAGCCTGTGAGCCCACTGGCAAACCATCACATTTAGAGAAAGTTGCAGAAATCCTTATTTCCTTGTTATGCTCATACCAATGCTTTTTTCCCCACTTACCAAAAAAAGCAATTTATTTTAGCTCATTTAAAAAAAATAAGCTTACGTATTCACAGGGACTGCATACAAAAAGGGACAAATACAGATATAAACAAAACAGCGAATTACCATTATGGAAATTAATTTCAAGAGTCACAAGGCATATTATTCCTGGAAATTGCTTTTATTTAGCAATTATGTTAACACCGCAAGAAGGCAGCTGGCATTGAAAACAAACAGTTCAATTTAAAAATCAGGGAAGGGAATTAACTGAAATTTCAGGGCACTCACACCTGAATACACTCCACTACCTTGAATACTTAAGACTCCTCAGAGGTTTAGGTTTAGGCTTTTGCTGAGGAATAGAAGAAATAGGATAAAAGAGTAGGAGAAGCTTTTTTTTTTTTTTTTTTTTTTAAGTTATTCATTTGTTTTCGCAAATCAAAGTCAAACCCTGACAACCAGCCAGCAGGTGAAGAAACTGAAGGAGTCGATGACAATACTGAGATAACAATTTTTTTTTATTTATTTTTTTCCTGTAAAATGGCTTGTGCTTCCACAGGTACAACGGCAAAGAAATTATTTCAGTCCATTTCACGTGGTGTATAAAAGACCAAGGTTACAAACATACCCAGCAGTTTAACAGCTGCTAACACTGTTCAAAGGTAAACATAACTTCTCCATCGTACGGGGCTCATTGTGTGGATGAGGCTTTTCCTATGGTTGGGTCGAAGGACTGAGGAGCCTTCCAGGGGCTCTTCATCACGTATTTGATCCAAGAGGAAAATAATGCCCATCCCTTATCACCACGACAGAAACAGAAGGGACTTCAAGGTGACTTGAGACTGGCTTGCCCACCAGGACAGCGTAAATATGCCCTGGTCAAAGGAAATCCTGACAACCACCAGTTTTGTCTGTAGTTTGGTTGTCCAAGCAGCTTATTTTTGTTCCGCTGCCAATAAACAGAAGCCAACCAACACAGAGTAAAGCTGTATCTTTACCACTTGTCGAGGCTCGCTCTACTGTTCTTGCAATATCAAAGTGTTTGCTGTAGTCAGTGGGACTTGGTTTGTACATTTTGACTTTTCATCCTAGAAACCCTTCTCCACTCCCCATCCCCCAAATCAGCCCGACCTTCTAAGTTTTTCCTTGTAACTCACAAAGTGTAGACTTGAAGAGTGCTTATAAAATAAGAATACTGAGAAAAATCTGAGAGACACTTGTAATTTCACTTTGTTTTCCTTGAACAGAAGCAAGCCCAAAGGTATCTCTTAATACTTTCTTCCATGTTTTCTTTTCAAGCTCTATTTGTTTACCTGCAGCTACATGGAAGAGCCGAGAATGAGATGAACCAACAACTCACAAGAGACTGAAAACTGAGTAAATGAGGAGGAGGATCCTTGGCCAGAGCTCTCCACAGCAGCTGGGCTGTCCACATCTGCTCAGCTCGAACGCCTGACAGACTTCTGCTTCCTACCTCTTCACATCGACAGCTCTACATATCGATTCCACAGGAGCCGTCACTTCACACCCCATGCAGCAAGTCAGCAACAATCTTGGGCAAAACAGCATTTATCACCCACGACAGAACCACCTTTGACAAAGAAAGACAGGCACGGCCTGTCTCAAAAAAAGAGTATTTGCAGCCTACCTTTAATCAAGAGCAGGAGTCAAGCCAGGTTGGTTTTTCTAACCTATTAAAAATGCATTTAAACCACTATCAGTAGTAATGATGGCCAGAACACTACCAACAGTTCTCTAACCACATCATAGTGTCAAGACTACAATCTTGGTGAAACACGACTGTCTTGGAGAAGCTTCCACTTCCAGAACAAATGGTCAGCAAGAAAAAAGAGTGAGCAGCAAAGGTGATCAGCTCCTGCAACAGCACCAAAGGGAGTTACCACAGTTCTAGCCAGCAGTTTACTTTGGGTGGTGTGCGGAGTAAAATCGTAAATTGTATTCATAGACTGTTGAAGTTTTTCACCAATTCAGGGGAGCCCCCACTCAGCACCTCTGCTCCCTGCTCTGGCTCTAGGCAGGACCCTTCAATTCCATGAATTGTCCTTAGAACCCAAGGAACATTTTGCTGGGAAGCCCACCTGTGGTTCCAGCCTTTCCAATTCATCCTGGGGCTTCCCAACAAAAGTGAGTGCTTTTTAGAGCATGAGCCAGGTCTGAAAGCTCCTGGCATGGCTTTGCTTCAAGGCGATCTGTCCCTCGTGGAACCGGGCTGACAGTGACTCGCGTCTCTTTTGAGCCCCGTTCCCACCCTCAGGAAGAAAACCAATCCTTTAATTACTATGCCAGTACAGTACGACTACTGTACCCGAGGCACAAAGTGACCACACTTGGAAAAAAAAAATCTTGATTAAAATGCAGTATCATGCTAACTCCTTTGTGCTATTTGGAACACGATTCAAATACGAACAACGCTTACCACTGAGCCGCTTATTGAGACTTCAGCACTCTACCAAGAAGCTGCCAGGAAAAAGGAAAGCATTACAGCTCCAGCATGCATGGATATGACAGGCTTTTTTTTTTTTTTTTAGGATAGAAAAATACTTTTAGCTGGACGTTATGCAGTCAAAGCTGGTTTTGAAGCATTTAAATAGAATCAGCAGTTAACAGGTGAAAAAAATCCGCACAGAATACACCGCCAGCACTTGAAATGCTACACAAGGAATATCATCACACTGAAATCACGAAATCAACTTTCACAACAAAGTTTGAGTGTGGTTCTCAAATCGAGTCACTCCAAACAGAATTGGTCTTATTTCTCTAGAAATTACTTTTTCCAGCTGAGTTACCAGATCAGTGAAGGTGTGTGGTTATTGAGACAAGGGAAGGAGAAATGGGATAAGCAGCCAAATGGTCATTTAGTCAGAGCAGCATACGTGGCACTAGTGTTTGAGAAAAATAATGCTACAGACTCTCCTGCCTTCCCAGTAAATCCAGCTCTGTGGGACTCACCCTGGATTTGAATACTGGTTAATGACAAAGTACCTGAATTCATGCAAAGGAACTGTGGAAATTTGTTCCCCAGATAAGAGGCAAGTTTTCCCTCCTACAGTGTTCGTTGTTCCACAGAATTGCTGACAAAAGAAAAAAAATCTTGCTTAAAACAGTCCTTCCAAAGGATGTTTCCCTAAGATACAAACCATCAGCCTGCTTTCCACATCATGCAAGCCAAACAACACAACCCAGTGGTGTGCTGGCATTTCTAGGGAGCATTCCTCTAGCACCGTACATTCACTTTGCACAGGGAATAGCTCTACAAAGCCCCAAAGCAGCAATTAATCTGCAACAGCAAAGGAAGCAAGTAAAGCAGCTGGATAATGGAGATGCCTCAAAACCTGCACGTTTACACCCATTTACACTCAAAAGGAGACTACACATGCATGCCCTGACCAGCTAAAGCTCAGTAAAACACAGCTGCCACCCCAGACCGGTGAAATTGCCATAGAGGAAGCTCAAGACTCCTGGCCCCGAGCAGTAACACACGGCTTGAGGCCTTAATTCAACAGCAAACAAACGTTTCCTGAAAGTGTGTTCATAGCATCTCTTGTGAGAACCAAAGTTAGGTATTTCAGAGTCCAGTAAGAACAAGGTGGAGGTGAGAGTGCCTCTCGTAGATGAGGTATATGCTAACCAGGAGTAATGCATGTGGAACCTGAGGAGCTGGAGCTGAATATCAACAGGGAAGAGGCACCTTCACAGTTATGACAGAAACCATAAGAAGGAATTGAAGGCCCAAAGGCATTTCTTTCCCACCTGGCTGGGCTGCCATTCTCGATGAAGATTAGCCACAAGGTCGGCTCGTGGGAGTAAGGAGTCAGAGCATGGAATCACAAGAGGATCTCATTGAAAAGGCACTAGGAAGAAGCACATAGCTTTAGGTTAACGAGGTTCGTCCTATTTCCAATCTCCGAGTGGGACAAAGCTGTACAGTTGGGTTTTTAGAGAAAATGCTGCAGAACAGAACTGTTTCTTCAAAGCAGCAAAAGAATAAAAAAGAAAAGTAAAGCTATTTTCAAATCATTAAAATGCTGAACATTTATACAGCAAAATTACACTAAAAACAGCAGCAGACAAAGTATATCCCATCACCATTGGCAAGGGACTTGTAAAATGTTTATAAGGTTAACTATAAAATAATTTTACAACCAAAATATGAACAGGCCAATTCAAGTATATATACAGAATATATTAAAATCATATAAATTATATATTTATACAAAGGGCACAAATATAGCAAAAAGCTATAGTTGACTAAACAGAACTGAGCTTGAATGGTCTATTTCGTCTAGGTGTTATAATTTTCTCCCATTTTTTTTTTTAAACCTGGATAGATTGATACCTCAGATACCAAGAGTACAGAGAGCAAAAGAAAAAAAAACACAAATCAAAGAGTTATCATTCTGTATGAAATGAAACTAACAGTGGGCGGGGTACATCTCATATGAAATTCTGATTTAATTATCTCCATAGTAAACATTTATCAGCTCCCTTAAAAAGTCAGGAATTTCAAGTGATCCACTTCAGATGCACCACCCTGATACATATATTTGATTACATTTGAATGCTGTTTGATTTGCAAACATTTGGAAAAAAAATGGATACAAACACATCTCAATCTGCAAAAAAGGTGACAGATGGCAGCAAGTTGAAAAGTGAACAAAACACTCACTGGAACTAGATAGGATGCTCTCCTCACAGCATTTTGGCTACTAAGTGAGCTTAAATAATAACTTATTTTTAATTTTTTTATTTCAAAACATAACAGCATATAACCACAATCCATTGAAGCACTAAACAGTCCCATCCGTGGGCTTCTATTCAAACATTTACTAAGTGCTTTCCTGAATTCAGGTCTATGTGGATAAGCTCTGCATAAACTGTACCTAAACCTTCCATCTTGCTGCAGCACTACCCTTTCATTAATGCAGTTTTTAAAGGGTCGCCACATCTCAATTAACCCAATGGTTCTGGGCATGCAAGGAGCAGTTAGGGCAAGCTAAGTTAAGCAGGAAAAAAAAAAAAAAAAAAAAAGGCCAGACTACACATATACAGAACACCGGCTTACAAACCAGACCTATGGATGTAAAAAAACAGTAAAGCAGTTTCACCAGATGCAGGTTAAACAGGGAGGAAAAAGAAGAAAGAAAATCAGCCATATACCATACGCAGTGAACAGTGGATATCTATTACACTGAAAGGAAATCAATGCAAACAGGATTTCCTCAGTTTCAAGTAATCCTTGATGCCTTTTTGGCCAGCTGTGTTATACCATAATAGATATTTTAATAGCATTTATACTCTACAATTTAGGCAGCTAATTTTTCTCTTACATATCCAATTATCTCTAGTGAACATTCACCTAGGGTTGTCCACACATTCTGTATTAGCTCCTTGAGAAACTATTCAAGTTAAATTATATTGCAAATTAAAGACAGTTACATTCTGTATGTTCCTTCTAGATTTGAAAAATAGGTTTTAAAGGCTTGTCAAAGTTTAGAAGAAAAAACCTTTCCATTAAAAAATCTTAGCTTAAAAAAATCATTAAGACACCTTTTTCTGATCCAGGGTGCTAATAAAAAGATTACAAATATACTACAATTTGACCAAGAAGACTTCATGAATATGCTGCTTTTGAGCATGCAACACCACTGATATCTGTCGAGTTCCAGGTATCAATGCATCCCATTCCACCACAGTCCCTCACAATTTCCGTGTCAGCTCCCCATCCCCACCCTACCACCCTATTAATAACATTATAAAAAAAGGTAAAATCTAGAGTTAGTGGCAAAATCTTCACAGTAAATTGTTAAAGAAAACGTTATCGTGGTCATTGCAAAGTGATATCAGTCAATTGGACCCTGAAAAATTAGCTTGACGCAGTTGTGTTCCCCAGACAGTTGTGTTGCACAAAAAGGGCAGGCAGCATGAAATGCATGAGTACCATGAGGCAGTGGGATTTGAGACCAGTATTTTGCAGACTTCTCAGAGCACACGTGTCCACACGGGGTGAAAGCATGAGTCGGAGGACCAGCATCCACGTAAAAGCCTGCTTCACAACCGAGCCAGAGAGGCACGTAGGGGCCAATGGTTCTGCACATGGGACACTCCCGCTCGTTGGCTTCCGTGTCACTGCGATGTCCCCAGTTGTGATAGCCATGGACATGACCACAGCTGAGGTACGCCCAAGGTTGCTTCTCCTCTACCACATCTTTGCGGTTGATGCTGGGAAACGCCAACGTGTTTAACCCGACGGGACACTGCGGCCTGGCAGCATTGATCTCCTGTCGCAGAGCCTCGATGTGTTTCTGAGTTGGAGTGTGAAACAGTCCGTCTGCTGTTCTCCACAGAAGGGTGGCCCCGCACAGGTCGATCAGGGAGCCGTCTTGGAGGACGTTGGTCTCATTTTCTACCTAGAGGTGGGACACAAAGATGATGGTCAGATCTCAGATACCACTTCTACAGACAGATCTGTAAGCGTGTCCTCTTTCTCAAATGGTTACTCTTCCTAGCATGCTAATTAATTTTGCCTTACTGTTTTGTTCCCCATTTGTTCAAATTCATCTCATCTCTTTTCCAACATTTTGGTTTATAATAAGCACGGGTCTTTTATATGCTGTGCTTGTACACGAGGTACTAAATTTACAACTGTTACATGCTGTGGGAATACTAGCTATTATGCACAGCTTTCCTTCCTGTAATTCTTTGGGAAGGTGCTACATTACACTGAGTTCTTCAGAAGACAACAGGACAAGGAGTAATATTTTATAACAAAAAAGGGTAGGTTTCAATTAGATATGAGGAAGAAATTCTTTACTATGATGGCAGTGATGAGGGTCTGGTGCAAGCTGCCCCGAGGAGCTGTGGCTGCCCCATCCCTGGCAGTGCCCAAGGCCAGGCTGGATGGGGCTGGGGGCAGCCTGGGCTGGGGCAGGGATCTTGTGGTTAAGGTAAATGACCACAGACTGAAGAGGAAACTGGCCATTCCTTAAGGGATGTCTTTAGGGGAACTAGTTGGGTGCTCTAAATTCTCTGTTGATGTGTGTTGGAAGAGGGCTGCTCATACAGCAGCAGATCTTTAACCAAAACCAGCTACACCCAGGATGGACCAGCTGACCTCTCCTCAGGTACTATTTTTTGGCTTGTGGCAAGCATAAAAGCATTTTGCAGAAGCACGAACTCCCCCAGCGTACCTCATCAGTGAAACAACTCTTCCACAGATATATTACGGAAA
Source organism: Anas acuta (assembly GCF_963932015.1). Lineage (NCBI taxonomy): Eukaryota > Metazoa > Chordata > Aves > Anseriformes > Anatidae > Anas > Anas acuta. The sequence goes on along the minus strand of NC_088983.1, from coordinate 4,393,506 downwards.
AATGACAAATGCGATACCAGCTACGTGCACAGGTACTTTCACAGATATCATTACAGCAGAGTGAATTACCAGCCAAATATCTCAAGCAATAAATTCTGCAACCAGAGCCACACAGCCTCAGCTTCTGAACAATTAGCCCCCCACCCCCAAACTAGTTAGCTCTTTATTCAGTGAGGTATTCCATGCAAATACAGCCCCAACGTGCACTGCTTAAAGGTTTCTTTCATCTGAAAAAAAAAAAATAAATAAAAAAAAACAACTAAAAAAAAACAAAACACAAAAAGCAGGTACGTGTGATACATTTTCAAGGGATTATGCTAGAGATATACTGCACTTCGGTGAAATATTCCCTAGTTTATTTTAATGTTGAAAACACAGGCAAACTGTGCTGTTGCTCCCAGTTATATAGTGATGAATATATACTAAGTGAAATTTAAAAAGACAGACCTACCAGCCAGGTTTATACATTGAAAATTAATAGGAAATACCATTAAGGCAAAATAAATACCCTAGACATTAAATGGGTCAACATTAAGTCATCATGTCAGCCTAGGAATTGCATGAATGACAACTGCTTTGGCATTTACATTCTAATCCAGTTTAAATTCACAGATTAACCATGGATCATCCTTGCACAAAACACCTAGACAGTACAATGCAGACTACAGATAAAAGGTCACCACCATAAAGTACTACCAGCAGAGAAAAAAACTCAGCAATTGAAGTAGAGAGAATCCTTGATTTGATGCACTTCTCGTATAATTCCTTCACAGCCAGAAAAGAAAAAAGCTCTCGTATGCAACATGTTCAATTCATTATACGGGGTGCATTTGGTTTTATGAACCCAATCAACGAATACTGATCACATCAATACCAGTGTGCCATGTAATTTTATTTAAATGAGAATCTGAGTCATTTTGGATGCAGGAAAAGGAATTTATTTGTTTTTGTATTGCCTTCTTTTAGTAGCACTAATAAGGTGTTTTGCTAACCACGTACAAAGGGCACAACTGCAACATCATCTGTCCCAGTCCCTGAGGCAACGTTTGCCTCCCACCATTATAATGGCACAACAATTTATGTGCTGCAGGCTGTCTACTGAAAGCAGAACAAAATATTCAAACTCCATTTTCCTTACCCCCTTTAAAGCAATCAGTTTTCACCAAAGCAAGTGGCAGAACTGGAAAGTCAGTTCAGTGCAAGCATGTAGGATAACTCTTAACACCACCAAGCTAATGGGAACTCAAGGTTGCAGCACAAAAATAACTTTGGTCATGAAGAGAGGGATTAAAAAAAAAAAAAATCCCTCTCCAGCACTACTCTGTCAGCGTTTAAAGTCCAGCAGCTGGATGATGAAGTTACAAAAAAGAAAGGGCATCTTTGTTTGTTGTGAAGGCTCTCAAAATCTCCTATCTCACCTCAAATCCTAAAAATAGCAGAGGGTGTAAAGCACGAAGGATCTTCCAGGTCTGCAATCAGGACAACACTTTAGCCTAGGCAGAGACAGGACTTCTGGCGAAGCTCATCTGAGTGGGAATACGATAGTCTGTGTATTTCACTGGATTACTTCTGCATGTTGGTGTTTGGTTGTGTTTTTTTCTTTTTCTTTTTTTTTTCCTTCCCCTCAAGGGCAGGTAAAAAAAAAAAAAAAAGGAAGAACAAAGATAGCATTTTTCCTTCCTAGGCTCTTCAAATCTTGGGAAGGGGAAAGAAAAAGAGTGCTGTGCTCCTGTCTTCTATGGAGAAGCGGGCACATCCCTTACGTGTAGCACAGGTCTCTGCAGATGAAACTTTTCATTGTTGGTAAAGACAAAGCCATCCCGCTCCATAGGGTAACACAGGAACACACTAAGCAGGGTTTCTTTGATCTTCTGAGTAGCAGGTAAATCAAACAGAAGCTGCGCTATTCAAAGTTGTTTTGCATGCACGCATACTATTAAGATTTTATGCGCACAGGGAGATGCCTTTTGCAGTACTAACTTACAGATATTCCCATGTCCCAAAAGGCCATTTTTTTTTTTAAGAGGTAGGGATTCGAGAGCAAAGTTTGTTTAGCTTTTACACTACACTATTTCAGTTGGAACAGGGACACAAGCAGAAAACTAGACAGCATTCTGTATAAGCAGAAACAGAACAGCAACAAGAATGTACTGTAGCATATGCATACTTCATTGATTTCAGAGCCCTCGCTCTGTTTTAATTACCAGATGCTTTCAACTTACCAGTTTCCCCCGTTGTTGAGCAGATCTGGTTTCCCGCAGAGTGTACACATCACCACAGACCGAGATCTCCCTCCAAACTCCAGGTTTAGACTCCTCCGTAAACCCTCCTTTTGGATGCATGACCAGCACCCCGTTAGTTGTTAATCCATCCATGTGGCCATCAGGATTTTTCCATTTTGCTGCTTTTTCCTGCATGTGACAACCACACCAGGAAAGAAAGTTTGTCTAAAAGTTTACAGACTGAACTTTCCCCAAGTTTTGCTAGTCGTGTCTAAAATGCTACATTTCCTCACCAGCCAGCAGCTCAGAGATCCACAGAACAAGTATTTTTAAGACAACCTTCACAGTCAGAATAGCAACATCTTTTGCTCACGCATCTCTAGTTATGATCTTGAATATTATTTCCAACTCAGTTGGAAATAATGTGCAGGAACTCTGCACATCAGGTGATACTTGGACCTCAACCTGACCTTGAGGTCTACTTCAAGGTCAGTAGCATAAATACCTCTGACCACTGCAAAGGAACACCACTGCAACACGTGCACTGGTTTCCGTACTGTGGCCAGTATGTTCCTTGGTCTTCAGCACCAAAAACTACAACAGCAGCTGACTCACAAAGAATATCAAGAATATAAGAGACAAACCTAAAGAAAAACCTTTTAACAAAGGCTACTGAAGTAGAACTTCATTAGTAATTATCACCAAGAGTCCATGCTGGTAATAAATCTGGCACATAAAACTGCAGCTTCTGCTTAACACCGTGGCTGGTACGCCGCAGTAATAAAAAAATAATGATAGGATAAGTCATTGACTCGTACAAGAGAATCTGGGGGCTTGGACATAAAGGAATGAAAATGGAGTTTGCTCACACGTAGCATAAGCAGTAGCAGTACTTACACCAAGAAATATATTTTTGGAAGAGTCAAATCCAGCTGCAAAAATCCTTGCTGTATATGGCGGGCTCCTGTCACATACAATCCTGCATGCGAAACGGGATATGGTGCTTTGTGTAATCTGAGTTTCATCATTATTTTGACTTCCAGAAATAGTATCTGTTACTACAAAGTCTATGGGGCTTTCTGTTGACCTCCCAACCTGCAAAAAAAGTAAAGACGTTGGTACAATTTGAAAGAGCTGTAGAAGTATCAAACATTAAGGGTCAAGTTATATCAGAGATTTTGTCAAGTTAAGGTTGATGCCATTAAGAATCTACTGGCTACTGAATTTTTGAATGGAAAAATCCAACTAGGAACTAGTCCTTATTCTTCACATTTGTCCTAGCTATAAATATGCCACTGGCACCACAAGACAAGTGTTCACTTACAACAACTCATGCACGTGCCTGGCCAATTTTTTCAATTAAGAAAAAATTAGCTTGAAAATGGTTAAGTTTTGCTCACAAGTCTAGTTTCAAGTCAGTTTGCCATGAAAATCAAGGACTTATTTCAAACCCAGAACTTGGTTATTTTGATACATCATAACAAAAAGCTACCCACCTTCATGTTTTCAGAATTTGTAGTTCTAGAACAGAAGAATTTTCAGGTAAAACCCCACAATATGGTTAAGCTTATTCCTAATCATGCATATGCATGAATAAAAATTAGAAAAACATTCATTTCTACTGATCTGCAGTGTTTTATTTCTTCCGAATAAAGGTGTTTTTACTATTTGCTCATTTCTTTTTAAATTTTGCCACCTGTGAATTTTAATTCTAAAAACTGGAAGCATCTAGACATCTGGAACAGAAAATTTTGTTACAAAAAGGACAGTGGGATTCGACTGCCAACCAAACACAATGAGACTGCGCCAGTACTTCTACGAGCAAATTAGTGTTGCGCCAAGTTTGAGCAAAATTGGGAAAGTAGAGCCGAGGAACAAAGAAAAGAAAAGTTTGATTTTATTTATTTTTTCCAGACAACTTGTTATTAAACAGAAAACTCAGAATTAAGCCTATTCTTTACATGGAACTACTTATCAAGAATCTACATTCATGTGAAATGTCCTCTTCACTAAACATGATCACATCACCCCCCCCTAAGAAGTTGCACTCAGCTTAGCTCCTTGCTCCTCAAAGCCCCTCACATGTGGTTCCATCATGAACAGCAACAACTCTGCATACTAAATTCATTACGCCTGTTTAAAACAGTGAAGAAAAATTATTCAGGAGTTGAGAAGAGTGATATTTTTAATACTTAAGCCTTGCCACAACTGAACTGATAGCAACAGTACAGGGATCTTTCCCGTACTGCTATACTTGCAGTTCCACTTTTCAGTTACTCTTAAGCACATGCTGAAATTCACGGCACATTCAGTTCTTTCCTCTGTATCACAGTTCTTGAAGTAGAAAATGTGATGAGCTTGCCACAGAAATACCACAGAAATACCAAACCAGGTCTAATCAAGAAACATGCACTTCAATTTTTCACAGAAAGCGACTACCAGAACACCCAAGGGACAGTTTAGAAACTACTTCGTACAGGACATTTCTGATTCGTGCAACTTGACAAGTTCAAGCTAAAAGTTATAAAGCTTTATTCTTCTTCCTCTTACAATATTACCACCACCAGGCTCCTATGTCCCACCCAATGCAGCTCCTGCTAAGAGTCAGCACTGACCAGCAGCTTACTCGTAATTTTGGACTCTAACCTGCATGCAAGCTCTCCTAAAGGGTAAATAATGAACATGAAGTCATTCTGTTCCTAACAAGTTTCTGCCTGTTGCAACCTAACAGATCACTCTCAAAGCTTTTTAGATGCAATTAGGGAAAATAAGACAGGTTCTTCTCTAAAGGATGACAAAGTATGCATGTGTTCCCCAGTAACTCATGTCATAGTCTATGATATCTGATTATATTCAGATATAAATATTAAAGTCTATAAAGAAATCTTTGTGTTTTTAAAAATCTGAGATTACAAGTAAATTTTGAGCAAAGTCATTTCCTTAAATTTCATTTGTGTCAGATTTATGTCTATACAGCCCCAAATATTTGAAATATTTGTGTTTGTCTTTTGAAAGAGCCTTCCAGATGATCAGTCCATGTAGCATGCTACACTTCAGCAGTTTTCCATGCTCCATATCAACTCTATTTTGGATTTTAATATCATGAGAAGAAAGTCTTCAAAAACAAATGACAAATTTGATCAGCATTTACCAACTAGAAAAACAATTTTATCTTATCTGACGTTGCAGGCAGAGCACCATCACTCCACACCTTCCACTATTCAAAGCTACTCATTACAGACTTCGTTATATTTGGTAGTTTTCTTCCATTTTCCTCTATTGCATAGGAGGCTTTTCTTTTAAGGAATTTTTAGGCTGTATTTCAGGGCTCTTCTTCTGAATTCTGCCATACTCCATATTATTTCACTCAACAACACACTACGAATCTTCCAACTGATGCCTCAGACAGCTTCTGTTGTCTACACCACAGGTTGTTGTCAAGAGCTGTAAAAGCCAGGCAGTCAATCAATTTGCTGGTGTCTACCATCAGTCAAAGAAGTGCTATTAAACCCCCCCCCACTCCTGAGACAAGGCAAAACCAGACAACCTGCCAGCAGATAACGTAACTGCTGTAGATTTTTAGTCTCAACAGAACTTCACTTTGATAGGGTGAAGCGAACCGTGCATTTTCTGCAGGGCTTTTTTTCTTTTTTAAAAAAAGAAAAACACAAATCCAATATTCATATGCAATATAGCTGCTCCTGTATATATCGGTAGTTATTTAGGGTACTGGCTACACGCACTGTGGGTCCTTTTAGTAGCACTAACAGGTATAATCCATCCTTGTCCATACAAGCCACGAAGGAGCAGTTTCTACTTCACCTTAATGCATCATGAACAGAATGGTAACTGGACTCTTAAGGAAAATGGTGTGGGTTGCTTTTTATTTTTTATTTTTTTTTGGCAATATGCTGATTACAAAAGGAACAACTTGCCTTTGGGAGACAGCAGATGAAACATTCGCACATCCTTCTTGTCAAATGAGCAAACTTTACGTGGATGTCACTAACACAGAGCTCCACAGTAGCGTTTGCGTTCAGAATTCACTACAGAATTGCATAAAGGAAACCAGTTGTGAACTGGGAAGTTACATGCATAAGGATATGTTAATTTTCATTTCATTACAGAAGGTATCAAGAAAATGGATGGTCTGACAGCCTGGACACTGCTCTTCAATGCCTTCTGATTTTTTCACTGCTCCTTGTACAGTCTCTCCACATTTTCCATACGTGCCTCACTTCTGCTAATATCTACTCCTGTTTCTTCTTGGTTAGAAGCTTGGAGAGCATAACGTGAGAAACTAATTCTGCATTTATAGTCTTCAAAGTTTTCCTGCTTGTTTCTGAAGAGCTGCAGAATACAGGTCACCAACACTTCTCACGTTTTCCTTCAGAGAAAGGACAGACTACAGGCTCTCAAAGTGGAAGAAGGAAAGAGGTGAGAGGTTCTGTGAACTGAATCTCCCTCACTTTAAAGAGAAATCAGCTCTAACTGAATGGATTCAATCTTCACGGGTTAGAAGTCGTGCCCTGGCTACGGAGAGAAAGAAAGCAAGAACTCTTCCCTCTGCTTTTTCCTATTTTAGGTCCCACTGCCAGCATTATTCACAACCCTCTGTACATTCCTCAGTACAGTTACCTCAGTGAGGCTGTGCAGTGCTTTTGCCCCATTTTCAGAGGGGGAAAGCTGAGATAAAAGCTAAGCAATCTGCCCAAAACCAGGGGCTGAGGATAGTTCTATGGTCTTGGCATTATCGTTCCCTTTTCAGTTTCCATGTCCTTACCAGGGTTCTATAAAAGCCAGGAAAACACCTTTGATAAGAACACAGCAAGCTCCAAGGACTGCCTATGCAAGCAATGGTTGATCAGCAGTAAGGTTTTATCCTGTGGAGCCCTAGAGACAACCTGGAATTTGTCACCAGGTACTACAGGGCAGCACAAGACAGCCCTCAAACAACTTTTCAGCCTGCCCACAATCTAATTCTTGAGAATAACTAAGGCCTAGTGGCTCACCTAAACAACAGAAGCCTCTTCAGGCTGCTGTCTGAGAATGGCTTCAGCAGCAAAACATTGCCACAGTCTATCAGGCTATTCCTTTTCCCATTTTCACAGCCATCAGGCCTTCTAGGCTGAGGCCTGCAGCACGTTGAAGACAGCTACAGACAGAGGAAACACCAACCAGGACACAGTGCTCAAGGGGAAATTGAGATGGAGTCACAGCACGATACATCAAGATGGCTGAAACAAACCGCGCTGAAAAGACAAATTTTTAACAACAAAGCAGCCATAACCCTGACAAATTAGCCATTTGAGGGGTCACCAGAAGGACTGAGATGCTCTACAAACATGACTCGGCTCCAAAAGTTTTATCAAGATGGGCCTGTTACAAGCCTAACCAGGTATCAACTACAGGTGTATGACAGATAATGGCCTGCGTAAAGGGGCTAAAAGGAGAGCTTTTGTGACATTTCAACAGGCACCCCAGAGCTGATCTGGGCTTGAAAAGCATTAGGAAGATGTGTGCTCTGGTGGCAGCCACCCCAGCGCAGATGAAGCTGGCTCAGTGCATACCCTGAAGTGTCCTGCTCTGAGTATCGGGATGCTGAAGGGCACCAGAGGAAGACACGTTAGCCAGGCTATTCTACACTTCACTAGATGATTCCTCTGAGCCAAAAATCCTGGTATAGGTCCAAAGTATCCTTGAGTAGCTCCCATAACTTATTGCCTTAGACAAGAGGCACCCCAAGTGCAGTATGAGCAGCACTGCTTTATAATGTGCTGCATCTCCGCACTTCATGCAGCTAGATTTCATTAGTGACAGCTAATCCCCCCAGCTCATTATTCGACATCCCTCCAGTACACAAAGCTGTAACTACCACTACATTATTATACAATCAAGAGTCGTCAATAAGATACAACCAGAAAACGCAGCTGTTCTGCAACTCCTCTTTATTCATGTTGGTGTATAAAAGCAGCAGAAAAATCCTAGCCATCAAAAATGGCATTTCAAATTACCAACATACAGAAGGAGTTTCACTGGAGCTACTCAAAGCACAAAAACAACACCTTGCAGAAAGAAAACAAATATCAGATAGTAACCCAAAAGGATGGGTTGCACTTTCTTTTTCACCAGTCAAAAGTCTATTTCAGTTCATTCGTGAAATCATTTTCTAATGATCCATTCATGCAGCAGCACATGAACTAAACTGTTTCTTCTCAATCTCTATTTGGACCTAATCATGCCTAAGTCACATTAGGAAAGTTACACAGAGAAAAGAACAGAAGCCACATTAAGTAAGAACCTTTTCATCTTGACAGAGTCATTTCCCCTTCTGTCAACACCACTCAACTGCTGACCCTTCTGAATGTGAAAGACTCAACAAGGAGGGATAACAATTCATGATAAGATACCCTAATTACAGAGGTCACTGACAAGACAGACCTGATAAGTCTAGAGTGGAAAAGGTTGTATGTGTCTGTTTTCCCCCCAAGCTTCAAGTCTAACTTTCTACTGTATTTCTCAAGTCTTTTATTAGGTATAAAAGTAAGCATTACACAATAAAATAGCTTAGGTTACCAGAATGCTAGATGATGCAGAGAAACAGAAGTGTTGGATATAAAATAGCTTAGAGAAACCCGGCACAGTCCCCTACACTATTTGATACAATTGCATACCCTTCAGGAACACTTTTATTACCCTATCACCAGCTTGCCTCCTTCACTGCAAAGCTCCCACATGCCCCTTCCTTCCTTTGCTTTCACTTTCTGTCTTTCCTATCCCATGCTCTACTCCTTATCTGCTTCCTTTTTACTCCGGTTACTCAATTAACTGGAAGCTGGGGTGGGGAGTAGGTGGAAAGGTGCATTCCTGTGCTTATTCATGAATTCAGACTACTCATTTTTTTCTTTTTCATACAAATTATACAATTGTGACACTGTCCTTGTAGAAAAAGCAAAGAGCATTAAGGCAGTAAGGATACTGATAGTGCTGGCACTGGTTTGAGAACAGACAATTCAAAATTTCAAAGGGCTCTCATATTAGGCAGCTGGGTTTGGTCATGAAAACTCCACAGAACAGACAAAATACCTGGAAGAACATAATCCAGAACTGTGGTTTCACATGCTGCTTTTTAAAAAAAGGAACCGGTCTTACCTGAAACATGTCTGTGTCTTTATCATGAGTATATTCCACCACAACCGTCTGGTTTCTGGATAAAGTGTAGGAGATACTGTGCTGACCTTTACAGCTGATAGCCTGTTGAACAAAAAACATCTATTTTAGTTTCCACATAAATATTAGAATTACATTTATTTTCCTTTATAAGCACCTTTGACTACGTTCATAACAGTGTATTACAAGGCTTAGTAAATAAATACGGTAGGACTTTTTGTTCTGTTTTTAATAGAAAATCCCAAGCCGCACTTGTTTGCTTCTGGTTCTCAAGTACCTGGTACCTACCGTTTTCGTAGTTTCAACTCCAAAACTCAGAAATTTCTGAGGTTTTACCTGAGAAATTATACTAAATTCCTAAGCCTCAGGGAAAATTGTAACCCCGTTGAAGACTAGATCTTGTGGTTCTTTTCATTGTGTTTTGTTTTTATAAGTGAGCAATACAGCTGATTTCCATTTAAATGTGCCAGGATTTCAGACATAAAGATGTCATTACAGTTCAGCAGATTTCTAGTTACACGATAGTGGCTGTTTTATAACAATTGTAATGAAGAACGTGCACTTTCAACCTGGTTTTCCTCACACACTGAAGAGTATTTCTTACTGTCTGCCAAAGGAAACTGATCTCTACAGATATGAATACAGCAAAGACATGAATGTAGCTACAGATACAAGTGTGGCAAATACTAAATAGTATTTCAGTATTTAAAACAAAGACAAGAGGACAGCTCCTGTTATTCTGCTCAGTTTGGTTAAAACTTGGTTCTTTACTTGTTAAGCCTTCCTAGGTTTACATCTCTAGGTTGTCTTTTTCAGAAAAAAATAATTGTACCAGTCCAGGAACTGGTTCAAGAACAGAACAGACATCACTCCCACAAAGGAGCACCCACAGCTCTGAAAGAAACAGTAAGAACCCTTTTTCAAAAGACAAGGGCACAGTTGTCGCAGCAGAGAGATAAGAAAGGGTGGGACTGGATGATCTTTTCAGAACCTCTGAGACGCACACAAAATCTCTGTGGTGCTAGTGATTGTTTCTCAAGCTTAAAGACTAATACTTTAAACGATTATGCAGTGTCAGTGTAATTGCACGAGATGTACGATGTAAATGCACTGATAAAAGCTTCAGGATAGAGTGGAACATGCCAAGAAACTAAGTCTATTGGCTAACAAGGAAATAAATGTAAATATAAAGTCCATATAACAGCACACAATTAGGAAAGGTAATGACTGTTACTTCCCAGAAAACACTTGCAGACACTTAAGTACTGATTTAATAGGTAAATTAAAGCTTTCTGCACTTTTCTGCTGAAAGGGGTCATTACCTACAAGAGGTTCTCTCTCAATAGCTTCATTCCTTCACGTTGCTCTTCATCTACAACAATCACAGCTCCCAGCTAGGGATGGGAGCATCATAGAATAATTAAGGTTGGAAAAGACTTTCAAGATGATCTGGTCCAACCAACACCCTACTACCAATGTCACCCACTAAAACATGTCCAGAAGTACCTGGTCCAACTAAGCAACTAATAATGTTCTGCTCATCTGTCATCTCACAGAAGTCTAAATGATCCTAATGCTGCAGATAACTGTTAAACAGATCATTAAAAACTTTTTCACAGTGTGAGAGGTATTAAAATCATCTACATGCGTACTGAAAGCCTAGTCAGGATGAGCAAATACATTGATGAAATACTGAGAAAACAATGACAATTTTTTTATTTATTTTTTTTTTTTGGTAAACTGAGTAGTTGCAGCAACAGATTAGAGACAGCTTTTACAACGATGTGCCTCTTGCTGAAAGCTCTTCGCAGCTTCAGCACCTGCTAAAGATTTAGGCTTAGGTGATAATACCCCGAGGCAAAGCATTGGGTGAGATGACCTCTCCTAGCTCCCTCCAGTACTTCTGTCTGCAAGCAAGCTTTTAACACCTAGGAGGTGATGTGTCTTCAAGCCATGCAGTCTAGTTTCCATGATTTTATTTCAACAGTCATAATGATCACCAAAAAACATGAGGTAAGCAGGAGCTATCTGTTAGAGCACCCCACGGATCACAAATTGTAAGTTTCTCATTTGGAATGGACAGTCTGGTTTGTAATAACCATCACGCTGATGTGCAGTATGCTGCAAAAACAAACACCAGTAGATGTGATGCAAATGAAGTCACTGCTGCTTTGTGGCCTGCCAAAACACAGAATTGCAGGACTGAACCACGTAACGAGAGCTTTTCCTCTTTGCATGCTTGACAGCTAACAACGGGATCTCAAATCCCAAGCAGCTTTCAGGTGCCTCAAGAATAAGAGAAAGACTAAAAGTGATAAGAGACCCTTATAACAGGCATTTTAATTATGACCTGGTAATGATCAACTCATACATTATAGGAAACCATTTCAAATATCAGAAAGCAGTAGCTTTCAGACAAAACTTTTGTTTGTTTCCAAAAAAAAACAAACCTAGGTGGCAGCTGAGTGCATAGTGGAGGACAGGTCCGTGGGCAACCTGCTCACCTGATGGTCCTGACTTAAACTCCAGCCAGTCCATACAGCACTGGCCACCAGCAGCCGGGTAAAATTCCAGGCACGGATGTGTGCCCCAAGCTCCTGCTCTTGTCAGATGATACTGGATCAAACAGAAACCTTGGTCAGACCCAGAACTGCAGTTTTAAGGTCTGATCGAAAAAAAAAGAAAGAAAAAAACACAAAACAAGTGGGAAGGTAAGTACTACCAGACATACATTTAATAAGGTCATGTCCTCATCTACAGAACTTAGGGCTTAGATATGCTAATAATTCCCACTAGGTTGGCCATGGTCAATATCTACTCTGAAAAACGAAGGTAGGGCATGACCTGTACTTTCTTTTCCCTCCCATCTTTTCTTCCTCATTTTAAGGAGGCTGAGTTTAAACTCAGTCATTTTCAGCATGAAAGGCCACGTTTTGTTTCCTGGAATTGTATAACCGTTTTTCAAAGTCTAAGAATATTACAAGAAATGTTTTTACTTATATCCTTGCAGTCTACTCAGCACCAACAGTTGCTCCAATTCAAAACACATTTTGCTGTTATTTTAATGGCTTATCTCAAAGCAATCGACCACTTCCAACTAAAAAAAAAGGTAACAGTATTTCAGGAACTACACAAAACCCACAAACTGGCACAGTGAACTATGACAAGTGTAGGGCAAATACCTTAATAAAACTGTATTGTAGGTGAAATGGAGCCATAGGCAAAGTCATGAAGGATTGACAGCTTGAGGAGCTACAGAACCACAGCACTGCAAGTCCCAAAAAAGCCTGCAGATGATTGCCCCATCCCCCTTGTAATTCTCATTGGTTTCTATCATCCAGAGTACAGAGGTTTCTTTTTCACTGTTTTTTGACTCCTTTGGAGTCAAAGACTTGGAGATTGAAAAATGAAATCCCCAAGTCTTTGAGGCTGTCCCTAATTGCATTGCTCTGGTAAATTCTGAAAAGTCCTGACTCTCACAAGACGCACGATAGCATCACAAGTTCTAGCAGCTGACTTCAGAGATTCAGACTGGACACCACCACCTCCACCTTCCAGGCAGAACTAACCCGCAGAAGACCAAAAACCAGGCACAAACATTGCCTGGACCTCCCCACCTCCTGCTCGTGGCCGCCAAGACCCACCACAGCAACAGTGCACGTTTTCAAAGCTTGCAAAAAAGGCCACCAAACTTTTGAGACCGCGGGCCAACAGCACCTGAATTTGAGAGCAGCTCTCACATCTTTCAGGTTCTTAGAAGTTTAGCAAAAATCAGCAACCGAGCACAGGAAAAAAAAAAAAAAAAAAAAAAAAAAACACACAAAAAATTGAACGAGTTCCCAAAAGAAACAACTGCTGGAAAAAAAAATACCTTGCTAAGGTATATAGCCCGAGCTCGTCAAAGAAATCAGAAACACGTGGCTTCAGACTGGCCATAGCATGCGCTGCCTCCTGTCCAGCAGGAATGCTGTTGGGAAGATCCAGGGTAGATTAATTCAGCTGCCCACACAGCAATTTGTTTGATATGGTTAGCTGTCTCAGGCTGCTGAATTCAAGTAATCCCTCTGGAGGAAACAGTGGGGGCTAAGTGACATAAAACCCATAGAGGAAGAGGGGGAGCAAGCGATGGCAGCAGGAGGTTTTCCAGAATAATTCCAGTGCCAGCATCCCCACGTCCACGCTGGGGCTGAGGGATTTCAGCAAGTCCAACTGCCAAATGAAAGCAAAAGGAGAGGACTGGGGTGCTGTACTCTGCTTGGCATGAAGGGCCAGACTTCCAAAAGCATCTTTTCGGATCAGAGCTCACGTTTGCACAGCAGTCACCTCCATAGGACTTCCAGTTGGAGGACACTGAAGCAGCTCCAAGCCTCACTGTACGTCGGGGCAGTTTACCTTGAGAAGAAGGCTCCTCTCCTCTCCATCACTCCAAGGAAGCCCTGCAGTTAGCTCGGCCACACGGTGCTCCCACAGCCCTGAGATTTGCATTCCAGTGATTTCGGGACATCGAAAGTGCCATATATTACCAGAGACTGAAGAGAGGTAGATAGTAGAAGCCCCACTGTCCCACCCTCACCTAAATATGACCCAAGCAACTCAACTTAAAAGAACAATCACCACCACCTCCCTCCCACCCCTGCTTTGGTAGCAGCTCTTCAAGTTTTGGGGTATTTCCTTCCCACTGGTTTCAATTATGCTCGGCCTTTTTTTTTTCCCTTGCTTCCCTACACACACTTTTCATTCTCGCCACTTTCTCTCCAGTTTGAGAGCAAAACCTCATCACAGCACCTTGCACTCGCTATCAACTCAGCCTGCCCGCAACATCCCAGCCCTCACGAACCCTTTGCTCCCCCTGCGTGTCCCCAGAAAGGTGCCTGCTACCAGTTTTACCATTTTGAGAAGTGAGAAAGTAAAAGTGCCCTCTACCCAGACATGAAAACGCCTTGCGGGTAAGGGGAATAAGAACACACAAAAGTTACGTTAAAAAAAAAAAGAAACCATGCAGTATTTCTTGGAACTCTTTTCACTGGCAAAAGATACAGAAAAAGGAGGGAAAACACTTAATCTTTAGCAGACAAGATGTATACCCATTTAACCAGGGGCCATGCATACAACCACATCTGCAAACAAACAGCATTACTCAGGAGTGTGACAGCACCCCAAGTGCCACCTCTCCTAACCACAGACACCACCCGTGGCCACTGCCCCGACAGGGCAGCACCTCCCAGAATAAACTTTAATTTGTTGTTGCACAACAGGAAATGGTCAGTGTTGTCAACACAGCCCCAGAAATGCCTTTATTGACCAGCAAGGCACAGGGAGGTAAACGAGCAGCAAGCCGCCCCTTCCACAAGGGTCTGGAAAAATATCCTGACCTAAGGTGGAAAATCTTTTTCAAGAGGTGAACTGCTCCATTGATAGATGTCTCAAAATATGAGAAGGAAAGCCGTGTCCTCCTTCCAGCCCTTTTCTATGGGCCGTTCTCTGAGAGCTCTGAAAGCCCATTTTGCATCCTGCAATGAATTACTAAGAGACACTTCTTACAGAAATCAAATCCTATGAATGATTTGAAGAATGCAACCTCTATTGGTGGTCAAAGCAGTACGCTAAACATTCTGGAGTAAGGATCACACCCAAGGAAAGGCTTGCAAAGTACAGGTGTATTTTTTTTTTTTTTAATATCTCATTAGTATGAGATTCTGTATTTACTTACAGAACTCCCCCAGAAGGGGAAAAATACATGGACTTCTCCCCCACCACCAGCCAGATGTTCCCTATCGAGGAGCATCTGCTGGTGTCCGCAGCTCTTTCTGGCACGCTGACATTGATGAAGTTGCTCATTTTCCTTAGTCACCTTCAGCCCCACAGTTCAAGAACAGGTCAGGAGCTCACTGCGTGACTGCATTCATTTAACTCTGAGATCAAACCTTTCGTGCAGGGAGCGTGTCGATGGATCAACTGGAGGAGCAGATCTCCAAATTCTCTCTGCTGCTTACGGGGAGCAGCTCTAGGCCACTTCCAGAAACAGAGATGTTCCTGCTTTCTTTGGTCTGCAGACAGTACTTCCAAGACAAAAAAAATCCCCTGCTTTTGGAAATTTAAGCTTTACGGTCCACTTGTGCCTAACCAGCTCCTCAAAGATCACGAGACAGACTTGGCATTATTATGGTTACCAACTCTTCCCCACCACAGCAGAAGGGAAGGCTAAATCCATTAAGAAAAGAGGCAGATGTCTCGCAGGAAGGGCTGCTCCCATAGAATAGGAACCCTACTTTCATTAATTAGGTTGGGTTAGGACAATAAAGTGATTTATGCGAACACTTTACTTTTCTTTGTCGGTAGTCAAGCTGACCGACACCACACTGACGCGTGCAAAATTAATGACAGCAGCAGCGCCTTCATGAGTTAACTGCTTGCTTTCTTGGCTGCTGGCCTTCGGTTTCTTTTCTGAAAAATAGAACCACTCAGGGACATCAGACAAAGTTCTTGCAGCTTGAAAGCAAAAGGAAGCTTTATCTAGCGAGGAAGGAGTCCTTCTAAAGAGAAGAACTTGTTTCCACTGGATTTCTGGACTGCCTGCCAGAGCCAGCAGACATCAGCAGACATCACGTGTGGACACATTTTGCCCACATCAGGGGAGCGTGGCCACTTCAGAAGTTTCCCAGCAATTTATGACAATTTTCAGTCCATGCACTGTTAACTAAAAACCAGTTGCAGTTTTATTCCGTCTCGACTTAAACCCAGCAGTAATCACCCAGAATTACTCCTTCTGCAGCGCCGCATTTAAGTAACACGGAAAATTTACGCTGACCTCTAGCTACTGATACGGCTATTATATATATTGTCCTCCAGGCTTCTGCAGAGAAAATAAGAGACATTATCATGGAAATTTTATGGGCTCTGTGTGCAACAGGAGGGGCTGAAACGAGGTACCAGAGCCACGGGCCAGCTGCTTGGCAAGCCTGCATCTGCTTCCTGCCCAGCGCCACGCAAACCCATCCTTCAGGGGTCTTCCTTCCTCTCCTTGTCAGCAAAATCTAGGCTTTAAAAAGAAAATAAAGATAAATACCAAGGCTAACACTTCTTCTTATCTCTAATCTTTCAGGTGTCAATATCCTGGATGCTCTGAAATGGTTAAAAAGCAGCCCTCAAGAATCAGTAAGTGCAGGTAAGGAAAATTAATGTCACCACAAAGAAACGGACTGAGTTCTGCAGGCAGCTCTCAGTACTCATTGCCAACTAATATTTCAAACACATGCAGGTGTTGCGACTACCTACGGGGAAAACTTTTCTTCAGGAGGTGGTAAGCTGAGCACAGCAATGCTGGTCTTCTGCTTCTAAGCTCGTGTTTTTCAAACAAAAACCACAAGCGTGGAAATATATCACAAATCCCCTATCGGTTTCAGACAGCTTTGTCTGTTTGTGAAATGATCTCTGTGCTAACAGTAACAAATATTTAAAACTGAGGGGGAAAGTTAAAAAATACTCATGTAACAGGTCATTAGATGAACTATTTTTTTAATGGTTTAAAATCTGTTAAAACCCTACACGTGTGGCACTGTCTGAGCTCACACCCCACCCGCAGGCTGCCTCTCCTCGAGCACAAGGCAAGCCCCCAAACTCGAGGTAGAGAGGCTCAGGGTCTGTGCAGACACAATTGCAGAGTACACCACCTCTGTGCATGCCTTTAGTCCAGGGCAGACTGCTTCTCAGACAAAAAGCAGGCGTTCAAAATGCACGGCTAGGCTGCTGCCTGCATTGCAGGGATGAAAGCAAGGTGGCCAAACCCATCATTAGTGCAGCCCCAAGTCCTACCTTAGCACCTAGGACTCCTGGCCAGATGTGGTAAAGCAACCCAAGCTGTTCTGCTTTGTAATTCAATGTATTAAAAGCAGCTTGAAGCAGGTGCATTTTTATCCTAGCAGGCACAGCTACACAACGTAGAGCCTCGGGAACTGTTCGGAGAGTCACAAACTTTTGATGGTTGTGAATCAACACCCGACCTACAAAACCCATCAATCACTTTCCTCCCAGTCTGACCTTTTAATTTTTCTAACCCTTAAAGACTTTTAATTTCCCCTTCCGTTTTCTTTTAAGTAACATCACATTGCAAGTGATCTTTCAGGCATCTTTGAAACACAGCCTAGAAGCTCTCTCCCCTTGGCCAGCTTGCTCCATTTTGTCCCCCAGCAGACAGGAGCTGCAGACAGCTCAGACACACACAATAAGCCACGACAGAGTCAGATGCATCAACCACCCACAGCATAACCACGAATCCAAAAGGCTCCTTTGGGCAAATTACTGCCTGCACTCTGCTTTCTATTGCGACTGCTCCAGAGCTGCCTGCTGTAGTTGTGCACTGAGCACATCACACCTGCTTTGGAAGCCCAGCAGACACACGTTTAACCACTGCCCTGCACCGAGTTTCATCTATTTGATGTGACCTGACCTGGTTTTGAAAAATCCAGGAAGTCTCAGGCTTCCAGAACATGCATATTCCTGGAAATTTTGCAGATCGTGTACTGAGAGCCAACAGTAATTTATTCATACTTCAAAAAAATAAAGTCATAGCACAATTTCTCATTTATTCCACCGTGTATTCTCTTTTCATTACCTTCACTGTTCACTACAGACACTATGGGACGTGGCTTAGTGATGACACTCAGTAGGTCAGGCTGATTCCCAGACTTGATGATCTTGAAAGTCTATCCCAACCTAGATGATTCCATACAGAGATCCACCCACTGCCTTACAGGTTAGATTTGCATGTACCTGTCAGTGCAGACTGAAGTCATTTTTATTTTCTTCCAGTTTGGGGGAATGGTTACGCTACTTTTTGGAAGACACATTTGTTCCCATTTCAACTTCAGCCCACCATGCAGTGATATCATTGTCTAGACACATGCAGGCATGAATTTGACGGGTGGTTTCCGCAGGATATTTCACAGTTATTTGTGCAAAGGAAGCAAAACAGCCCAAGAAAGCAGGACCAAAGAGTTGGGACATGCTCCTGGTCAAGATACTGCTTTTGGAAGACCTTTTACTTTACAACGAACATTGAAGGTCCTCTATCTGCAACAAACAGGGAAGAAGGAAAGGGAAATACCTGAGCTACGCCAACAGCCACAGTACCTGGTCACACTGCGAGGGCTTCTGTAGAAATAAGGTTCACTGCCATGGTGAAATGGAGCTGGTTCCCATCATAGCAAGGAAGCCTAAGAAACCTTCCCATTCAAAAGCAAGAGAAGCTGAAGAGACTGGAGTTCTTCTAAAGCAGAAAATACAGCCACTTTGCAGAGAAATACTAGAAGGCTGACTGGAAAAGAAGCCCACTGCACTGAAAACTACATGGAATATGCTGTTCACTGTAGTAAGATCACATGCTGAATACCACTAAGACTTCCCCTGATATGCGTGGCCTCCCAAAGAGAATCCTGACCCCCAAACCCTTGGCCTTAGTTCACTAAGGGTAGGATTTCTTCTGGAAGACTACAAGCCTATAAATCAAAAATATGACGGCATAAACATGATTTTGCCACAGCAGCTGGAGCACATCCCCCCCAAACTGCCGATACAGCCACCAAAGTGTCAGTAATTAGGGAGGGATGCAGCAGCGTTTGTAGCAGAGGCTCTGGTGCCAGCAGCCTCCCATTCATTTATATACATCACGAACAAAAGCAGCAGATGCCTGGCTACACTTACGTATTTGGCTATGCCAAGCATACAAAATAGCCACAAATTAGAATCCTCAACTAAAAACACGCCAAAAAATAGTTAAAGTCCCCTCAAGGGTTTCTATCAATACACAGGCTGAAAGATTTGTACACTCGGCGCAGCAGCGCTGAATGCTTCTGTGAATCAAAGCACCCACGAGCACCAATCTGAGCCTGCCAAAGGAGAGCACATAATAACAAGATGAGAGGCTGCATATCATTCTGTAGCTTCCAGAAACCATAAATTCAATCTGACACAAATCAATTCTGCATTAAGACAGCCAAAGACTCTCTAGACAGTTACCTTAACAGACCTGTTAAGCAGCTGTACAAAAATCCCTCAAGAGGAGGAAAAAAAAAAAAAAAAAAAGAGATGTGAAGTTACTCTTGCCAAAAAGCCATTTAATGCTTATAGAAAGCAGTTAAGTTTTTTTTTTTTTTTTTTAAAGACAACAAAGGACAGAAGTTGCTTTCTAGACTTCACACTACAGCTCAAGTATCGTCCCAAGAGAGGCAATCTTTGATAGTTTGATAGAACAAACCCAAAAGCGTTCAGTTCTTCTCCATCGGCCAGGTTCCTACAGAAATTGCAACGAGTCATTGCAACAAACTGAACTTTGTAGTGTTTTCCTTACCACCAAAAAGAATTCCTGCAGAACAGTTCAATTGGTACTTGACCAAGCTGGACAAACATTATTGATAGCAACCGTCGGAGGAAAAGCAAATTAAATTAAGCCCACCTTAAAGCATCCTGGCACCTCGCATCCTTGCTGTAAGGCATTTGGGGAGCAGAAGGGATCCTGTAGGATGTCTCCTACCTGGATGAAGTTCAGTCTGACCAGCAGGTTCTCTGTGTACGTTCAGATGCTACTATCCAAGTTGAAGAAACAGCGTGCCAGTTAATGGCATGCATCTTGTATGCCCCTTTTTTTAATCTTTATGAGCCTACAGTAAGAAAAAAGTACTTCTAACCTTTGCAGTTATCAGTTAGACATATTCCCAAGCACCTTCCTGTGTAAAGTTCAGAACTTACTCACATTCCTTACACGCAGCTCGGTATATTTAAAAAAAACACCAAGGCTTTTTTTGTTTAAACTGTTTGACTAAGCTACTGAAGTGATTTAAGCCATAAAGTTAGCACACTAAACAGGAGTGAAAATGCAATCCTGATTTATGCTGCTGCACAGAAGTTGAAAAATCAACCCGCTAACAAGTAGGAAGCAAGGAGCTTGCTGCACTCCTCGTGCAGTTGCCAAGCTCATTTCCAAACATAGCTGGCTGCGAGCCCCTCTGGTACTGTCTCTGGATCTGCGCAGAACTGACAACAAGCCTGGCCCTGATTCACAGACTGTGTGTTAAAAAAGAAAAAGTTATGCAGGGAAATAATTGAAGCCCCTGTCTTGATGCAAAGAGGCAGTGTCATGCCATCTCCTAGCTGGTAAACTGCAGAGGATGCTGCGAGGGAGAGGTATGCATCCCACTCCTGGCCACCCACCCCAATTGTAAGAAGCTGCTAACAATCCAATTCAGGGCTCATTTATCAAAGTGTTTTGTCACTTGCGGTCACTCCGAGTATTTTTCACAGTCCAGGCTAAACAGATTTACAAAATAAATTCAATACTAATATAGAGAGGTTCGACCAAAAGGCAATTATTTAATCCCTTTGCCTGTTTATCAACTTCGGTGTGGAATATGAGCTAAAAATCTGAGTATCAACAGCAAGCTACAGAGTAGAAGCAAGTACAGAATAACTTACAAGAATGAAAGCACCTGAGCCAAAATATGGGGAATGTCTGCTGGTAAACAGCTTTGATATCGGAGCAGAGCCAAAAAAAACTTTCCTGGTCCAACACTGACCACCTCTTCGACAAAAACATCACATCCTCAGCCCCACCAGAGCAGAGCACCGAACCTACCCGATCATTTGGTTAAACTTCAAAATTCAGGGTGTGAAAGGGTGAGCACGGGGCAACCAGCGCCCAGGGGAAGTCAAGCCCGAAGATGGATATTTAACGGAGTGGCCACATCTGTTTCACTTCTGTCTGATAAAGACCACCGCAGCCCAGCACCAGTCTGAGCTGGCAGCAAATCCCTCCCTCCGTGGCTTTGGGAAGGAATAAATTTAGCTTACGCTAGATTGAACTGAAGGATATTCTGCAGCCCAATTCCCAGTGTTCGCAGAAAGTAATTAGAGGATTAGTAGCCTCTATTGGTCCGCGCTCCTGTTATTCTCATTGTGTTCTCAAATGCAAGTTTCCTATCATTTTTCAGTAAGATTGATTCACGTGGGGGTGGGGAAGGAAAATTGATGGCCCTGTAATTTAAATGCATCGTGCCAGCTTCAAAACCGAAGCCGCAAAGATTTGTTTTAAAAATAGGCAGCGCTGGCATTTGGGCTCAGCAGGCTGCGCTGGACGCACTCGCATCCAGAAGTTACCCCTTATCTCTTCGGCAGTTTATTAAAATTTAAAGCAAGCTTTACAGAAAACTTGCTTTATATGAATATGTAACATTAGATAAGAGAATGTCTCTTCAAAATCCGGGCAGCTCACACGTGATTTTAGCACTGATTTGACCCATGTGCCTCCCTCCCCCAGTTGCACGCACGCAGCCTCGCTCAGAAATAAGTGAGACGATCCTGTCCTGTATTAACACATCTCCTCGGGTGTACCTCCAGCGATAAGCTCAAGTTATCTGAACACGGGGTCAAAGCGATATCTCAAAGCCTCGAGGTTCGGAAGCAATAAAAAAATTAAACACATAAAAGGTACAGCATAAGATTGAAGCCGCGGTAACCAAATTATGGGATACTTCTCCATTTCTGTGGAAAGCAGCAGCTGGATGTACCAGATTTCAGATCCTATATTAAATGAAATAAATGCTGAGAAGAAATATTGAAGTGACATAACACTCTTCAGAGGCCCCCTCTGTAAATAAGGCATGGTTTTGATTAGTGCTCTAGAACAGCAAGTGCTCCTAAGGATAAAGCCGTCTGCTTTTACGTGGAGAACCCAGAAGGCTTGGGGAAATACTTGCAGCAAAATGCACTTCAAGTTCTTCCCCCCGCTACCAGAATGCCTGGGTACAAGTTATTAGATAAAGATTGATCATTTCTCCCAGTATTAACTGATTTAAGTCATGCTTTTTGTTTGGTGGTTTAAGCAGTTTAATTTCTTAAATCAGTTGTTTAAACTAGCTTTGAACAAGTCTGAAAATCCCCACCGCAGTCCAGCTCCTCTCCTGGTAGAGCTTTAAATCCTACTGAGCCTCGTGATCGAGTATTTGGCACTCAGTGCTCTCAGACTGCCCATCGTAAAGGACATAAATGACTTCAAGATAACGACCTGCATTTAATAATTCACAGATCTGAATATACAAGCTACTGTCTATCAGTTTTAGTAGCAGCACTGGACACATTTCAAAGTTAAACCATGTCCCAGCCACAATTTGCCAAGTTTACAAGTAGATGCTTAAAAAAAAAAAAAACACAAATGGAAACAAAAACCTACCCAAATACTTCATTTCTTGCCACCTTCCACACTAGCACAGCGCACACAGCACGAGGAGCCTATGACACTTGCTGGTCCATCAACCACACCATGCTCCAGCTGCAGCTCTGAACTTCCAGAAGCTTTTGCTGCAAGGCTCCTGCCTGCAGGCAGCACACGAGCTGGAGCCTGCAGGCTAAGAGAAGAGCATCGCTGCCTACGCGCTTTGCACATCGCTGAGGAGATCACCGCTCGCTCCCTCTCACTTCGGAGCCCGTCAGCCCAGCTCCTGCCAAAGGAACAGCTTGTGCAGAAGTGCCCTCACCTGCCTGCATCCCAGGGAG
The DNA here is from genome assembly GCF_963932015.1 of Anas acuta. Lineage (NCBI taxonomy): Eukaryota > Metazoa > Chordata > Aves > Anseriformes > Anatidae > Anas > Anas acuta. Next base: position 4,370,572 of record NC_088983.1, on the reverse strand, counting down.
CTGTCTGAAGGGCAGCCTGTTCCATCTGCACAGCTGGGGCTGAAACTTTACCCCTCGACCGCTCGCGTTACACAGGCTCTCAAGTTCATTTGGCACACAAAATGAATATAAAATTCAACTGCTGTAAGCTACAGACCAATGTTCATAAAGTTTCAGAGCTTCGATGACTGCAGCACAAAAATTGAAGTGTTACGAATCGCCCAATCGATGACTAAGTGTCTGCTGCAGATAGGAACAAAAGATTCCTTCCCTTCTGCCAGCCCGCTGCCAAAAAGCCCCATCACCGAAGAGTTGCTGCATGAAAGCATTCCAAGTCCTGCATCTGGTATTTTTGCACTGTCCCCTTCCTCTGCCCCACCTTCACCTCCAGGCTTCTCTGCCCTCTGTGTGCTATTGAGCAATTATCTATTGACATGGGCTGCGTGACTTGGAAAATGAAGTTACATGTGCGATACATTAATTATATAACGTATAAAAACATAAAGCACTGGAATCACATGGCCTTGGATCAGATTCCATGACACGCTTGGAACATCTGGATGCCATCCAAAGGGATCTTCAAGGACACGACGTACAAATGGTAAGTTTTGGGGTGAATTAGGAACCAGCTACCAGGGCCTCCTAGGAACAAATATTATCTACATGTAAGAGATCAGGTTATTTAACACAGACAGTAGAAAACTAATGAATAGGCTTTTTTCCCCCCACCAGAAGTGACAGTGAAGATGAAATTGCAAAAAAATTGAACAGCCGCCACTTAGCTGAGCTAAAAGTGATTTAAAAATAGTTAACATGGGAAATCTGCACTGCAACCAACTGGTTCTACCATAAAGTACGAACGTAAAGCTACAAAACCCAGCGAGATGACTAATTAATGACAACAGATGAAAGTGACAGTCCAGATCAAATGCCAGATAAAAATTAAGAATTTTTTTTAAAGCAAAGATAGTAAATGGAAATGCAAAGAAAAACGTAATCTCTTCAAAGTCAGTAACTGAAGGACACGTTCAAATTTGCATTTAATAAAATTATAACTGAAGACAGCTTATCAGTTTGCATAACAAGCACCCTACAAGCTAGCACAGATTCACTTATCCCTTAAAAAAACAGAATTTAATAACACGGTATTGTTGGAAAAACAGAGACCACACCGAGTGCAACACCAACACAAAAATTCTTTTATACACAGATCATCACACAGGTAGCTAGCTTTATTTAAAGAATTACTTCCAGAAAAAAAAAAAAGAGGAACTCCTGTTCAGTTCTTCTATAAATACCTAAGGAAGGATGTTAGCCTTTGTAACTGAATGTACTCCATCTGCAACATGACTTCAAATAACTTACTGTCCCAGAATGTTTTGTCCAACAGACCCCTTATGGAAATAATTTCTATACTGATTCTCCCACACTTAAGCTCTGTGATAATTTCATTCAACTATTTTTTTCCCCAACTACCTTAATTTATCCTCATGTCAACCTCAGTTGTTTTTATATACGTAATATATTCATACGTAACTAAAATAAGTCATTTAGAACATCTTTTTACCTAATTATCTTATTCTGACCTCTTCCTTTCTGTACTTAACAACTGATTTAAAATAGATTTTATTCAAGAGATTCACTTTAAGTTCAGCTAGGATGGACAGCCCAGGGATCTAAACTGATAGCAGATGCTATAAACAGAAATTTATAGATTATAAACCACTTTACACTACATAGCCACTTTACACTACATAGAGCACTGTTCCGATTTTTAATCTTTCCCGGGTCAGATGCAAGCTTCAGTTTGAGGAGGGGTTTGGTATTGGAATTTGTTCTTGAGCCTCTACAACAACAGCAAATAATCTCTTAAATCTCTACTCTGTTAAGGATGGACTGCATCTGCTTTGTCTAATGAGGCACCAGAAAGAGAAAACCCAACAGCTGAGACTCTTCCTCCACATCCACGCAGGCACAGGCTTTCACCTCCTTCCCTGCAATACGATGCCTCCGCAGACAGAGCTGAACCAACAAATCACATATGGGCTATAAAGCCAGCAGCTTCCTTTAATCTTCCAAGACGAAAGCTCCCCAGGTTTTCCATCCCCATTGTGCACACATATTACTCCCCCCCCAGCATAGCACTATTATTTTCTACACCTGAAAAAAAAGCCTCAGGTTTGGCACTCACTCACAGCCACCCGTAATTTGTTTTTATGGCATCCTTTACCCTCCACATCCAGCTTCACGGAATGCCAGCGGTGCGTGCTTTAACACACAGGGGCATCTTCCATCACCAAAGACAACACTACAGTTTCTGTGGTATGACTTATTCCCCCCAAAAAACAGACTTCAAAGAAAGCAGCAGACACCTGCTTCAGAGCAACCGAATGCCTTGGCGCACTTGAGGGCTCTCCTGGAGAAATCAATATTAACTAACTCAGAGTTTAAAATTTATATCTAAAAATTTATCTTAAAGCCAGCTCCAATTTTCCCCATACCAGACATCTTCCAATTTCATTCAGTTGTTCTTGTAGTGGGTTTTATAAGTGGAGTTTGGCAAAAATCTTCCTCAAAACTGACCCAAGCCAATTTGATTGCTTCAAGATGGAATAGATCATTTTCCTTGCTAGCTTCTTCCAATAGTTAGCTATTCCCTAGCTAAAAAGCTTCCCATTTGGAGTTGGCTTCAGCGTCTAGCTCTCGTTATCGACCCTCCTGGTAGAGCAGGATGCCTTTCAGCATCCCGTGTGCTTGTGGCTGCAGGCTGGGAGCGCTCAGCACTCCGATGAGCGGAGCCGAATGTGCTGCAAGGAGCCCCGGCGCTGTGCCAGCAGCACGCTCAAAGCGCTAGGCAGCTGCTGCGCTTCAGAGACAAACCTGTGTGCGAGCCACTTTCTGCCACCCAAGTGGCAGTTTCTCCATAGACGCAGTGAGTGACTTCAAAAAGCAGCTAGTTTAGGCCGGCGGGTTTCATTTGATGCCATACAAGTCGGTCTCTCTCTTTTTCCTGCCTTCGTATCGTTTTTGCAACTCCTGTTCGCATCCTCTTCAGTTTTCTGAAATGTTTTCAAAGAGCTGAGACCAGAACTGCACGCAGACTTTTGTTAAGCAGCCTCAGACTATACAATGCTACCATTCCCTTACCCCTACGTCCCTTTTTATCCCACCCCAGAACTGTTTGACCCCTTTTTACTGACTGCAGAAAAGCCTAGTTTCCAAGACACAGCCCCTACAGCAAGAGATTGGGACCTGACAAAGCCTCTAAATATTTAGCTGTGATAGCTGGATTAAAACCAACATGTTTTTCATTTTTCTTTTTGAAAACTGACCTCACCAACCCACCCAGAGCTCTTTATGCAGCCACCTTTATTATTTGCCCTTCTGACAGATGAACTGCTACTGGCTTTGTCGAGCTAGGGTAGGTTCCTCCCCCCCCTCCAATTTCACATGGTCCATTTAAGGCAGCAAATTGCTTATCTCTGTGGAATCCCATTAGCAACTGGCTCAGGAAATTAAGTTTCCTTAATAATTTCTTGGGATTTAAATGAATTAATAGTCAGCTGATAATGGTTAAGATATTAATACCGCACGGTGCTTCTTCCCATTTCTTCTTCATTTCTCACACCAGTATATAATTAGAAAAAAAATCTTAAAGAACAAGGAAAACACAACACACAGGTTATCCATCAACTGTCCTACCATTTCTGTGCGTAATCCACACTTCAGAGCATCACACGGTGCTGTGGGACACCAGGAGTTATTTCATCCCTCTCAGATAAAAACAAGCAAGCTTCCTTCCATCCCTTCTTTACATTTACCATAGTAACAGCACAGCTAGGCAGCTGAACCACCACAACTTGCTCCCTGCTACATGCAGGAGGGTATTGATACCGTTAACCAGGCAGGCTTGTGTGCTGAGGAGCTGCAGAAATTGAGCACATTATTGACAAAAGCACATTACCCACAGAGCTGCGTCCACAATACCCCATATCCTCGATGGGGCATTGTAACAAATGCACCTACAGTCCCTAAATGCCAGTTACCTTGTTGTGCTCCTAGCACACCGCTGAAACTCTACAGGAATTCCCCCACTGCAATCACTTACCGAGCCAACACTGGCTTGCTCTTTGGCCACTTCAGATTCCTGAAAATGCAGCCTATTACAAGTGGTTTTCCTAGTGGTCATCAGGCTAGGACTCGCTTTATAAGCCTCTTGTGAATACAGACACAATGTTCTGCTTTTTTTCCCCAAATACAAACAACACACGCTTGCAAACAGAGATGAAACGACACTGCAGAGGTGCTGTGCAAGCTTTATCATCCCCACTTGCCTTTGGGAAGGAAACAGAGCCAGGCTCCTGCCTGTTCTTCATAAACTTAAAAGAAAGCTTCGTTACTTTTACTGCAGGAAAGATACTGTAAGGGGCACAACTCACCGAAATCTCTGAGGAACTAGATCATGGCATTCATGCTGTGCCCCTGTCCCCCTCCTCAACAAACAGCTTGGCGGAGTAGTTTAGAGAACCACATTTCCCCTTCCTACCTCATGTCCTTTCTGAAAGCATCCCTTATTATGTTACCACTCCATTTCTGCAAATCTGCAGCAAATTACAGAAATGCCACAGAGTTTCTTCTGAAGCGATGATCTGCAGAGATTCCTTGCATTATTCTGTAGGCACCGAAGGAATTTCTCTGGACTGGAACCTGCTGAATTCGCTTCTCACAAATGCTACTCAGCACACTTACCATGGACTGTCCTTTGGGTGCTCTAAGTTGTCTTCAACCCAGATGACAATCCCAGGTGCCAATAAAGTTAGGGTCATCCTTCATACAGTCCTGTCTTCCATTGAAATGGAAGAAAACAGCGTATAACACCAGAATGTTTAGTTTCCACTGCTCACAGTACATCTTCCCCCCTCTCCTCCTTGCCAGGAGCCTGAGCAAGCTGGGATTTGCATGGAGCCAGATCCATATATTGACATCCTCACCACAACGTTCTCTTAAGACAAATATTTTGGATAGAGCTCCCTTAATCACCTCTATTTCTAAAAATAAATATCGAACAATAGGTAGCATTCACTTTCCAGGCATGGGCAAAGCATTGTAGATTGCAAATCCTGACTTCAGTAAATTCTTTTGAAATGATTAGACGTTCCTTTGCCAAACTGCTACAAACATATATAGGAATTAAATATTTGTTTGCCTGACTTGTACTCTTCACTTAATTGCTGACAAAGATATCACCATACACACCTGGGAAAAAGAAAGAACTATGGCCTATGAAAATGCAAAAAAAAAAGTCATTGAAGTCATAAATGAAATTTTAGCATGAATTATATGCAGTTTAATCATTTTAAAGGGTCTTAAAATGTCAGGCACCGAACTGACATATTCTTACGCAGTGGAAAGCACAAGCATCAGCTAGTTTTGGTGCCTATAACCTAATGCATCTTTATTAGAATTTTGCTCCAAGACTCAAACTTTGATTCTGATAGCTAAAATTGTCAAATGAAAGAAGGTTTACAAAGCATTATGAAACAATAGCGCATTACCTGAAAACAACTGCACAACTGTGATGTGTAACTAATTGCCTGGAAGATCTGAAGCATTAAATTCCTACCCTCGGGGCAAGAGATTATCAAATCTAAAACTTCGGGAGCCTGCTTAAAGAGGCACCATCCCATCATGAACCTGTTGAAGCGTAAGGTTTCAGGGGTTAAAGCACCGAGTACCTGTCAGACTGTATTAAGCAATTTCAGAAATACACCAGTCGAAAGCCATTTCAGAGATGCAATTGTCCCTGCCCTTTAGTGAATGAATTGATGCAGCAATCCAGTTGAGACTTTTGCTGTATCACTATCAAACAAGTGGATTTAAAGATTAGAAAGTCTGCCAGAACTTGCACAGATTCTCCCGTTGCTGTAAGGACAGGGAAAAAAAAAAAAAGATTGGTTAGATGTTCAATCTGTAAGAGTGAAATACTACACAGGGAAATATTTGTTTTGTCTGCTGAAATCCAGAACTTCACAGCGCTGGGAAAAAGAGGCAGCTGAAGAAGAGCCACTTTAATGACACCCCAGGGGAATACAACAATAAGAGTAATTGCAGCTTTGTATCACAGCACATCAACCTGAGGAACTTCTGTTAGGAAGTTCAGACTTTTTTTCTAATGCACAATTGTTGTTTTTTTTAAGTAAAAATAAATGAAATACAAACAAAAATTACACAGCACTCGTGGAAAAAAGCATTCGTGAAAGAACAACGTGTTAAAGTTGTGAGAACAGGAGGACAGACATGCCTCCTGGAGCAAAAAGGCTGGGTTGTTACCACGAAGCTCTTCCAGTGCAAATGCTGCAGGAAAAACAAGCTGAAATCCCGTCCAGCTCTGCAAAGACTTATTTTATTTGTGACACCAGGAGATCACAAATCAGTGCTCTGCTGCTAGACACGCAGATGACTGACACTCTCTGCTCAGACTGGCTTCCAAGCCAAATAATAGTTTTGAGGAAATGATAGCTATGAAGGAACAGCGTGTATCCTGCATTTTTCCCTTCAGTAGCAAAAGGCTCCAGTACCAAGAAAAACATAAAGACAGCAGAGGAGCTTGAAGTCAGCTGTAACATGTAATTTTTAATGCTTGCTTTGGTGCATCTCAGGCAAAGCACATAGTGATTTTCACTACAAAATAGTCAAATGAAGACGATCTGCTGTAACTAATACCCTGATTACAGAAGTATATTTACGACTCCAAGATCCTCCTTCACCCTTCAAAGAAACACAAAGAAGCAGCAGCGCAATGAAATCACCTTCAGTCCTGCAACTTCTTGCTTTACAAAGATCTGTTTATTCAGGAAGGCTCAGAACTAGAAATTCTGGGAAGGTTTTGAGGATTTTCAGCCACAACTGGCAGCATTCAGAACTGCTTGCATGCACAGTCGTCTAAAAAACAAATGAGTAAGAAAGCAATTTGTAGAAAAGCATCACTATGGTTTAGATTAAAGTAGTCTTCTATGCACGATATTATATGCAGCTATTCTGCCAACACACACCCCCCTCCCTTTCTGTTACTACATTGCCACAGCCTGTGTTAAGAGACGAGGGGAGAAACCTGCTATGGCAAAAGCAAGTGTCTAGTTTTGCCAGCTCAAGAGGAAAATAAATAGTCAAATGCTAGCACCACGGAGTGATGGATCAACGTGGTGCAAGTGCTAGTGGTACGGCTGAAAACTGGGACACAGCAAGGCTCAATTCCTGAGCAGGCTGCTTTTTTACCTCGTGTACTCCAGTAGAACAAGGCAGTAAAACAGCAGTGAGCGCTGAGCAGCGCATACATGTTTTAAATATTGAATGCAGAATGAGAAGGAAAAGTCTCTTTAAAAACCTGTAAGTAGAGTTCTGACGTTTTTCTCTCCAAGAAGAAAATTTTCAGTGCATTTTTCTAAAAAGCTCAGAAAAGGCATCTCACTGATGCCCACGATAGGCCAACTAGGACAACCTCATGCATGACCCTTGGCATCCCTTACCCATGACAAAAGGGCACTGAGTAGGGGACCACGAGACAAGCAGCTGGCAGGGGATGGGAGCGGGGAGGTGTGCTGGGAGGCAGAGTAACTGCAGAAGGACTTATTACTACCTAGATATAGTATTTAGTTTCAGAAGATGCACAGCAGATTATGTGTAAGTGGAAATGACAAACTGCAAGCTTCTTCTTCTCTTCATTTCCACATTGTGTCATCTAGCCATAAAAAATTATTACAGTACATTCTTTTAAAACTGTTAGAGCCAGATCCTACATGTCAGTTATTAAGTATTTAAGGCAATATATCCCCTCACCCCCCAAAATTTTAAATGCTTTAAATCCTGGCACCTTGGAACTAGCTCCCAGCCTAGCAACTCCGCAGCGATTGGCACAGAGCACCACATCAGAAAGGAAGCCTTCACCCTGTCTACACGCACAACCAACCCAACTGCATGCTTCACGACAAGACAGCCAGCCCCAGACAGGTATCGATCTCAGTTTCTGCCAAAAGCACTTTAATATAACCACACACCCTGTTTTTAAAGGTAAGGGTTTCCCGCCCCCAGTAAAAAGTGCAATATATACTCAGTCAGCAAGGCACAACCATAAATCAGGGTAATACAGTGCTGACCACGCCAAGACGTTCAGTAGGCTCTCAGTCTCTCTGCTCTGCGTGCAGTTGTTTGCTGTTGACAACGTTATGTTAGCCTAGCATCAGAGAATTATCTCATTCCACTCTGTCTTCTACTAGGCTGCAGGGAAAAGCGCTCTGATACCATGCTGGCTGGGCAGCTGCCACTAAAGCAGCAGATTTAAATGCATCAGAGATGCTTCATGGAAAAGGGTTACAACTGGAAATCACTCACTTCCACGCCTCGGCTGCAAGTTTCCTTCAGCACTAGTCATGTACTGTGGGAACAAGATGAGTGAGGCATCTAGAATAATGTATAAATAAAACAAAGATAAAGGGGTGCATAAGCAGCAAAGCATCACATCAAGTAAAAGGGAACGCTCTGGACAACGACTGAATTGAGACTGCAAATCCTTACTATTGGAATGAGGAAGTTTTCATTTTTAAAGAAAATCTACCTTTTATTTTCATTGTCCTTCAAATACACATTGATGCACAACCTGAAAAGTTACACAAGTGACACAGAAGACACATTACGTACCTGTAACAAACCTTACAGAGTGCTCTCTCCTGTTAACAGAGCCTGAGAAACCCAAGACAGAAGCAGAGCGAGGGAGTTGAGGCACCTGAGATTTGTCATCTTTCACTCGTGCTAATAATTCAGTTCACAAATTGCCAAATGAAAGGGCAGTGAAAGCCAGTAAATCACTGCATTTAGGACAGAGCATCTGGCTAATAAAGCCAGCCCTAAACACTAACACAGCTATGCACGTTTAATAAACAATTCTGGGTGTGACATTTCCTTGCAGAAGCCTTCCTAGAGTTCAGAACAAGGAGAACCTGAATCATGGCAGGAGTATGTGGAAAAAAAAAATAATGACTGCAGATGTTCTTTGATTATTTGGCAGAAGAGCCACTGAAGGACAACAGATTGCACGAGGCCCCCCAGAATGTCCAGCAGCCACTGCACCCAAACTTGCTCGAGTTCCTTCTGGAGCCACCAGACAGCCCCAGCCACAACAACCCCAACACCCCAAATCACCTCCACAAACAGGAGCTGCTGCTGAAACAGGTAGGCTGATGAAACGCTGGACTACCTCTGTTGCACCTACCTCTGAGCACTGCTGCAGTGTTTTGTCTTTATCTAGCTCACAGTGGCTTATTCAGAGCAGTCCTAGGCAGGGCTGATACGCTTACAGCTGGGAGCGAGATAGTTGGGTATCAGATCAGTTAATACACCAATAATGCCCTGCCACCAACACTGGAGCTACACACTGCGTGCCAGGCTGGAACAGGCAGGATTACTGCTTCGTGAAAGCTGTGATGTCTGCTTGTTGAGGCAGAACTATCATTTCTCACTATTTGCATAGCCTGCAATCCTACCTGAGGCAGATACACTGTTTGTTACATTCCTTTTTTTTTTTTTAAATGATTTGTTTGAAGCCATCTAAACCTTTGACCTAGGAAGATGTCTCTGCACTCCCCTTTCAAAGCATGCATTTGTGTGCTTCTAAAGCTACACGTGGTCACCTTCATTGTCACGAAATAAAAACAAATTACTACTTCAGTCTAGAAAAGCCTCAGTACATTCATTCGGTCATGGTATAGGATGGTGTTCCCTTGTCATCAATATTTGGTATTCATATATACATACCAGCACAGCCACCATTATGCCTAAAGTTTGATTAAACTATTTTCTACAGAATCGAGTATTTATCCAGTCAGAGAAAAGTCAGGGTCCTACTTCATCTTGGCAATAAAATCTTCATCTGGAAGAGGACATGACTGCAGGAAGACGAAATTCCTCCTAAAAGGTTTCATCTCTTGATTAAGTGATGAAACGCCTCCGCTTTACCACCGCGATCGCACAAATGTTGATTTCCCAAGCCCTGGACAGTGTTTCAAGTCAGAAATTTATATCCAGTGAGCAGAGCCACAAAATGAGGCAAACTGAAATGAAAGCAGACAGGACAGCAGGAAGTATGCAGATACCAAAAAACAGATTATTAATCTTGAGCAACATGGATTAGAATTTAAGCTTGGATGCTACAAACACGTGGGAGGAGCAAACTGATCTGTCAGGATTTGGGGATGTTCCTCAAGCCCAGTCCTTGCGAAAAAGCCTTCTGAACTTGAACGTCTGGAATTAAAGCCCTGCAGCAAACAGGAAGAAAAGCTTTCTGCCAAAGGATTTAACTGTTAGGTTGTAAAGGGGCTTTGTCTGACATCCAGTACTGCAACAAAGTACGCTACTGTAGGTCAAACAACGAGCATATACTCCTGTTTAAAGTTAAAGAGCCCTCTACCCAAATTTTACAGCAAGTTTTATTTTCATTGATTGAAAGCCATGAATCCTTTCTGTCAAAAAAAGAAAGCAGTATTATTTAAAAAATTGAGTGCTTTCTTTTTTAAGCAGTATTATTTAAGAAATGATTGGAACACTTCCATTTTTTTCTCACATCCCTAAAATATTTCTACAGTAAAAGCCATAAAAGCAGCTTACAAAAAAACTATGCTAAACATACATGGCACCATCTACATCTGCACATTACACAGATATTTCACAGAAACACTTCTGGAAAAAGATTTCAAGTTAATGAATGGAGCTACTGTGACTCAAGAGACAGATTTTTCACAATCTACTCGAGATCTTTAGTAAATGTAAACATCCAAGGGAATTCAGATCTGCAACTCTTCCTCTGTGAAATCCTTCATCATTTCCCAGGAAAAAGAAGTTCCCCAGGAAGAGCCCTGTGCTTTTACACGTATCACATGAGGCGTGCAATACTCGCAGCTCTCGCACTATGTGCTCCTCTAGTACAAGGATACTCAAATGTTATGTTGAAGAACAAAAATATACTTTACAAGTAAACCATAGCTGGTCCTTCTCAGTTACAGTCAGGATTGTATGAGTGACATTTTAAGAGAACAGGGGCAGTCTCCGCAATAAAGTGCCAACATTTTGACTTACAGCTTATTTTATTACATTACAACAGCAACGGAGTCATTTCTGTGATTAAACGCCACAGAAGAATATGAGAGAGCTTTGAGGGGGAGGGAGAAGTTAGGAAGAACACTTTATGAGCTATTAGTTTTGCAATCCAGCTTTCCGAAGCCAGTTTTTCATTTGGAACAAAATAAGAGCAGCTGCCCGTGCTGAAGTGAGGTCAGCTTTGTTCCTGCCTGCCTCCCACCTGGACCACCAAGGCACTGCCTTATTGCTGACCCGCAGCACTGGAGGATTCTTTGGTGGGCTGAAGCATAGAGAAACTGGTGTGGAAGACTAAATGCTAGCATACAAAAACACAGAGGAAAGGAGGAGAATGTTTCTGCATGTCTTAATATTATAAAATTCAGACAAAAGACTCACTGTGATGACCAGCATCAAAACCCACAAAGCCCACCCCAGGTTCGTTTCAGTCATCCTGCGAGTTTTGTGGGTTTGCAGTCATTCCTTGTCCCATTCAAGGTTTCCTCCCAACCTACTCTGGTAGAAACCTAAAAAACAAAGCTTTGATATATGAAGTAGTACCATCAAATGTGGACACCAGAGAAATCCTACCTAAAGAAATCCGATCATTATTGCTGAAGATCTTTTGACCATTCGTGCACTTTATTGGCATTCATGCAACACAGATAAAAGAATTTTTGCTTCAGTAACACTCGCCACCACTCTCAAACCTCAAGCTGAAAGCTATACCCTTCCCTCCCTTTTTCATAACCACATCATCTCCTTAATTACCTCCGCTGGAATCCTGGGCTCTGAAGGAGACTGCGTGCTAAACAGATGCACAGACAGAATGCTGCAAAGGGAAGAGCTTCAAAGAGAGGTCGGTTTTTATCTGTGCCATCAGCTTATGTCCCTCCATCCAGTGAGGCTCCAAGCAAGACGAGGTGGAGACCCAGTTGTGGGGAAAAGGCTCCCAGGCTCCACGGTTCAAAGGGCTGAAGGACAGCTTTGCCCAGGAGCTGCATCTAGGCACGAACAGGAACATCTAGGATTGAACATGAGCCAGAAGCATGCCCAGATGGTCAGGAAGGCCAGTGGCCTTGCACATCAGAAGGAATTTCTTCATGGAAAAAGCATCAAGCACAAGAACAGGCTGCCCAGGGAAGCGGTGAGGTCCCCAACGCTGGAGGCACTAAAGAGATGTGGGGACATGGCATTGAGATGTAGGGACAGAGCTTAGTGATGGGACTTGGTTGGTCAGGTAGACTGTTGATCAAGGTAGACTTGATGATCTTGAAGGTCTTTGCCAGCCTAAATGACTCTAGGATTCCCTATTTTGGGAATAGTGTTACCTTACAACGGTACCACTGAGGCTGATTCCAGGAGTTGAACCATTCTGAAGGCACAGAATCCACAACAGTCTTAACGCAGCTATGGAAATATCACACATCACTACCACGAAAACTTTGGACTTTGTTGGGTAGTGTCTGATCCCATGAATTTACTCGTGACAATGAGAAAACAGCATAACTCTGGCCCCATGAAGTCCTGATCCCCAGAAGTCTGGGCCTGCAAAAGACGCCATCTCCTCAGTTAAACTGAACTGAATTTGAGATTAACTGGCAATAAAAATAGAAGTTTGCCTTGCTGCAGAGCAAGCATAAAACCTGGTCTTTATCACCAGGAGGAGTTTAAGTGTTCTTTTCACATTCCCCTGCTCTTGAGGGCATCCTTAACTGAAGCTGAGCGTTCCTGTTTCAGACACAAGAGCTATTCAAGTTGCAAACTGGGAATGCTTTGTCATCTAATCATCCATCAGCTGAGAGGCCTGAGAGGAGAACCAATTCTGCAGCTGAGGAACCAGAGTACCTTTGGTCACAGGGGAGCCACGTCGAAAATAAGTAAATCAGAGCTATGTTTGTTTCTCCTTTCCCTGTCCTGGAGGAGAGTCGAGGGGGAAAAGCAGCATCTCAGTATCTTAAACCTAGAAAACAGAAACGATTCCCAGGGAAATCTTGCTCCCAGAGTCAACATCCAAGGCATAGAGAGCAGCACCTCAGAATAAGTCCAGCCCAAGACAGATCACGGTTAAGACACTGGTCCCATTCCACGAGCAGCCAGGGAAATGCCAGGACAATAATCAGTGTGACAGTTTTAGGGGGAGGAAATGCAAACCCGACTTCAGTGCACCAAACCCAGCTTCTCAGCCTGACAGGGAGCAGTACCTCTCCTTGCCTGCCAATATCAAAAAGCAGAGGAGAGATCATCCATCACTCCCTGGCTGTGGTGAGCTCCGTGGAGGAGAGAGGACTCAGAACTCGCACTGATGGGGAGCTGGAGGAAAACTGAGTACTGCAGCACCGAGCGAGCTGGCAGTGCTGGGCCTATAATTAGCTTCCTCGAGTCAGAGCGATAGGCATCTGCTGTTACCGAATTAGAAGGCCAAAGTATATATTACCACGCACATTATCTCACAGCAGGCATCTGCAGAGTCCTGAAGTTCCTGAAGTACTGGCAGAATCACGACGGCCAGGAGACATCGGCAGAATTTCAAGGCGAGTCTGTACACAGCACACACACGGTCTCACGAGGAGGTCAGGTAAGTACGAGGTGTGGTGTGGAACCAATAGCTCCACAAGCTGGTTTCCACAGAAGGCCACCTCATGGGACGATCCAAAAAAGATTATGACCTTGTGGAAGCAAAACCTTACTGCTAAGGAATGCTGAGTTGCTCCTGTGACCTCCACACACAGATTATTTTTGTAAACACTGAAGAGCTTGGAGCATTCAATGAATGAAGCGTTATTGTAAAACTTGGCTATGGCTACATCCCCTCCAAAGTGATCATCCTGATAAAGTTCTCCCCATTTTCCCTCTAAAATCTTTGTGAGATCTTTGGTGTTGAGTAGAAACAAAACTACAGAACCCCAAAACGAAGCAGTCCTACATCTAAAATAAAGCATAAACGCTTCTCACAGACCTACAAGCAGCAGAAAGAGGAATCTCATAGCCTCAAAATTCAGTCACCCCTCTAGCACTGACAGTGAACAGATGAAATTAATTGCTCCTTTTGCAGATGTCATAAGACACCCCCCAAAAAGAAACTTAGATTTTGTTCTTTCCATCAACAAAAGCTCAAAGCCCTCTGGAAAATACGTATTTTCCAATTTGTAAAGCAGGAATAGCAGCGCTTTGTTGCTTTGAAAAGTTTCTGTTGGCCCACGAGGCTTCAATCGCTTCCTGTGTTTTCCAAATAATTGCTCCTCTCAACAGACCCGTAGCACACAGGAGTCTCATCTACTGTTTGATGCGGTTCCAGCTCCTCTGCTCCAGGACAGCTGCTCCGTGCTGCTGTGACTGAGTACACGCTACCTCCTTTTTCCAAAATACAGGGCTTTACCCATTTAAGGCAATTTCCCCGAGACACTACAGTTTGGGTTACCAGAAAAAAAAAAACAACCACAAGACATCCATTATTGGCTGCGTGCTCCTCTTTTCACCGCTTTTGCTTCTGAACATGAAACCACCTATGCACATATCAGCAACAAATGCTCCAGGAACCTTCAATTTCCCTGAAAGATGGTAACACAAGAACAGCATGCAGACAGCCGTACGCTTCTTCACAGCGCCAGAACATCTGTCTTAGCTCTGCGGTACACATCTCAGGCAAGGACAGGCTCTCTGCGTAACACATGCCATAAATCCACGCTCTGCACAGCCTAGGATCCAACCGCCTCTCCCTGTGGGTGCTCTGCAGTTCGAACCTAACGTGTAAGTTGCACTTCAGGTCTGTGTAAAGTCCCCCCACGACTGAGGTGAAGAAGCAAGTTTCCAAAACAGAAGCTGGGAATTCCTGTAGCAGAGATGCTCCCAGTCCCAGGTGCTGCTAGCGGTTGTATGCAGGCACCAGGCTGTTTGTAATCGTGCTGCAGCACAGCCAAACCAAACCCTGGAACACAACAGCAGGTTTTTATTATCTGTAGCACGCTGGGGAGGTTCTCACTTCATGATGCCAACATGCAGTGATGTGTTTTCTCCTACAGAAAGCTCAAGGAGCAGCACCACACACCTCAGCCTCAGGTTCTCCCAAGCTTTCAGAAGCTAAGACCAGCCCACGTACCTCTAAGAGCAGATCCATTCCAGGCAAATCAAAGCATGAATAAGGGAAGTGTAACAGGATGAAGCTTCACCACCACACCAGATGGTCCAAAACCTTCCTCTTTAAATCAGGGACAGGGGTGTTTATGTGCTGGGGTACGGACAGACTTGAAGCTCACCTGGGATGCACAGCCTCTAGCTCACCCAGCTCCACGAGGCTGAAATCCCCCAGGTTATTTCTGACAGGGTGAGGGAAGTTGTGACCTGATTGTGCTGTGGCAGGATACAGCCTGGCTCCCTATGGAAAATGAGATGGAAGCGCCTGGGGGAAACACAACACACAGCACACCTTCAGCACTTCCTTCTTCCACTTCCAAAGGACACTTGAATTCAAGAAGAATCTCCTCTAAATCTTGATTTATAGCAGATGGAGTTTAAACAGTTTACAAGGAAAGCATTTTCTGATCTTTTGTCTGCCCTCTGAAGGGAGAGCACAAAAAAGAAAAACAACGTTAAGTCATAAAAAAAGTAATTGTAGTCCTCAGCAATTTTAATTCCCCTTCCTTCACCAAGCATCTGGTTTTTGTTAGAAAACATTGTAAAGTGATTTTCCAAAACCTTTGACATGCATTCTGTTCAATAGGTCCCAAAAGCCTAGGAAGGAGAGCATCAAACAAAGTAACAGTTATTTATTAAGCCACACTAATGAAATGGGTCTAACCATTTTCTTCTGCTTACCCATTCCCTACTGCTTTCCAGAGCAAAGGGGTAGGGGCTTCACGTGCCTCTGCACAACTCTGGACTTTCAAGATACAAGTGATTAACTTACTTCAGAACAAGTTGGTGCTCCATGAACTGATTACACCAAAAATAAGCCCAAGAGGAAAGAGATGAGCTATGGACAGAGCGTGCCCCCCTTCCAGCAGCCGAGCTCTACAGCTCTCATCCTGAAGCAGCACCAAAAGCTGCAAAAGGATCCGGGGCCTTTTTGCTCAGAATTCCCAGAGCACATCAAAGCACGTGCAATAATCTGCATGAGATAACTAATCACAAGAATCCCACGCGTTCCTTTTCTCCAGTCACTCAAAGCACACTCTGCAGCTCTCTCCCCGACCCGATAATTACTCGTATGGCTGCATTTTGTTCTTTTCCAGTAGCAGCATGAAGCTCGACGTGAGCTGCAGGCACCCAGCCAGTGACTATACAAGCTGCTGTTGTGATAGCACAAGGCAGAAGCCAACTCGGCAGGTAATTGGACTTGAAGTCAGAAAGATCTTTCCCAGTCAGCTTGAAACAGTAATTTCACAGGGGAAAAATACATTGTCTTTATCTACCACAGGTTACCAAAGGAAAACTTTTATCCCAAGGCAGACAATACCAAGTTGTACCTCCACAAAAAGCATATTAAAGGTAGATTTATTTTTTATTTTGTACTCCGCAGCAATTCAAAGGCCATTTGCAATCTGCTATCAAGTCAGCATTAATATCCAACAAGAAAGCTTGGGTATCAAAACACAATAGCCTGTCGTTATAAAGGAATATTTTTAGTACTTGCTGTTTATATTTTCCTGTCCATTGAGTAAAATGCACTGGAAGGTCTCACATAGCAAGTAAGCAACAACTGAAGTTATAGTTAATTCCTATATACTGATACCACAGAATTCATTCATGCTTACAGACTAATCCTAGGGAAACCTGGAGGGCTAATGTCAACCACTTCACCCCCGTGCACAATTCATGTCTCCAAAAGGCATACTTGGAGGAACTCGAGCGCATGAAGCACTTCATTTTTCTAACCTACACACCCATGAAAGCGGTTCCAAAGCATTAGAAACCCGTAAAGAAACCTAAATGCAGAAATAACTGGCCGTGGGCAATGACATCACTTGGGCGTTCGGTATCAGCAGTAACCGCACTGCTGGTGCCAGGTGCCAGCACCCCATACCCAGGCAGAACTGGAGGAGTCGTCTCCCACCGTGCCAGGAGAACTGCAGGCAGCAGCAGCCAACAAAGAGCTCGTGCTGGCTGCGATGAGGAGGAAAGAGGAGTTTGCACAGGGGGAAAGCATTAACCTAACAGCCCGCTGAACCAGCAGCTTGGATGCGTATGGGAAGATGCACGTCTCTGCTTGGCAGAAAATGGGATCAGTCTTATTGAGACAGGGCGTATTAGTCACCCACTTCAGATCTGTGAGACAGACATACCGTCCTCAAACATTGTTCTAAGCCATTTTTCTTTTCAGCCAGACACCTCTTTCCCCCCTTTCCTTGCCAGACATACATACTTATATACGCCAGATGAAAAATAACACCCACCCACAAAACAAAGAAAAAAACAACAAGAAACCCAGTCAACTCCACATTAACATCTCATCATTCCCAGCTCATTATAGTGAGGGAGGATGTAACTTTTCATGAAGTTCCACAGTCATTGGAAACTTTCTGCCCAAGTAAAGCCTGTAACTCTATCATACACCAGCAGACAAAGATCTGAGTGACATGGCATTAACTATCGTATGTGAAAGCAACAGTTAAACTCAACCAAATAAAGAAAAATGCTAACAAAATTAAAGGCTTTTTGTTTGGTTGAGTTTATTCACTGCTGCTTTCACAAGCTTGAAAATAAAAATCAGCAATTCTAACGATGCCATGATGAGCTATGAACAAACTCGCACCTAAGATGTGAGTAGTTACAGAAGGTTTTTATGGTTCATACGATCATACCTGGTGACAGACTTCCTCTTCATCAGGAGATCCAAGCAATTAATGGCCATTCTTGTTCTACATTCAAGTTTTAAGAAGAGTGTGGACACACTGCTTTGTGACTTGATGATTTTGATACCGTCATGTATCATACGCCTAAGAGTTTTCTTACAATACAACAAACTTTGGCCCTGATGGAAAAGTCTGCCTCAAACAAATGGCCAGAGCCTTGGAGAGGAATGACACTAGAAAATTCCCAGAATGGTGCCTAAGCACAGAGTTAATAGAATAGTTTCTGAAGTCTGTAACATTGAAAATATGTATGCATGGTTTCAGCACTCTGAAAAACCTTGTGACTTATTACCCCACGTAGTGCTTTCCTCCCAGAATACATCCATACATCCTCAGGAGGCCAAACAACTCCAAATTATCTTCTTCAGCACCTCCAGAAGGCAGAGTGGCAAAAAACAAGCACTCCAGAGGAAAAAAACAAAAGGCACTGATTCATACGCAATTATCCCAGCTAAATTTACTATTGAAACCATTGCTATTCCAGCTGTCCTTGACACCTGCATAGCAGGGACAATGGAACATGACAAGCACGCTCTTATGATCTATTGCAGTTTTCAAGCTGACACGCTAACTTAGGATTGGTGACAGTCAACAGTGCTGGAGCTGCTGCATTCACAGAATTAGCACAAAACCAGCAAGGCAGAGCATTCAAGGATCCATGCCACAGCAGTGACAAAGCAGATGGAGACAGAGCTTTATCCACCACCAAGAAAGTATCAGTAGCCCAGGAATACCGTGTTTCTTTCTACTCAAAGATCCAGTTCACACAGTGACAAACAAGCAAAGTAAAACAGAGAACTCATATCTGAAAAGTTACAAGGGAGCATGTAAAGGGAGGAAACTTGTAATATCCGGTGCAGTAGATGTTCCCACTGTTTTTTTCTTCCCTGAACAAGAATTAAACTGAAAGATTGAGAGCAGAACAAAGATTTTTTTAAGGTCAAGTTGCACATTATTTTCCAAGAACAAAGCATCTCACTGTCTATTCTGTAATTCTCTGCATTGCTGGAATCATTTACAGCAGTTGTGTGCAGAAGCCATTCCTGGAAAAACAGATTTAGGCTCTGGTGTCTAGGATGTCAGAAAAGCCTAAGAAAAAGTGTTTTAAAATGTAAATGTCATTTCTGTGCATCTGAAAGAACACTAGCTGAAATCCACTGCACCACTGTGCTGGCACACATCCACCAGCCTTGCCCCAGACAACAGTATAAATACACAGAAGCTCTTTTATAAGGGTTCAGATAAAGTGCAAAAGAATACATTCAACCTGACAGCCACCTGAATCCAGATCCTCGAAGGAAACACTTCAACATTTCAGGCCCTATGCTATCTTTATAAGGACATTAATTTGTATGGCACATATTTTATCTGCACTACAATAACAAAGCAGATGTACATTAACCAGATACCTTGTGGTGTCTGTCAGGTGTTTAAATATTTTGAAAATCAAATGCCAAAATACTATCTGAAGTCCAAATGCTTAAGATTATCCAGTGCAAGTATGTGTACATTTCTATCAACTATGTGAAATGTGTTTTTTTTAAATTTATTAAATTTTAAGAAACAAACCAGGGTTGCCAACATACACACAGATAATACAGGCCTATTTCGAAAGTTGATTTCATCAGGAAGATTTAATTCACCAGTACTTTTATTTTAAGAATATGAATGCTGAAAAATATTTACACAAGCCTGAAAGACTACATATTCATCTACACTATGCAGGTCCTATAAAGTCTTGAAAAAAACACCCTGATATAGTACATTTTGATATGCTTGGGTGGGCGCTATGTATTGTATGTATTATGAAAGAAAACAACATATACTGTGCATTAAACAATACTCTTCTCTTAACCACGTTGGAAAGCACACTTAGGAGATCAGAGTATGATGGCCCTCTCCCTGATACATGTTTTGGGAACGTGATGTATACCCTGTATAAACCACCCATTTTTGTGAGGGTCACCAGAGGACTGACCTCTGGTTTGACCAAAGGTCTAGCTACTTTTGGCTTCTGGCAAAAAATGGTTTGAGAGAGGTTAGGATGACTTTTTGCACCATGAAATGCATTCTACCAACAGAACTTTAACCAAAACAATTCTATATGTTAATAAGTTACTATGTTAACATATTTAGTGTAATGCTTTTCCTTCTTTCCCTACACTAGACCTCAGGTGAAAAAATACACAATATTATTAGCAACAAAAATGAATAGCGTATAGGGATCACAGCTTTTGTTTCACGTTCTTTGGTTTTTTTATTTGTTTAAAAACACAATTTCAGTTTTCTTCCTGAAGAGGAAACACACAACAATCCTACACTCCAGTGAAAAAGGAATAAGTACTACTTGTGTTTGCATCACATGACTATTCTATGACTCGGATAAATCCATCAGCTTTCTGAACAAGGGCAGGAGGGTCAGATTAACTCATACCTGAGGTTAAAGACTATTTTAAATAAGTAACTGGATTAAAGATACACATCTCCAGAAAGAAAATCCAGTGCAGACTTTTCATCAGAACATGTATCTGACTACCACAGAATGAACCAACGGCAAGGTAAATCAGGCAGCTGTGATGCATGAGTTGTTCTCAACCCAGGATCACAAGAAAAATAAAATATGTCTCACTGCTGCATACCTTAGATGCTTGAGGAGTAGAAATCACGTGAACAGTGCTGGGCTTAACTCCATTTGCCTTAGGTCGTTTATAAAGGGCGAATCTGCTTTTCCTGCGTCCTCTGTCACCATTAGGGAGGGAGCCATTATACCTAGAATGAAACAAAGCATTTGTCATTTAAATAAACATCAGCAATTTAGAATACAGAAAAGGAAAGCAGCAATTTGGTCACGATATCCTGATGATTTCAAGGATGTGGTTATAAAACATGTAACAGCCATAGTAAGCTTCGCTTCCTAAATTACTATGGGGCTTCCAACATTCCTTTCCTACCAATGGTTGAAGTTTTACTCATCACTAATAAGGTCATCAACTACAAATGATAGTGAGCTGTTCAGCCACAAAAATAGTTCTTCACCTCTAGAATTAAAGGAATTTGGAAGAGCAAGTTCTAAATCTTTTCTGCAATTTCATGACGTGGGGAGTTTGAAAAACTGCTTTACCCTACCATTCCCTTCCCCACAGCTCACGTAAGAAGTAGAAGCTCATGGAAGACAAGTGGAAGAAAAGGAGTGATTTGGAAAAAAAAAAAAAACACACACAATTTAGGGGCAATTCAAAGTAAATGAAATGGAATTTTAGTCTAGCCACATAGGATTTCTTAAAATCTAATCATAAAGGTTTCATTTATTATTAAGAAAGGAGGACATGAGTGTTATTAATTTATCTGGCTATTTGAGGACTTGTTAACAACAGCCTTTATCAGGTGTAACACAGTAGCCTTCACCAGTTCTTTCATCTCTCCCAGGACAGAGCCCCAGTGGATAAGTTATTCAGAGAAGCATTAAGCCTCAAGGGGATAATTCCTTCCCCAGGGAAGGAACCAACCAAAGTTTCTTTGCAGTGCATAAGCACAGAAATCACATTTCCCCCTCCCAAAGAAATCACATTTCCCCAAAGATTTAGGAAAGATTTAGGCACTTTTCATCATAACACCTTCACCTGTAACATCCCTGACAACTTGCAGCTGGTCAGTGAAGCTATCTCAGGGCTTAAGCTATCTCAGGGCTTGGACTTACTGCACAGATGCCTCTTTCATACCTGATCTGCAGAGTTTTCTGACTTTTCCCTGAAGGACTACAGTTGCAATTCCACTTCTAGATTTCAGTAGACTGACTGGGGAGGTCTGCTCTATACTAGATCACGTATAGTCCTCTCCTACAGTCTTTGTGATTAAAAGCTAACATCACAACAAGGAAAAGAATCTGGAGAGAAAGAAGAGGAAGATCTGAAGGTGACAAACTCCCTGGAAAACAAAAGAGGTTAAAAAAATAGGAGTATATATCTGTTTAGAGTTACACTTTGCAGTAGTTCAGCTCTGTGTCCACCACACTGTCTTCAGATACCTCAACCTCATTGTTCAGGTTGTACAAGAAATTCTTTGACAACTGCTGACTAGGAAAAAGCAATGCAGTAGCCCAGAATTATACTTTTCATATCATTACTGTTTTGCATACATACCGACCTAGTTTGTTTAACAAGAAAATGTACTTGGAGAGATTTGAATCTTTTTGCAAAAAGAGAAGTACAGCAGATGAAACCAGGCAGTCTCGTTGCTAAAGCCCTGCAGCACTGCCCTGCTGAAGGCTACAGCCTCACACAGAAAAATAGTTTAAACTTCTCCTGAACAACACCTGAGTACCTGAGATTGGAGCTGCAGGACCACTGAACGTTCATAAGCACAAATGAGAACAGATCAGAGATTACAGCCTCAAATTTAAGCTCTAGTACATACGGGCTTAAATGTTCAAAAACATTTAAAGCCAGACTTGAGGTTTGTTTGTTTAAATAAATATTTAAAAACACGATCCCAGGATTCAAAAAGAAGTTAAGAGCTTTTCAGCTGAGCTACAGTTGAACTTGTTCTCCCACTCCTATTTTCACAGGGAAGATTACTGTATCTCTGGAATATTAACAAAGATCCCCCAGCGCAGCAGAACACCAGGAGTAAATTACTTATTTCATGCCTATTCGGATCAGGAAACTTGTTATTAACCCTACACACACGCTCAGTTAACACAGGTGATTCTCACCACAAAAGAGACTGCTTCATAGAAAAATACATCAACGTGATCCACAGGCAACTCGAATACAAGCTCTCAACACGTGAGTGATTTGATTCTGCAAATTGAATCTTTTCAGATATATACACGTGCCATCCTTCAGTGACACTATTACCACAAATACGCCAGCAACTTTTACTCTAGGAGAGTTAAAGACAATGTTCTTCCTACCAGTATTTGTACCTGAAAACCCAAGAAACTGATAATTCGTGAAGAAGTCGTGTATATGTAGCATCATCACTAGCTTTATATTCTATAATTGAACATGTTTGTACTTATAACTATTTAACAGCACCAAATTTAAGAAGTTTCAACAAAAGTTAAGACCAGGAGGGTAGGGTTATTTATTTTTTCACCTCATATCCACAAAGCAGTTATAACTGGAGAGGCTACCTGATTTCATTTCACTTTTGTGGGATTTAAGTATTTTTTAAATAAGGAAAGAAAGAAGCCACTCAAGGTTAAAAGGCTTTTTGGAAGCTTCAAATAAGAAGGAAATGCAAGCAAAGTGAAAGTTTAACTCATCCGTCCTGATTAGCAGTGACAAGTTTTTCACAAAGGTTTTCTTTGTGCCAATTTCTAAATTTCCTTTGTGAAATGGGCAGGAGGACTCGAGTAGTTTTTACTATTTGTTATGCTTTAATTATAGACTTGTAAGCTTAATTTTGATCCGAGGCTGCTAAAAAGGAGATAGGACAACTACTGGCATACCAGTAATGTTTCCCAGGAGAAAGAATTAGCATCCGAATTTGCCTTTTCCCCCTCCGCAGCCCGCAGAGGGCTTTGTTTTTTTCCAGGCCAGGTTTCTCAAGCTGCGCACCACGGCCCTGCCCTCCCCACAGCGCCTGGGCCCCACCTTTCCCTGCCACCTCCTGAACAACCCCAGCGGCAAAAAAAGCCTCAAAAGAGCCAAAAAGGAGCTGGTTTTAAGGCCACGGGATCTCCCCAGCTGCAGCAGGGCCTGTGTGCACCCACCCTGCTGGCCCAGGCTCGTTGGCCCTCTGGGCTGAGCCGCCTCACAGGAACACAGCACCATCCACGTGCAGTTGTGTCCAGCTAAGGAAACCTGCACGAGGAGAAATCCACCTTCATGGAGGGCTCACAGGTCCCTCACAGGTCTGAGGGGTGCTCCTGAAGCTCTCCAGAGGCTCCCACACGGCAGGGAGAAGAGCAGCCCCGTGTTTCTTCCACACGCTCCTCAATCCGAGGACAACCGGCGCTGTGAAACCTCGTGGGATAGCTCTGCTGATAGCGCCGTTCCTTGCAAATAAGGGAGTGGTGCTGTGGGCACCATCACCAACAAAGCCAGTTCCCTGCAGATTTACATCAAACTGGGGAGGACTTTGCTATACAATGACATGCAAACTCCCGACCCGCTGTTCCCAGGGCTGGGACATGCCACAAGAGCCTCCCCACCGCTCTCCGGAGAGCAAGACCATACACGCTCTCTCCCACAGGCCAAGAACTGTTTTCCACCAGTCCTGTAGCACCCTACTGCTCTACTTTGAAGATCATCAAGTTGTAAACCACTCACAGGATGCTTGTTCCACTAGTTGTCGCATTTTGGGTCCCCCCCGCTCTCCTTTTCTCTTTTCTGTCTTCTTTTAAAAGGAGCTAAGCAAGACCCATGCAATTTAGGGGAAGAGCTCTAGCAATCTTGACCTGCACCTAAAAAAGTTTAATTTCAATTCAGGGAAGTCACCCCCAAGATGAGGGAGACCACCTACCACACACAGAACTGCTGCTTGCAGCCAAGTTTTAAAATGCCATGAAAATACAAACTATGGTAAAACTTAAACATTTCTTCATACCTATGCAACCTACCTCCCAGGAGACTACAACAGATCAGGTAGCAATTTTCACTGGTAATACTTCCCCTGGGCAAAAAGGAGCGACTTCACCTAGCTTTCCTCACAAATACCAAGGGCTCCACTGCATACACCATTTTTAGGGAAAACCATCCCGTTTCAGAGTCTCAGCTTCGAGCAGCTGACCCAGAGCACATCCTTTGCTGAGCTGAGCAACAAAGCCACAAAAGTATGAGCAACAGCTTTCCTTGTCAAGTCAGGCTTGAGTGAATTTTTCCTTTTAAGTACATGCTGATGCTGTGGTTGGTATCGTACAGCAGTAGATGCTCAGCACAGAGCAAGAAGTCAGGTTGGGCTTACGCTTTTATTTTAAACCACCACCGAACTGGTGTGGGCCAACACCGCAGCCAAAAGCAGCAGTCCCACCCTTCATTTGCTATTTTGTTCCCAGCTTCTCTCCCTGGTTCACATGAATTGGAAAGAAAACCAGATTCATGCTTTAAATTTAGTTTTAAACCACATCAATACCTTGCTCCCCAGTTCACTGGGAGGCCACAGAAGCACTCAGAGCAGCAACAAGAGGAAAAAAAGGCACAGTGGGCAGGAGAAAGATTCCTTTGGCAGTGCTGTGAGCCTACAGTTATGACATCTACAATGCTATAAGTCTAAAGATACATTATTCACCTTGCCAATATCCAACCAGAGGGCTTTTCACAACTGTAGGCTGGAGTCCTGACCAACTGGAAAGCCATTTTCTGCTGAAGCATCCAACTTTTACTCTCTTGAACATAGATTAAAAGTAAAACAAAAAATAATCCACATGCTAGTTTATATCAAAATGCAAACAAAATTTCAATATATGGAATATCAGCAGCAAAATATATGAGCTTACATTTCCTTTTAGGTAATTCCACAGCTGATATTTCATTCTTTACACCACCCCCTTGCATCATACTGAACAATTCATCTTGTACACAGAACTGCCGTACTGTTTCAGCATAGTAACTTCAATGGTTTGGGATTTTCTATTTTTCCTTCTAAAAATAATATTGATTGAAGTTTTGGCAGTGCATGCAGGACTGGTTCTTGATTACGAAACACTGTAGTGCTTCACAGATGACTGCCACAAATTACAAGAAAACCCTCTAATGCAGACGTTCCTGAGAGGTGGGAAGGAGGGTACTACTGCCAACATCCCCAGCACTCTCAGTCTAGCTTTTTCCAACCCACAGAGGTAACTCAAGAAGCCTAGACTGACCAAAGACTGATCTCTTTTGTGTTCCAGAGATGTACCCTTCCCTTCTCACCACGTGGAGCTTTGGGAAAGCAAACAGCTGCTTGCTGGTCACAGGAAGGCAGAAGATGGAGCTAGACAGAACTGCAGGACCTCACCCAGTCCATCCCCAACCTGAGGGCTTGATCCAGTCCATCTACACCACTTCTGTTAACATTTCGGTTAATCTGGGAAGCCAGCCCACTCCACCGTTCAAACAGTGTTATGTTTATCTCCAACAGATGTGTCCTAGGACTTCAACATCTTCAGAGTTACAGCTCTCCCCAATTCATGCAACAAGGGAAATCCAGGTCAAAGCAAGCTCCTTGTTCTCCCTGCCAAATCCACCAAGGAACCTAAATAACCTGTTCTCTTTTCCATTTTACAGCAGGCTCTTGTGCTAGAGGATTTGATTCCCATCTGATTTTTCTCCCTGAAATAAAAGATTCTGAGAAGTTACAACACTAACTGAAGTAGCTTTAAGTAGAATTCCTTACTATTAGCTATAGCATCAAGTAACCCATAGGTAAGATGAAGGCTTCCATCCTTTGATTAACAAGGGCCACAGATCCAAGACAAGGTTTAAGCAACCTTGGAGGAAGTCCTAAACAAAAGGCACATAGTCCCACCTTGGACTCTACTGGCTATGACATCTCTACAGGCATAAATGCTTCCTGATCACTGTACCAGCAGAGCAGCTTAATAAAGCAGTCTTCCTGTAGAGCAAGAAAATCCAAACAAGCAAGTTCTGAAGTCCCAAATAATCTCATCTCTTTCCCCAATTAAGGCAATGTTTTTGCATCTGTGAACTTGATTAGCCCTGAGAAACTTATGTCGGAATAGTTAATTGTGGCTATAATCAGCATTTTCCCCCCCCGAAACAAATATTTGTTCTTGTAACTTGCACTGGGAAGTCATTCTACCCCTATAAAACACCTCAGAAAGCGTTCCCTTCTCCAGTACTTCTGGAACAGTTGCTGGCACAGCGATCAATCCTGTGTGCTCACCACAAACCTCTGGTCCCCAGCACCAGGTTTTAGGACTGGCTGCCTAGTTTAGTGCTACCCGTACAGCCCCAGAGCCTCCGAAGAGGCTGCAGTGGCTCAGTGAAATGCAGCCTGACCTTATAACCCCTGTAATTATTAGGCAGACTGTCAGAGTTAGCACGGCTGGCTAGTGATTAGAGGGGATATTTTTACTCGTCAAACTGAGACTATTTGAAAGGTCTGCTATAGATACGGACCTTTACAAATGGTTTTTTAACTACAGTCCAAAAGATAGTGGTGATTGCTCCTGCTACCATTAAGAACCCAGGAGCCACCTTGGCTTGTTGTGCTTTTAGGGTGAAATGCAGCCAGCCTCTTTCTGATCAGAAAGAGAAGTGTGGATGAGCTGAACACGTGGCACACTGTGAAAAAGGCTTTCAGAGCCACCTGCAACACATCAGATATGCTAGAACCTACTTCCCCCCTTCCCAGGGTATTCAGATTAAGCTGAACCTTATCTATCGAAAACACTGCAAGGACCCACGTGGGAGGTGGCAGGGGCTCTCCAGGGTGACCTTGCTTCTCCTTTAGCATTCTGGCACAGAACTGGGTGTCCTTCTGGTTCTTCAGGGAAAAAACCTTTCCCTGGCTGCTGTGGCTTCTTCCCAATCCCCCCACCCCATAAAGTCATGAAAGGAGCTGTCACACTATGGTTTGGACCAAGTCACAGGCTGGTTCTTCAGCTGGAGCACAGCTCCTCCACACATCCCCTCCACTAGCAGCAGGACCACCCTAGCATCGTAGCAATTAGAGGATCATAATCGTAAAAAAAATATCTTTATCTTTTCTTTTTAAGGAAGAAAATACACCTGACTAATCCTTCTGCACGTTTAGCTTACATAATACAGGCAACCCAAGAAGATGTGCACCTGATCTATATACATTTCAACCTCTGTATGAAGTTAAAGGGTACTATTGGCTTACAAATACCACATTAATCTCTTGAGAGCTGCTTTTAATCTGCTTTACCTGCACTACATATTCAGTTTCCTTCAAGCTGCCCAAGCCCCTGTCATTTTGATATTCCCCCTCCCTGATGCAAAAAGGAGTCTACAGAGCACGCAAACACAGAAGCCAAGTGGCAGAAGCAACCAGTCCCAAACGAGGGGCACAGGGGTTGGGTTTTTATCACAGCAACTATATTTGTATTTTCTATTTAACATATAAAGACTGGTTTTAACCAAACCCACGATTCTGACACTTGTGCAAGCGATCTCACATTTCTTCTTCAGTAGGAGGAACTTCAGAAAATTCTTAAACTCTGACCAAATTCTGCTTAACAAGTGGTTTGTTACTTGTCCCAGATAATTTGTCTGGAAAATATTTTGTTGGTTTTTTTTTTCCACTCTTGCGAAACCGAGGACAGCAGACCTTTGTCACAGCTTTGAAAGATGTGTTTCAGTAGAAATTTCAACTGGCATTGTAACATTAGTTATTAAAAAAATAAGATGTTCAGTTGCATGTGTTGTTGACAACACGGAAATAAATATTTCAAGAAGCAGCAGTGGAGGGTAGATGCTGTATAGATTTCTATAGGCAAGGCACCAATACAAACAGCACAAGAGTTTGATGAATGCTCATACCCCTCACAAGCCCAAAGGAACATGCTGATGCAGACTACCAGAGCCTCAGGATGAGCTTCAAATAAAGTAGTCAAATAGCCCGACTGTTTCAAACAACTTAATAGCTGAAAACCTACCCAAGCAGCCCAGATAAATACTACAGCCAGAGACAGGAACGAGTATAGCTGCACCTACATCATACATTTCTTAGCAGTCATCCACAGCCATCTGGCTAGCAGGGAAAAAGAGCAGCTACCTTCAGTAGGAAGAAAAAGAAAAAAAACAGCCACACCAAGACTTGATATCCACTTAAGACACTATTATCCCAATTCCAATGTAAGTAATATGCCAGAAGAGCATTAGAATGCAAGGGGGTTTCTTTTTAGAAAGCAAAGGGTAAGAGAATCAGTTCTTCCACATAATGACTTCCTTAACAATCCTTATTTCCAGCATTTTACTGCTCCCCCCCAGCACTCATTTAACAAGGAGGCAATTTCCTTCAGCGCTTTAAGCCCATCTCCCAAGCTGTCAACTAAAACCATTCACCACTGCATAAAACCAGCAATCCCAGTGCACGGCAAAATACAGGGTATAAACTAATCAAGTTCATTTCAAAGCGTGCTTTTTCTTCTAGCTGAAGGAGCATAAAAGGTGGGCAAAGCACCGTGTTTAAGGAATCTTCTTTCCAACCCCAAATCTCTCGTACTAGAGAAAACGCTATTCATCTGGGAGTTATCTATAATCTAGCCAAACACCACTGAAATTATTTGATACAGCGTTTTGTTCAACTAAATGCAGACAGATATGATAAAGCCAGATCTGGCTTTCACTCCATTCAAAGCCAGTCAGATAAACACAAAATTCCTTTCAAAAGGAAAAAGTACAATGCACAGCTGGGTTTTGATGAGAACGAAAAGCAGCGAAGGGGGAAGTCTGTTTAACCAAAACACCAGACATCAGACCCACACACAGTTTTACGTGGAAACAATTTACAGTCTCAAATAGCAGATCAAAAATGGCTGGAAGTTGCAAAATTAGAACAAATTAAGACCTTACGTAATGCAGGGGGACAAGAGACTATGCAATATACCTGCCCTGACACCCCAAGCATGTTCCCAACCCATCTGTGCTTCCTACATACGTGAAGGAGCAAAAGCAAACTGCCCAAATTTTAGTCTGAGGAATGAAGAGGAATAAAATTGTGTTATGTCTGCAACTGCACTGCGTTAAGCATTACGGAGAAGCTACGTTGGATGCAAAGCATCGTTTGGGCCATTAACCCAAAGGCACAATTCAGACAACTCATTTCCTAAACTGCCAAATGCTCCCCTTAAAACACTATCAAGGACTATTTGACTGCTCACATTTTATAACCGAAATAAGAAAGCTATCACTTCTGCTTGTCCTCCAAACACAAGCAGCTGTAATATTTTTGTGATTCTGCAGACAAGAAGTTGCGGGGTCTCTTACTTACAGCTTTTTCAAACACTCAAGCATGACAAGAATCTTTTCAGGTTCATTCCGGTATCATTTAGCACAGAGGAAGAGAGAAAATTTACATCCATTTCATGAATCTAGGTGAGCTCAGAGGCAGCACGCTGAATAGAAAGTGAAGCACTCAGCTCCCGTATCCTGACCCGCAACTTTTATGTCAAATCATATCAATTTCAACATCCCTCTTCCTTTCCCAGGGAAGACAGCCTTACAAATGCACGGCTCCCTCTGCAATCCCAGCTGCTTAACAGATCCCCAAATGTTTGCCTCAGGACTAGAAAATAAGTAATTGGGTTTCCTCCCGCGTAGCACTTGCAGACGCTACAGCCTCTCCTAACACAGCAGCTTCCTCAATATCCCTGGTGCTGCATCACTGCTATCAGGGCGGCACAGCCAAAGGCAAGGCAGTCTACTGCATGGGCTGCTCCAAGCAGGCTCAGAACAAGCAAGCAAAGGGAAAAAACAAGGAGTTTCCTTTCTGCCTTCAGTACCCAGCAAGATCCACACGCTGTAAGCTCCCCAACGGGATGCATTTTGAAGTGTTTCTCCACCACTGCCCTGTAGGAGCGGACACGCCGACCTAGCTGAGATTTCACTCCACGGTTACCTTCAGCATGTAATATTGAGTTACTGCCAGAGGTCTGTCCTTCCAATTCGTGTTCTCCAAATAATACAAACCAAGAGCAGGCATTTTACGAGGTAGATGTAAAGATAAAACCTCAGCAGAGGTAAGCAAGCATTGCTGCAGAGCTGAAGCTACGATTATTTTTTTTCCACCCCAAGTCTTAATAGAGCAGAAATTAACAGTGCAGTAGTGCAGAGAGCCAGACTTCAATATATCTTCTTCAGAATTAAAATACCCTGACAGCTTACTAATTCACAGCATCCTTGGGCGTTTGCTTTTTATCATAATCTATAACAAAGTTAATCAGTCACCTCTAACCAGGAAAAGACTTTGCAAGGCTGTTAGATGTTTACTGCTGATCAGAAAAAAAAAACAATTCGGATTCCATATAGCTTTGTAATTGCAAAGAGTTGCAGTCTTACACCTTAACGCAAAGTTCTTGAGATTTTTCTTCCCGTAAGAGGGCTTCCCAAAACGTTACATCAAATAAACACTGAACCTTTACAGATGCTTGATCCCAGAAGACAAACCCCATAAATATTTCGGAATTACGATGCATTTGCATTCACTTACTGAGAATGAATCCAAGTCACATAAATGATGTATGCCTGAAGTTTTTTTTGTTTCTAGAAGCTCAGATCCTGATCTCCAGAAGAATCCCACTCACAGCTTCTTGCAGTCCGGTCGATGACTGCTCAAACAGGAGGCTTTGTAGTGCTCACATCTTCAGATGGGAAGGCACGCCGCTGTCAGTGATGCAGTGAGACACGTGCTGGGTCAGTCACAAGCTAACTGTGCTCAACTGTTTATACACAGAGGCCACCACTGAAACCCTACAGCCACGCCGTAGGCTCTGCAGCAGCTAAGTTTCTTGGAGGACCACAATTTTCACTTAGTTTATCTGCAGTGCCTATTTCTGGTTAGGCTCTACAACGTGAAGTCTCAGAAAACCTGCATTTATGCATTCCAGCTGATACGAAGTAATGCACACAAGCAGCACAAGGGTTTGTAGAACAGAAAACAAGCTAAAACCACATACAGTCCTTTCTTTTTCTTCCTTTGGAAGTCTCTTTTTCTTAGCCAACACCCACAAACACAGGCAGCACACTATTACTATTTTTGTTGACCAACTTTAAAAAAAAGCCACCCCATATGTTTTTCTTTATTTATCCCGATTTCTTTGATTTTAAAGGCAAGGGAGCACTATACAGCAAACCAGACCAAGAATACAGAGGATCTGTTTAGAGCAGCGTTCCCCAAAGTACAGGCTATAATCCCAAACACTATTACAGGACATAAAGCAGCATTTGCAAGCCAAATGGAAATTCAGCCGTAGAAATCAAAGCTGATGAGCCCAAGACTGCAGTGGGAAGTGGATTCTCCAGCAAAGCATGCCGGAAGAGATCTAGTTCAGGGATACAGAAATCAAGTAACCGATTGCAGCTGACCGGCTCAAGAGATTCCCTGTTGCCCTCACAAATATTTCGACCTGACATCAATCTCTATAAGGGCACCTGGGCCCATGAGCTGCTGTTTCCAACTAACCAGAGGAATGTATGATGCTAAGAAATGCCAAAAAATGCCCTGCCAGTGCATGAGGATGTATAAATACATGTACACATCTCTATAGGTTATATGTACTTGTACGTACCTAAGCGTTTGACAGATTCCTGCATTTTTACCTCTTCTCCCTTGCCTGCCTAAACATACTGCATGTTTATTGCACAAAAAGAGCATACTCTGTCAAAAGAGCTACCCTGTCAAAATTTTGACGTTATATCTGTGAGACACTATTTGTAAAGTTCTCCCACAACTGTTTCACTTTCCTCCCTATCAAAAAACGCCCTAGCAAAAACACAGGAAAGAGCTACAGCGTTTGCCTCCATTATGTAGAAATCTCCTGTACGAGAGATGCCACCACTCTACCACCAAGAGGAAAGATGTACAGAAACACATCTCAGCCTGTTTTAGTATCTTCAGTCTGTAGAAATTTCAAGTCCATCTCCTGGCACCACCCATTACAACATAACAAGCCTAAAGTCTGCTAGAGAAACACTCGTATTTGGACAAATCCCAAACAAACTTCTCCTCTGGGACTTTTGGGCTGTTTTACAAGCACTTAGTCCAGTTTTTGCCCTGCAGAAAATGTAAGATTTACATTGAGTAACAGACTACTAATCTCGGTTAGCTCATATATGAGATGTGAAAGGATGAGGCTGCTGAACTACACAAGACATTGTCTGTAACTCCCAAAGTTTCTGACTGTTTTCAGAACGTCTCCAAAAAGGCTGATTCTCCAGGAAAAACAGACACTCGGTTATTCTCTGGATACATCATTTTCCACTGAAAAAGCAGAGGTGAGCTGATCCAAAACAAAAGCACGTACCAGCACAAGGTCTTGGCTCTGCACTGAGCATTTCATTGAGAACACATATTGAAGGCTTTTCCAATAACCCATTTGCTACCACCGATACTTTCCATCGGCAGGCACTATGCTGACTTTCACATACAACACAACAAACATTTTCTATGCCGAATTTTGCCTTCACAGCCACCTGGGACAGACCTCACGGCATGGCCCAGGCTGCCTGTAGGGATCACTTCTGCACCCAGACCTCTCCACAGCAGTTAGCTGTAGTGACAAACGTTTTCCTTCGTTCCCATTCACTCCAGGTTGACATCCCACAAATGTTACAAGCAGTAGAGGTGAAGCAATGATAGTGACACAGAACAATCAAAACCGAGGAATTTCATAAGCCAAGGAGGCAGCAAAGCATGATTTCCTCTGGGTAACATGTCTTGCAGTTGGATTCCTTCTTTGTCTACTACGGTGACAGCTCCAATTGAACTTCTTCCTGAGCAGCGAGGCAAACAGGGGCACGTGGATCCCTGATGTCTAACAAAGGAGGGGGGCGTGAGGGGCTGATTTATGTTACACATTCGCCTTAATAGAGCCCAAACAGCGTTGGGAGGCTTTGGAATAAAATCTGTTCAATGACATACCTCGTTTCCAGTTACAGACTGCAGCCCTCACCTGCCACTACCTCTTCCAGTAAATCACTGAGCGTCCATCAGAGGCAGATGGAAAATGACTGCAACAGGGAGCCAGCAGTGCCGGCAGATTGCGGTGCGGAGTCCTCTAGCAGCAGGGAACAGCAGCTACCTCATAGCTGTCTCCATCTGTTTGGGTTATCACCCTAAAACCTCCTTACCCAGTTCTGTCCCTACCCCACGTCTGCCCTTTGTAGCATCAGAGCCTTGAACACTTCGTCTCAAACCACTTTAATATTCCTAAGCAGTTCTAGAAGCTACAAACACGATGATCAGTTGGAAATAGGCACCTCCATAGAATCTCTCTACACTTCACGTAAGCTTAATTTATTCCAAACCAAAATGTATCACGTCAGCATCTGGACTTTCCTCCCTCCTCAGCCCCAAAGCAAACAAAAAACAAGGAACAGAAAAATAAAAAACTAAAGTGGTCCTGTCAAGTGCAACATGCTATACCTTTTTTTTATTATTATTATTTTGACAACAGCTATGACTGGTATATTTTATGATGCCACACTGTGCATAGGCCTGTGCATAACCAAAATTCCCCTTTCTTCAAAAAATGGCAAGAGCAGACTTAACACCTAGGAGTAGGAAAAGTTAAAAAAAAAAAAAAAAAGGTTTAGGTTTTCACGTTTTCCCTAACCATAATGCTCTTTATATTAAGTTAATCATGAATATAGGTGGGAAATGACCTTCACGTAAGCAAACATGAGACTATTTCCAGTCACTCGCATCAAACCCGCCTACTTCATGCGCAAGTAAGAACGGTGGCAACAGGGGCTGGGGGGGAAGCATAAAGTCACTTAGCACATCTGGTTCTCATGAACCAGCTGCCACTTTTACAAATGAATACGCTTATTTTCTGGATATTAAAAAGCATCACGTGTGCGCCTACCACTCATTTACTCATTTCACTCAACTGCTTTGCTCCCCTGACTTACGCGTGACGAACTGATCTGCGATGCACTTGGCTACCTCCACGCAGCACAAAGCAGCACGCTTTTACCACCTGACACACTCGCAGCAAGTTTCGTCAGCTCACAAAACTGAGGCTGTTTCTTCTCAAACTGCCATCGCTGCCCAGAAGTTACAGATCAGCCCATATTCTCGCTGGCTGGGGTCTGAATAGAGCCTGCAGCTGGAATCCAGCCAACCCCAAATCCAGTTCCTTCCTTCCTGCCTGCACTGCCTACAAAATGCCCAGAGGAGAAAGAACAAATCATTTTTGCCATAGAAAGATCCGCTTCCTCTTTAACAGAGTATTATTTTACAGTTGTTCTCTCTATGCTGAGAGATTTCCAGTAGGCAAAGCTTTAATAGAAACCAGTTTTCTCGAAGAAGTTTAAGGTGCAAAGTCACAACATATGATCAGAGGCCAATTCCTGCATTGAATTTAAAGTCACATCACACATAATAAACTAGGAGGGTACCTTGGGCTTGACTTAGACCCTGCTAATCACTTAAACCCCTAGCTTTGCTTACAGAAGGAACTGTACTTTATATTTTGTAGTCCTCCTGAATCCTTACATGGAAAGGTATTTGCTATATTACACACGCCTCTGCAGACTGTAAACTCACAACTTAAAGGCTATATATCTAGTTTTAATGCAAGCATTACAGCTGGAAATGTGATTGTGCAACCGAGGAGATAAGGCAAGGCTGAGCCAGCAATATAACAACAGTATTTTGTATTCAAACACTGAAAGGAAGGCATAAAACAGAAGTCAGAAGTTAAGGCTCTTTTGCTCTGACAGCAAGCAGATTGTGGAAACAGCAAAGAAAGGCTTAATTACCTCTCAGACCGAAAAAAAAAAAAAAAGGAACACATTTGGAGTGCTTTTGGAAAAGCGCTGTCAGAGTCTTTTAATGGGTGCAGGGGCTCAATACCAAAAATAGTTACTTGAAGAAATCCTTTTGGAATTGATGACAAAAAGGGCGCACATCCTGAAAAAACAAAAGAGCAGCTTGCAGTCTGTAAACCAGCAGCTTCATCCAGACACTAAGGGAAATCTCACCCTGGTCAGAGAGCCTGGAGCATTGCAACTTGCACAGGCAGCGACCAGGGCAGCATGTTCCTATAACGCTGGTACTGTCCTGTGGGCAGCGGCATGTGAAGGGGCCTCTTGTGCTTCAGGCTTCTCCTTACTCCAGTGAAGACCAGCTAAAGACAAAAGAGGAGTGCTTTTGCATGGCTTTCTTAACCCGTTTGGCTATTGCCACCCTTCTGTCTCCAGATTTAGCTCCGATGGAGGAAGGCACTCAGCCGCTCGTGTCAGCCAACGCTTGCCTCCTCGTAGACCGGCCCTAAGATCAATTGGTTTCACTCACTGGTACTTTTTTTGCCAAAAGCCTCTGAGGTATTGACAGCCCATTTAATGAAGTCTTGTGGCAGAATCGGATTAACAAACACTCGTGATCAAATCCTGTCCCCAGCGCTGCTCTACCAGCGGGGACAGCCACACAGCAAGGCCCAGCAACCTCCTCTGGCCACAGGCCGCGACAAGAGGCCGCACACGAAACGTGTGAATTCACTACTCATCCCTTGATGCACCAGGAAACTATTCCAGCATTAAGATCCAGAAAATAATTCAAACAATGTCTTACATGTCTTTTAGCAGGAAGGTGAGGACAATTACTACAAGATAATGAACCTTAATTGCTCCAAAATGTTCCCCTCTGAAGCCAAAGGGATTTTTGAACCCAGGCATTGGGTTTCACAGCTCTCTGCTCTCAGAGGCAGAGTGCGGACTAGGAGGAAAGTGAGCTGGAAGAACAGCCAAATGGAAGAACATTTTGATTTATTAGTTAATGTTCCATTCAAATACATGGTGATCTATAGAGATGAGCAGAACCCTGCCACAGAATGTTTGGGAACTGTATAGCTCTCGGTATCTTTCAGCAGTCCGGTCTTTTCCTACAAAAAGCACACGCACACTACTTCTGTTTCAAAGACTACAACCACGCCGTTACTAGATCAGACAGCAACAATCAAAATAAAGTCGTGCTGCTCCGCGTGAAGAACTACAGCTGTGCTTATATCAAAGTTTCAGCCCATTAACTTCTGTGTCTAGACTAAACATTTCTTTCACTCTTCCTAAAGGCACGTGCTAGAGAGTTTGCACATTTGGTCTCCAGTTTATTTGGAATATGCAAAAGGAGATTTAGGCTTTTAGATGCTTCTATTTATTTAGTTTACTTTCATATAGTGACTAATTGTCCTCACAGTCAGTATCACTTTGTCTTTTTCCATGACATTTATATGCCCTAAGAGGATATACCTCGTGAGTTTGAAGCTTACCTGTTTGTTTAAGCATTACTAAAGCCACTGAGTTTGGAGAATAAAGTTCTTTCATGACAATTTATCAACTTACTGGATCCTAAAATTAAGGCAGCGTGTATATTTCAAGGTGAGGAGCAATTAGAAATCCTACTAACCACGTCACTACACTTGGACATGACCGCCTTCTAAAAAGTGTTGTTTATCAATCAAAGAAAAATGATGCCACCGTTTCTCCTTTGTCCTCAATTCACTGGATGCAAGGAGGAAAGGAGAATTTCACAACAGGGATTAGTTAGCATTACAGTACTCAAGGAGAGGACTAATGCTTTTAGGCCTTCTCCTTTTTAACACACTGTCAGCTATCTGTGTTTTCCTGCCTGTCCCCACTCCTCTGGGAAGGCAGCACAATAAATTGACATTTCAGGGATTTGTCTCACTCTGCAAATGACTGCTTTTGTCTCTGCTTAACACAATTAACTGCTGCAGTCAGACATGTAGCTATGTTGTAGTTAACATAAGCAATAAGATATGGCAGATGAGTATTAGGTCCGGATATACGGTGTACTTAAGCCCTATATTAAAGATGATATTATTAAATAGGGAAAAATCAGCCAAAATAAATCCCTTCCAGCAGCACAAGACAGGGCTTGCTCAGTTTCCCTGCCTACCAGTGGAACAAGCTGCTATCGAGAGAAGCGTGCCTAACAGGTCCTCAGCAGTCAGCACCTTCACATCGTGCCTAATCAAGCTCAGCTCTAAACTACTTTGTTTTTAATAAAAAATTAAAAAATGAAGCACTGTAGATGTTGCCTGTACCCACTTTCACAACCATTTATAATCCATTTCATCTATAGAGCCCTTCTGTTGTGAAACAGGAAAGTTTTCAGGCAAATTGTTCTTTCTTCATCCTGACCTAATAACTGACCCTATAAAGCAGCAGCACACATGCTTCTGGCTGACCTTATGGGACCTTATAGTCGAGCCCTGGAAGAACTGAACAAACCTCACGTGCAAACAGTCAATGCTCACCCATCCTGCCCAGAAGGGCCCTATAGCTAGGCACAGAAGTTGCACTAATCAGAACAAGAAAATGCTGCACCCAACTAATCCAAGTCCGGTGCCACTTTGTTCACACACCACTGATAACCCAATTGTACCAAAACCCCCTATTCTCAGGCCACACAGCCCTTTGGTATCAAGCTTTCAGAGACTCTGAACATTGCTAATAATGTTGCTGAAGCTTTCCTATAAGGACTGTCTGTCTTGCACCTTACGCTCTGTTACCAGCTCTAGTCAACCAGTGCTGCTTGTGGCTGGGGTTAGTAGGAAAGACATTTATTTCAAAAGAGCTAGCCGAACCCCAAAAGATAGGTGACTCTTCCTGCTGAACCCCCTGACCTATGGTGCCCGTTGTGACATGAAGACAACCCCACAGACAGCTTTGTGCCTGCCACCCTTCCCTTCCCTTGCTGCCCCAGTCTTTTTGTTTCTAAATCACACAGCCAGAAACTTGCCAATTTTACAGATTTCAACAGTACAGAGACCCAGGGAGAGTACTCACACGTGCGGCCAGACTACAAGGCTAAATGTATAAGGGATATGACACAAGGGGCACATCTGATCACCCAGGGAGGATGTAAGATGGGGTGCCAGAGCTGGACAGCACTGCTCCCGCTATCATCCTGCCCAGCACACTCACCTGCGGCTCTGGAAACCCCTCCTGCCCTTGCTTGGTGGTCAAGCAAGGCCTGTCCCAAGCCACTGAGTAATAGGATTATAAAAGTCTAATCCCAGTTACTTACAGCTTGCCAGAGAAGTTACAAATTAGTCCTCCACCCCAAAGCACCTGAAGGACATGATGATCTCCAGACCCAGTAATAAACTGCGTAAAGCTCTACCGGTAGCTGCCTGAACCATGAGAATAAATAATATTTATCTTACAAATAAAAGGAGAATTGTCACTCCTCTGCAAGAACTGACAAGTAGCTACCAACTAAAGAAGAGTTTCACACCTCACTGAAGCAAAGACCTGT
The DNA here is from genome assembly GCF_963932015.1 of Anas acuta. Lineage (NCBI taxonomy): Eukaryota > Metazoa > Chordata > Aves > Anseriformes > Anatidae > Anas > Anas acuta. The sequence continues at coordinate 4,331,702 of NC_088983.1, read as the reverse complement.
TAAATAGTAAACACGAGAAAGGAGCCCTGGTACAAGCGGCACACATTTACGTAGGCATGGAAACAACCTTTCATCTGATTCAAAGTGGCCAGACTTTTCCCTGCTAAAAGAATAAAAGGAGCTTCAGCAGAAATAACCCAGGAATAGTAGAGACCTTAGAGAGAGAAAGAACTGATGGAATATCCTAGCCTCTACTTAAAGTATAAAGTTTTGAACAGCTTCTTGTCCAAAGGGAAACAAGTCAGCTAAAAGAAAAGAGGAATCCCTCCAATACAGCATTAGCACATGCAGGTGGTAGAAGTGAATGGCATGAGACCACCACTTACTGAATTAAGTGTTTATAAAGAAAAAAAAGTGAGTAGCTTTGCCTTACAAGTCTTTCTGGAAAGACTTGCATCCCTGTTCCTGTCCCTCAGTGTTCAGAGCTGGGACAAACCTCACATGAGCTTTTCACTGCTGACCTTGTAAGGGAGCGAGAGCAAACACCAAGCAAATTTCTTGATAAAATAAAAATTATCCTCAACGGAAATGAGATTTAGGGTTATCGGACAGCACGAAGTACACCTGGAAACAAGAGTTGCTGCATGAAACTGGGCACTCGGACTGAATCCTCCCCAATTTCACCTGCCTTGCTGACCGGGGACAAGCGAGCCACATACAGGACAGCGCAGAATAACCAAACATCCCTGGGTGACACCACCAGCAGCACTCCTGCTAAACGTGAGGACATACTGCCAACTGCACAACATGGCAGAGGTGTCTCCTTTATAAGACTCGGCTTTGCACCCATACTAGTCACAGACAAGAGGCAAATTCAGAATCAAAAACACGTGTAGGCAACACCCAAAAGAAAAAAATTACACAAGGGAAGGGCTGGTTCAGCCCACCTTAACATCTTTTTGCCTACAGGTGTGTTGCAAACAGCTGGAAGTCTTTTTCTGCTGGCATTCTGCACGGATAAACCCTACCTTCAGCAAGGTGCTCAGGCTCAGTGCCACGCTCCATTCACACAGCCTGGAGTACCCACAAAGAAGGCTGCATCTTCCCAAAGCATCGAGTTGACGTGTGCTATCACTACTAACAAACAAGAATTAAGCGAGTTAAAGGGCAGCATTAACTCGATAATAAACGAGGATAAAACAGCCTTAATTTCGTTTGAACTGGATAATAAAAAGTTCCTGACTTCTTCAGAAAAATCTGTTCTCAAGCAACCTTGTAATCACAGTTGAAGAACAGCCTGCTGTTAAGATGGAGCATGAAATAGCTTCAACAAGATGCTGCTTTCAGCAACAAAAAAACAAATCTTAATAGCCTAGAAAGTCATTCCTAGTTTTATAGGCACATTTTTAAGTAGAGCCAAGTGGACTTTCATAGCGTCTCCTCATTTATAAATTCCAATTGAAAATGGAAACTATGAAGCCCTGGTTCTGCCAAGGGGGGAAAGGCGCAGTTATTTGGCTCTGCACGGGAAGTGCATCAGGCAGAGGCAACAAAGCCTTACATTTATCAAACTTGTTTACTCGGAGTAAACAGTCTGTTTTCCATATTTAAAAAAATAAATAAACTGTCTTCTACTTCTACATGTGACCTACTGCCTGCACATGCCAGAGGGATTACAGCCTAGCTTCCCAAATGCACCCAGTTTCCTTTTTTTTTTTTTTGTCCTCCCTCCATAACAAGCATTAAACCCACAGATGTTTGATGCTGTGATTTGCTTCGACTTACACAGATCTTAACTTCCTGAGTTTGAGATTCCTGCCCTCTGATTTTACATCGGGACCAAGCTGCTGTGAACGCGGCCAACAGCTGAGCACAGATCTGCACTCCTGCAAAGCTGAGAAAATCAGAAGTCCTCCAAGGAACATGACAGTCACAGAACTGACTGGGATGTGTTTTGTTTCCCAGTGTAAATGAAGCAGAACCTTTGCTCTACCCAACTTTCATACATAAATTCATTGAAAAAAAATCCGCCCATCTTTCCTCGGATATAACCTTTCCTGCGATTTTTTTCCTACCCCGCAGTTCATGTTCTATTCAGACACAATATTCCCGGTGTTTGATTAATCTACCCACGAGCTCTGAGCTGGCACTGATCACATTCTTGATATGTAGCATCTAAGATCTAACAGAATCGAAGCTCAAAGGTGCCCAAGAAGCCACCATCAGTATCAAACACACACACACACATTTATGTATCGGTTTCTCCAGAACAGCAGCCTTCCAGCTATGACTGCCGAAGCAAATGATTCCCTGGGAGAATCGTGACCTTGAACACATTTAACGGGTGGCTACCAGTCTTTGCTACTCCGTCCTTTAAACGAAGCCTGAAGTACGTTTCCCAAATAAGGTTCAAAAGTCAAAAATAAGGTTCAAAAGCAGAACCCAGGGTACCGAAGCGGTTTCACTAATATATACAGCAAAGCATAGCAAAGAAAATTACAGAATCACAAAAACAAAGCCTCGGGGCTCGCATCCAGCAGCAAACCCAAGCAAGTGCAGCAAAAGCCAGGACCACTCCTCCTGCTGCCTTCACCGCAAGCAGAAGGAGATGGACACCAAGGACGAGCAGGGAACACGTTGCTCCTGCACCCGACAGAGCTGCTGGCTCCCTGCAGCAGCTTCTCTCGCTGTGCAGGTCGGGAAGATTAACAAAAGAGTTCTAAGAAAAGCCAAACAGATAATTTAACAACTGGAAACGTACTTGGAAGTAGGAAACACTTAAAGGACTTTATTTAGCTCATCCCGAAGGTAGTGATTAAGGAGGAACTCTGATCAGTCAGAAAAAGCCGGTGTGAGAAAGAGGAGTCTAAAAATGAAGGTCCCTTCAGATGAACACAAAAGGCAAGCTTCAAGTCTAAATTGCTCAAGGTACGGAGCAGCCCATCAATCAGAACTTCCCAAAGGTTATCATCAAATTTATCGCTGTAAACATAGATCAGAATTGTAGTTTTGAAAAAGGTTAAACTGAAGCAGAGCTGCATGAAGTCTCTTTGTCCAAGGAGGTCCAGTGGCCCACACCAAACAGAGCTGCAGAACAACTCACAGCAGCTCCTTGGGCATCACCATTAACAAGTTCACTCATTCATTTACTGCAATGAAAATTTATACGTGAATATTGACAGATTTCAAAGTGGCCACTGTAACAAGACTGAGTGACAATCCTTATTTTTTGCTCCGCAAAATAAATATTGGATACTGCAAAATCCACAAAGTCTGTAAGAAAGTTTCCCTCAACGTGCTGCACTTCTTTGCTAAGGAATAGCCAACAGGAGTGTTTGTTAGTGAGAAATATTAAACCTACACGCACACACTTCTCAGAAACCCCTAGAACTGGTGGTAGGACACCAAACTCAGCTCATCTAATGTCAGGGCTCAAATCTTTGACTGCGAGAGAACTCAGCCACTAAGACACCTGCTGCTTTGGTGCTCCTCCTCCAGCTGACACCACTGCCCACACCGCTCACCTGAGAGGTCCCAGCTGCTCACCAACACTGTGAAATGCTGGAGAAGCCTGCAAAAATATGCATGCACAGCCTAAGGTAGGTGCTGACATAGTCCAAAGGCAAAGATCTTACAAGCAGCAGCCACAAACCCAATGGTGAACATCGTGCCCACATTGCCATGGGCCACAGGAGAGGCAACTTGAGGGAGCTGCTTGGTTTTCACAGAATCACAGAATTTCTAGGTTGGAAGAGACCTCAAGATCATCGAGTCCAACCTCTAACCTAACACTAACAGTCCCCACTAAACCATATCCCTAAGCTCTACATCTAAACGTCTTTTGAAGACTTCCAGGGATGGTGACTCCACCACCTCGCTGGGCAGCCCAGTTTTGTCCAGCCCAGAGCCAAATCTTGACCCATTCTGAGTCCCTGACCAGGCACACCAAACAATTCCCTAACACCACGACACCCTGCGTTCAGCATCTCCTTCCCAACAAGCACTTAATGGGATACTACTTCCAAGGAACTTCAAATAATGCTCAAAGAAAAAAAAAAAAAAAGAAAAAAAAAAAAAAGACTCCAAGTGTTTCTACTTCAAGAAATCCACAGCCTTTTGTGAACAGATGATGCTACGAGCAGATGTACACAGCCAGATGATCTCTTCTTTACCAGCCATCTTGACCTGCCTGGCTTGATTTATATAAACCGGGTTTGTTCGCGACAGCATTGATTATGTAAACCTCAGCAAAACCTTAACCAAACACAAACTGCCACAGCACTTACAGAAAGCACGTAACGGGCTACTGGGGGAAGTGATTAGAAGCACATTTGCTGCAGTGACCGACTGCAGACACCTGGATTTACCCTCTGCAAAGCACAGACGGGATCACAGCCACCACGAGACAACTCAGGATGGTCCAGGTGGGAGACCCACCAGGGGATACCTCCCCCTCGATGTCAACACCAAGCATCGAAGCATCTTTAATATTAAGGCAGAGTAAGTGCAGAAGACGAAGGGAAAGTTTTATCATCTTAAAAACCCAGCTCTCAGCAGTTTGCCAGCTCAGTTTCTTTGTTCATCATCATTTTCCCCCACCCAGTGTAAAGGTCTCACAGCTCAAGACAGAAGTTATTCATCAGCATCACAACCAACACTTTTTTTTTTTTTAAAAAACACTCCAAGGTATCTCAGAACAACTTTTTTTGGTCAAATTAGCTGTGAGGTCATGCTATCAGTTACAACAAGAGCTGCAAGGCCAGGCTTTCGCAGTTGATGGGTCTCGGTCTCCCCTTTGACGAGCAGAGCAGATTTATCCTGTCTTATCTACACTGAACTCCAGATTGAAAGATTTTTAACTACAAAACAGGTATTTATAATTTTTTTTAAATGCTACTGAACAGATGCTTAAGCTGTTCCAAGAATTCCCAGCCACACGCATTGAGTCACCAAAGAAAAAAAAAAAAAAAAAGAGAGCAAGTTTGTCTTATTTATGGCATTACCATTTAAAACATCCGATGGGAAACGTGGCAATCAACCCCGAAAGCGTCAAAAACACCAACCCAAGTGTAATTATCGAAGTCACAGCACTCCCTGGACCGTCCCCATCACGTCCACCTCTCTCTACATCACCTCCACATCCGTGCCAGCCAGTGCCTCGCCGCGTCCCATTGCAGGCTACGCAGACAGACCGGCCACAGACACGCTCAGCTGCCAGCTCACAGGCTTCCTACTACAAGGACGAGAAGATTTCTGTCTTTTTTTTTTTTTTTTTTTTTTTTTTTTTTTTTTTTAAGTACACGCAATAGCAGGGCAATATAAGCTCAGTAGCTTTAGGGAACAGCTGATAGGCAAATAATAACTAGGCTCGGGCGATCGGAAGTTTATTTAAATTTTATTGGCGTGTTTCAACACACTGCAGGGAAGATCAAGACCTTGGGCAGAGCCGATAAGCCAGAGATCGATGCATTTCCATATGAAAGGAAATAATTAAAAAAAAAAATAAAAAAAAAATACAAGCACGCCGCACTTTGCTATGGTGAGACCGGAGCCAAAACATTTCATACTTCTGTACTTTCAACGGCGGCTAAAAATAGTCAAGCAACAGAAAGGAAAACGCTTCCAGCTGTGCACAAAAAAGCCTCTGCAGCACAGCACCGATCCACGGGCCCCGCTGTAATTAAAGATTCAGCGTTATGCCGAGACTTTATTGTCGGCGACGGCGTTGCCCAGCTGAGGGGACCCTCCATTTTCGCAGTTAGCACAGCGAGATCGCTGCTTTCTCAGATTTACTTTGATACGGGCGTTCTTCCCAAACCAAATTAGTTAAATTTGAGTCTTTGGGCGCTGTGTTCTTGCTGGCAGCTGAGCGTTGTCCCCCGGTGCCTGGATCTTGACCTGTATGGCCGCGAGGAGCCCCAAAGGTTGGCAGGCACCAGGCTGGCCGCACTGGGCTCTGCAGAGGCGAGCCCAGCTCGGGAGGGCACCTCGAGCAAAACAACAACCAAAAAATCCCAAACGACCCCCAAAAAAATCAAGGTTTTGACCTCCCAGCAGCTCTGGCACGGCTCCTGGGGGAGGCTGAACAACGCTTCGCACGGGGCGCCCGGCTGGAAACCTGAGTGTTTCCATACCCCCGACCCCAAAACCATCCTCCCTGACCCCAAAACCATCCCTCCACGTAACCCTGCCCCTAAAAACACCCCCCTGACCCCAAAACCACCCCTCCACGACCCCCAAAGCCCCCAAACCACCCCCCCAGCACCCCGCAAAGCCCAGCGAAGAAGGAAAAAAAATAAAATAAAACCAAATAAATTCATAAAGGGGGGTGGGACGAGGATGAGGATGATGATGATGAAGGAGGGATGAAGCATCGCAGCCCCCCCCACACCCCCCAAAAACCAGCCCCCATCCGCAGCTCACCCCAGCACCACCAGCTCCCCGTACTTGACGGGCTCCTTGTTGGGGGCGCAGTGCTCCTCCTGGCTGGGGGAGAACATGGGGGCGCCAAGAGGTTTCGCCCCCTTTCTTCCTCCCCTTTTGCTTCCTCCTCCTCCTCGCTCGCTCCCCCCCCTCCCGCCGGGGCCGGTCCCAGCCCCGCTCTGAGCCCGCGGCCGCCCGGCGCCGGCCACTACACCCCGGGGGGGGGGGGGGGAGCGCCCGCGGGGCGTACCAAGTGCGGGGGAGGGGGAGGAGCGCCGCGGCCGCCCGTTCGCCGCCCCGCTGAGGGGGTGGGGTTTGGAGGAGGTGCCGGTGCCTCCCCCCCCCCTCCTTTTCTCCGGGAGTGGTGGTGGTACGGGCGCGGTGTGTTATGTAAACATAGAGTAAAGGGGAGGGGGCTGCGCTTAAAGGGGCCGCGCACTGTGGTTGTGGGGGGTGCAGGTCCCTTGTGGGGCCAGGATCCACAGTGGGATTTGATCCCTTCAGGGTCCCGCACAGCCCCAGATCACCAGATCCGCACGTCCCAGCCACAGGCACCTCAGGCCATCCCGTCATGGTCCCATGTTCCTATGTCCCACCATTGCCAGGCCTTGTGCAGCACAAAACTGGGCCAAAAAGGCAGCGGGGCACACAAAAAAAAACCTAAATTTTCTGTTGAGACAGTGAGGTGCAAAAAAACCCTAAATTTTCTGTAGTGACACCCAAGGGATCGCCACCCTGTGCTGCTCATGGCCGTGGCAGCCCCCAAGCACACCCATCGTTCGCTTTCCTTCAGTACCCAACCAAGGAGAAAACCCACAAAATTAGCCCCAAAACGATGCCTGTGGAGGATGGGAATCCCCACTGGCCCTAAATGGAGGTCCCCGCACCCTGTTTGAGGACAAAGAGAAGTAATTTCAATGGCCTTGCTGCCGCTTGTGGCCCTCAATGGAAATCTTCCCCGGTCGGAGCCATGGGCTGGGGAGCGAGCCCTGCTCCTCCTGCCGGGAGCTTTCCCCTGGCTGAAATTGTATTTAGCTATTAATTTTCTTGGTAATGCTATTTTTCTGCCGTTTCTGGTGAAGAGGTGAAATGGAAAAATCCAGCCAATCTTGCAGGGCTGCAGGATGGAGATCTTCCCAGGGGCTGTGCGAAGAAGACAAGGTTTTATTAAAGACAGAGAGCTGAATTATTACAGATTTATCTTCTTTATTGCCCTAACAAAATAGAAAAGAAAGCCGGGCCGTAAGTCACTGTCAAAGAAAACAAATACAGCTTGGAAAACAGTGTGAAAAACAATCCTCCTGGCTGCATCCTCTTCGAGTCCTTCCCTCTCTCCCCCCAAACGCAAGGCCTTCGTGTTAGCTTTGCTTTCACATGGCGTAAACAAGCTGAAATTGTCTTCCAAGGAGTGCTCTGAAACAGTTTCAGGCTTCCTGTAAGCCCAAAGTCCCGCTGTCCGGCTGGATTTACAGCGTTTTGTCCTGCCCCCATGCCCCCCATGCCCTGTGGGGATGGAGGATGAGGAAGGACCTTGAAGATCTTTTTTTTTTTTTTTTTTTTTTGCCTGTTTCCTTTTTTCTCATTTTCTAACACTGTGCACTTTGGGGAGAAGAGGCCAAAATGGACAGAGCCTTGCACAGAGAGGTTCGTGAGTGCTATCGCAATGCAATGAATGAAGAAAATACACCGGTTTGCATTGCTGAAAAAAAAAAAAGACAAGTGCAGGGCTGAGAAAAAGAGCTGAGCAGGCTTCAGGGAGGTGTATTCGGTGAGATAACCCCTGGGCTTTGGGTTAATGTAGTTTTTTTCCCTTGGAAATGCGACTGTCTGTTGTTTTGACAGTGACTTATGTTGCAGTGAGGGGTGAGCAGCAGTAACAGCCTCTTCATTTGGCAGTCCCACGTTGGTTGTTTTAGGCTGGAAAATGGAGAGGGGAGGTGCAGCCCCAGCCCCACAAGGTGTTAAAGGGCCTTTCTTCCTAAAGCGCTGGTTTTCTCATTGCAGCTCCCAAGGACCCACTGCTCCCAGCACTGGAAACCTGCTTTTAATTTTCTAATGAGAGCAACGAGGTGGAGACAGGGGCAGAGAGCTGCTTTGCCATACACTGCACAGCTCCATGTCCCACACCAACACCAACACCAGTGCTTCCTAGAGCTCCAAAAATTCCTTTTTGCAACTGGAGCAAACAAACCGTAGCTGGCATTTTTCCCTAAGTCCATTGAAAGAATGGAGAAATGTACCTACAGCTGCATTCAATTATTTTTAAGCTCGAATTGTCTTGCGCTCTCGCCTTTGGGATGGCTCCACATAGCTTCTCGGGGCAGCTTTTTTGGGGAGCATCCCCTGAAGTGAGAATTGATGATGACTTTGAGCCCCTTCCTTGCGAAAGGCAGCTCATTCCCGGCTTTATCGTGAGCAGCTGCTTGGCCAGGGCAGCAGCTTGCAGGAGGGCTATCCAGCAAAGCCAGGAGAGCATTAAAATCAGTGTCTGAAAAAATCCTAGACACGGAGAAATAATGCGTGCCCGTTTGTTTTTAAAACGTAGTAAAAAGTTATTTTAAATACAGGAAGATTAATAAGGCTCTAATTCAGCAAAGTACTTACAGATGTGCTGGACTCAGAGTAAGTACTTCAGTGCTTTCATGAATCGGGGCTTAGGGAACCAGCTTGAAATATAAAGTATTGAAAGACATCAATAGCCCTCCCACCATACGTGTGGCTCATGTTGCACATGAACATCCCAGCTCTGGCAATGAACAGGGGCACAGGTTTCCATCACCAGGCCAATGATCCTGCAGGTCTGTGTTCAGCTTTTAGGGTGATGGCTGGTAAGGATGTGCTGCTGGGCTTAATACGGCACCAGGACCCTTCCAGTTCCTTGTGTTACATGTGGGTTTTGGTGCCCGACCCAGACTGAAACAGGTTTGCATTTCTTTACAATATTTGGGAGACATTTGTATGTTTTGGACCTGGTAATGTCTTAATTTTCCACTTAATTTTCATTTACGGTAGCAGCGAAAATTTAGAAAGGGCAATGGCAACAAAAATAAAATGGAAGAGCTGAAAGGATAAAATGATCTCAAGTATCATGGTGGCACCTTAAGAATGTGTTGCAGGCTCGTGCCTAACACATAACTCTTTCCTAAAGACCCTAAAGGAGTTTTAAAAAGCAGAGTAGCTACACAGAGTGACAAAGGCTGTTAGGAGGCAAAAAGGCAGTCATCAAAAGGCTACATCTAAATGAGGAAGAGGGAATACAGCATAAACACTGGTGAATACAAAACCACAACAAGACAAGCAAAAAAGATGTTACAGAACAGTTTGCCAAAGGCATGGAGATGCACAAAAAAATATATCAGGGACAGGCTGGGGACAGCCCACAGTACAAGGGTGAAAGAAATTGGGATAAAAAGGGATAAAATCATGGTGACTTAGCTTAGTGAAGCCTCTGCACCAGGATGGGGGCTGGAGGCTCCCAGAACAAAGCTGTCTTCATCAGGGCTGGGGAACTTCTTAAATACCACTGTCAGCAGCAGAGATTTTAAAACAAACAGGTTAATTGAGAGCGGAGCAGATTGCTGGGGTGAGATGTCACTGGCCCAGGGGTTGTAAAGAGGTTCAGGTATGACAGGGCTGAATTATGAACAGCGTTTGTCTCCAGCAGATGGGAAACACCAAATTTGACATCATGGGCAAGCTTGAGAGCTGTGATCCACTCGGTCTGGCTTCTGTACCACCAAATCTGTAGGAAATGCAGTAAGAAGCAGGTAAATATGGATGCTTAGGGACACAATTAATAAACCTGAGAGGGCAGCAGGGGCTTTTGCAGAAAGAAGTCAAAGTTTGTAAGCCATTCATTCCCTCTAAAGCAGCCAAAAAAGATGATCGCATACCTGCATTTCACGAGAGTTTTGCCACATAAGGGCTGTGAAAGAAATAAAAGCAGCATGAGATAAGAAAGTTCTTCATGGGGTAACAGCATGAGAAACCAAAGGCTTGGAGTTCTCCTTTTCACGGTGGGGAGAGGTTACTGCCGGGACACCGTGGTCTTCTTGTGGGACCTTGGCCGGGCAGCTCGCTTATAATGGAAATGTTTGCTGAGAAGCCAAAAATTTTAAGCTGACTGCAAAGAGTTATAGGAGGACCTAGCAAGAAAACGTCCAAGTGAAGTACACAGAGAAGATGACCTTAGACATATCTACCTAATGACTGGCTCTAATTGAGCTATTATCATTCAGCAAAGACACGCTGAGATTTTAGTCACTATAGGTCCTTCTCTTGCAACATTAGCCCAGAGATCAACAGAAGTCTCAAAGACAAATAAAATGTGCCAAGGAGCTGCTGTACGTAAACGTGTCTGTCTTTTCCAACAGCATGGGTTATTCTGAGAAAATATGCGATGTCCCTGGCTGGGTGTTCCCCATCCCTTTCCCTATGGGGTAGAGCCAAGGGCATTACTTTTCCCCGTGCCCCAGCTGCTCACCTGTGTAGTTCCTCTCCTGAGGGGCTGGCTAAGGGGGAATAAACATATTTTGTATGAGTCTGCCAAAATCAGAAGCAGCAGCAACCCGGCTCTCAGCATCGCCTCTCGATATGGGTCCGCCTGCAGCCCCAGAGCTGAGTTCCCTCTCACATCACCACGTCCCCTTTGTGGGATGCTCTCTCCCATCCCAGTTGCTCACCCATGAATGGACTTTCCCTGTCCAAGATGTTGCCCTTTTTCCTCTTAATGTCCTCTTTGTTTAAAAGTTAATACTAACACAGCGACGGTGGGAGGTAGGGAATGGGGACAGCTTCCCTTGAATTTCCTTGGACCCAATTTAGGGAAAATTCTGCTGCTCCAACCTTCATCCCAGCAGACAAAGCTGGTGATCAACCAGTTCCCAGGATCAGATCACCCTATCCTACTGCAAAAACCATCCCCAGCAATGACACTTTCCCCTGGGAAGGCCCAGAGAGGAGCTCCTGCAGCAGATGGCTGGGTCCACATCCACAAAGCGACAATCAGCCAGCCCATAAATCAACCAGACCTCATCCACTGGACTTAATGAGAATGCCCAAATCGCTGCAGGATATAAGGGGGGAGAGGAGCTCCTCTTTTCTAGCTGGGATGCGATGGGAGCTCTGCTATGCCAGCAGGGTGAACCTCAGACCCCAAACTTTCACAGTTTGCAGCCGCTGAAGGATTTCACCCAGCAGCAATTCAGGAACACCCACAAAGCCACTTAAAACCGAGCACCGTTTGCACATATTTCCGCGGCAGAGAATGAAATGCGCTTTAGAAATTATTGCATATTAGAAAGGAGAGAGGGTCCCCTGGCTGCCGTTCAGGCAGCGGATCACCAGCACGTTGCAGCAGCAGCCTCCGGCACGATCCCACACGCTGCTCCCCAGCAGGGAGCAGATCCCAAAGCCCCAAGGACCCACGGGGTCCTGCTCATCCTGCAGGACCACGCCGTCCTTGTCTCACTTATACATGCACCTGATTTTACAAGGAAAAAAATAACATCGTTTTGCTGAGGTCTGTGGGATCTGTGGTTAATAGATCCTACTCCCAATTTCGGACTTCTCCAGCAGCAAGAACTCACAGCTAATCAGTTTTCTCCCCTGCATCTGCTTAGGGTAAAGAGGGGCTGGGTCATAGCTGAATATGTTAAAAGCAGCGTTTGGTCTGCAAAGTATATACATCAGTGAAGTCCTGTAACCACCTCCTAGCATCTGACATTCTTTTCATTACTATAATTTACTAAGTGAGTGCATTGCCAGGTGCTCCTGGCAGGCATCCAGGCTGCCTTCAGCCAGGCAATGGATAAACTCAAAAAAAAAAAAACACACAACCACACTGAAACCCCCAAAACCTTGAAATCTAAGCACGAGGAAAGAAATTAAAACAAACAAAACCCCAGCGAAAGCAAACAACAGATGGGCACAGATGTCAGGAAGATGTAGCCAAAGGAACAACGTCCTGCAACATCCTGTTAAGGCACCGCGCAAGGGCAGCCCCCCAGCACTGCCTTCCTCCTGGCCGTGGGAGCGTCTGCAGTTATCGATGGTGGCTTCTCCTACACCTGCAGGCTGTGGGCAATTATGAAGTCGTTAGCTTTGTAAGCTGAAAGGATCACCATCAGCGTGGGGATCAGGCGAGCCGCCGGTTGAGTTGTCATTATTATGGGCACTTCAGCAGATGGATGGCCGAAAAGTGTATTTCTCAGCAATAGGGTAATGACTGGGAAATGCAATTCTGGTAGCCCCCTGATTGCTGCTGGCTTTTGCTGGCATCATTAGGAGATGAAGACGCCTCGTACCTCATCAGATAATGACTTGCCTTAACAAGGGAGCGGAGTTATTTTGGAAGAGGGTGAGAACCCCTCGCCTTTAGGGCCAGAAAAAAGGCATGGCCGTAAGCTGCGCTGCTGAGATTTACCAGTGATGTTAAACTGGGGGAGATTTTGTATGGGAACACGAGGAGAAGCTCACGAGACCATGAGAAAAAAGACCATGAGACTTTTTTTTTTTTTTTTTTTTTGACAGTAAGAGACGCAAGATGAATGAAAAAAGCCTTTGAGCTGAAAGAAAATCAACACGGATTCATTGCTAAGTGTTAGTGGCCGTAGATAGAGCAGACGTCCAACCAAAGCAATGAAAAATCCATTATTGAAGGGATAGAAAGAACAGGCAGCCGCTTGCTAATAAAAATCACCTTCTGGAATGAAAGACTCCCTGTTTCAGGTATTTTAGTCAAAAATGAGGCTGCCGGTCATTTTTTCATGCAAGAGAAAGCACCTGTATCCATCCCATCTGGACAGCGAGCACCCACGGAGCCGGTGGCAAACCCTCACTGACCTCACAGGGAAGGATGAGGTCCTACCAAAGGGTAAAACCCCCACCAGGCAGCACCCACAGCCCCCTGCCCAGCTGATTATTCGGCAAAAACTCCCCAAACGTGCCCTGAGGAAAACACACGTGGACCATTCTCCTCTCTGCAGGCTGCAAAACCCAGTGCAGGGGAGGTGCTGAGGCTGTTGGTAGGAACACGCTGGCATCTTTATTAGGAAGAGCAGGACCTGACAGCCCTGCGTGAGTTACTTGGTGCTGCAATCATGGGATTTTGGGAACAGATGGGAGCGGGGCCACGGGAAGCCTCCCTCGCCCAGGAGCTGGCCCAATGTGCAACCCGCATGGCCGGACCCGCAGCTCGCCCCATCTGCAGCAGCCAAAAATCCGGGTGAGCTGCCAGCCCCCGCCTGCAAACCTTTACGTTTGCCACACGCAGCCCATCGATAACTTGAGGGTGTGAACGGAGCATATGGAGGCTGGGGCGAGCGGAACAAAGGCAGAAGCCGCGGGCGATTTCCAGGATCAGGAACAGAAAAGGGTCCCTCAGTATTCAGAGGTCACTGCCTGAGCACGGCGAGACATTTAAATATTTCAGCGCGTGCTGGATCCTCTCCGAAACGTCTGTGTGTGAGCAGGAGCTCCTCTGAGCTGCAGCAGCGTCTGGGGTAAGATAAGGGAGCACAGAACAAGTGCAGATGTCCCTGCTTGGCACTATGTGAGAACTTTAAAGCATCCCAGGGGCTCGGGGCTTCTTTTCTCCCCGTGCTTACTGTGCTGATACCCTGAGCCCCAGGTACACCGTGCAGTTTCCAGCACAAAGCCGAGATAAATGTTTTTTTGCCTCCCAAAATCCACATGGGATCCGTGCCATGGCTGCTGGCACCGATGGATGTGCCCACAGGGGATGGGTGCTGCGGGGTGTCACCTCCACCACGGACACCCCATCACCTCCCCTGTGCCCGTGGGACATGGCTGGCACAGGCAGGGTGAAGGAGACAACGTTGTACACTTTTTTCCCTCCTCCTCCTCCTCTTCCTCCTCCTCGTCCTCTTTTTCCTCCTCCTCTTCGCGACTGTGCAGCAGTGAGAGGGGACATTGTCAGGCAGCCCGTGGGAAGCACAAAGCGGTGGCTGTGCCGACCTCCTTATGAAAATTCAAGGCTGTCCTCCTTTTTCCTGGAGGTTTCGGTGTTTTCGCACACACACGTATCTTTGTTGTTCCCCCACCCCAGCACTGCCCTATCCAAAAGCCTCCAGAGCCAGCCCAGCCTCGCCGCCCACCCAGAAAATAGCAAATTTTGATATGCACAATCAAAGCGAGGACAATTAGGGAGAAATTCTAATCATTCCTTCCTGGAAAAAAAACCTTACTGCTGTTTCCAGCGGTGCTACCAGTTAAAAACTTCAGCTGGGAGCACTGGCAACTCAGTTTTTCCCCAGATCCGTCCCTTGAAGCCTCTCCTTGCTGTGAGCTGGGTTTCCCAGGAAACTACTTAACATGTGTGATTTGGAGATTTTCATTTAAATACATAATCCATGACCATGAGGTCCCTTGGCTGGAGTCCGTGACTTTTAACAAGGATTAATGGTGTGGGAGCCTTCATCCAGATGCCCCAAAAGAGGGTCAGACCCGGTCGTGTGCCCTCCTAAACCTTCAAATCCCTTTTGCTTTTCTTTTTTCCAGCCCTATGCTGATTTTTTTTCCACCTTTCAGACATTTAAACCAGAAGTTTACACAGGTATACACAGCTTTTTTAAGATCCCTTGATTTAGCAGCCCAGCAGCTGGTACAACCCCCTGCAAGGCTCAGCTGCGTGGCAAGGATGGGCACCCACGGGTGCTGTTGGTAAATATGGGCCGTGCAGGGCTTTTCCCTTAGCCACAAGCAGGATTAAGGCCGAAGAGCTCCTTCCTGCCAAAAATCAGGGAGAATAATCCTGTCATAAGCTATTAATGTGGAGCTGTGCTGGCACTTGGCAGCAAACCACCAAACCCGCAAAGTTGTGTTTAATTTGCTGGTAGAGGACAGACCAAGCCTTCTTCGCTCAATTATACCGAGACGGTATTTCAGCACCCAGCCCTGGAAAAAAGCCACCGTGCAGCTCGTGTCAGCCCTGTGTCTCCATCCTAGGATCACCGGGATGCCCTGAGCCCCCGGTCCCCATCTCGTTGTGGCCCTACGTGCATGCCAGGGTAGCAAGGACAAGCAGCAATAACCCCACATCCCTCCTGGGAGAAGGGCTGGGAAGGGGGATTTTTGTCTTTTACAGGGTTTCTTCGTCAGCAGTGGGCTTTGCCTGTGCCTTCCTGCTTCCCCGGCTTCCCCCTCATGCAGGATGTCCTTTCTCTCTTTTCTATTTTTACTCAAATCCCTTTAACTTCTTGACATCTTTCAGGCAGCAGCCTGGAGGAAATGGATTATCCCGGCGGTGGCACCGCGCGGCTCCAGCCCCAGGCGAAGCAGATAAAACTCCTTCTTCCCAGGGCTCGCCACATTCCTGACCTGTCCACAGCTCCTGCAAAATAGGAAATGCAGTGCCCATTAGCTTTTGTTCGGTAAAACCTGATGATTAGTCATCATATCCTTCACGTCCATGGGAAACGGCAAGAAAGGAACATCTCTTGCTGCATCGACACGTTTCAGCGCACACAGCCTGGGAGGCAGCCCTTATCCTTTCATCTCAGCTTGTGGCACATCTCTCTGCTTGCTCAAGGCCCGGCAGAGTCAGGAATCTGCTTCCCTGCCCCTGCAGTCAGCCTCCAGCGCATGGTGACAGCCAGCAGGGCACACAGATGCAGAGGGTTGTTTGTTTTTTTTTTTGCAAACTGCAGTGACTGAAGCCGGGGCTGCCGCTGGTGTTAATTTTTCCCCACGCTCTCTATGCAAAATACGAGCTTCATATTTCCCTCTTTTTGTTCTGCAACTGCAGGGCCCAATTTTCTTTCTTTTTTATTTTTTTAATTTTGAACAGAACAGCTGTTGTGTCCCTCTTTTCCTTTGTTTGCAGCACGCAGGGATGTGCAGAACAGCCACTGCCTTAAGAGCGTTTAAAGGCAGCACCGGGAGAAACTCCAGAGCGGCTCCAGGGAGAGCTCCCACGTTCCTGAGATTCCTCATCCAACGCTCCGCAGACAGGCTCGCAGTTTTATTTGCAAAAACTGGGAAAGCTTCCAGCTCCCAGCCTGTAAAGCCTTCCACTAAAAAATAAAATAAAATCAAGGAAAACAGGAAAATCACATTTTCCCCCACCACGGAGCGAGAGCCTTACGAGCAGCAAAGCCCCTGCCGACGTGCCCTGGTGAAACACCGTGCCGCGAGCGCTCACCACTGATACATTGCTTCCCAGCGAGGGTGCAGGGCTCAGGAATTCAATTTGCAAGCACTGCTCTGGGTTGTGTCTCTTCATGCTCTTCGTCAGCAGGAAAATTCATGATGGGAATACACAGCGCGTGCTGGGAGCCCGGACGGAGCAGGGGCCCTTGGCTGGGCTCTCGCATGTGTGAGCAAAGGCCAGGGAGCTCCTGCAGGGTTTGCACCGTGGGCTTTGTAGCAGACTCGACTTTTGTTCCTTCCTGTTTTATAGAATCATAAAATCACCAACTCATTTAGGTCAGAAAAGGCCCTTAAGATCACCAAGTCCAACCAGCAGCCTAACGCTGCCAGGCCCCTAAGCACCCTAAGCCCACTAACCATGCCCCTAAGCACTATGTCCCCATTTCTCTTAAATACCTCCAGGATGGGGACTCCACCACCTCCTTGGGCAGCCTGTTCCTGATCCCAATCACTCTGTGAAGAAGTTTTTCCTAATGTCCAATCTCTTATCTCGCCAGAGCTCAGAAAGGCTCTGACCTTGAGAGCACACAGCTGCCCTTCTCTCAACGTACCTCCCTTGGTCAGCTGCTGACACCAAAGAGAGAAATAAAAACCCGAACCAATGGGCAATACATGGTTTTAACCTAATTTGAAACATCCCAAGAAGATGGTGCAGAGAAATCTGAAATCTGTAATCAGCTCTGCGGTGAGGTGCATTCATTTAACTGCAGATAAGCCAGGTTAGTGGTGGAGAGGCTGCAGAGGCTGGCCGAGGTGAGCACATGAGGCTGGGGCTCCTCGGTGGCCATGGCCAAGGACGATGTCCACACGTGGCCCTGGCAGCACCAAACCCAGCACAGCTCAGCTCCAAAGGCTGGAGTTGCTGGAAGACCCCAAGAGCAGCCCAGATCCGCAACGTGGAAAGATCTTCAAGGTGGAAAAAATGCATTTTCCTGCCCTGTGCCCCTTCAGCAATCCTCTCCACACCTAAACCTTTGCTCTGTCTGGATCTGGGCACCATCCTGCTGAGGACTGAGACACTCCCATCACCCCTAGGTCAAGTTTGAATACAGACTGTGAAGAAGGGGTGAACCTGACATACTCAGATCCTGCAGGAGAACCTAGGCGCCTTCGAAAGCCTCCCCTCCTGGGTGCAGGTATTGCTCTCGCTTTGATCCGAGCCGCCCGACAAACAGCACGCCAGGTCCCCCACCTCCAGAGCGAGATCCGTGCCTGCACAGTGCAGCCAAGCCCTGCTGGAGATGTTATCAGGAAAGGGAATTATTTGCTACTGGAGAATGTACTTGTGCCTCGCAGCTATTCGGCTGCACAAATATGCGGAGTGTTGCCGATAACTCACTAAGGGAAGTCTGGAAAATGGATTCTGCAACGAGATAATTCTGCTTGTAGACTTATTTTGTGTATTTCTGTTTCCTTCCTCCCCCCACCCCCCTTCAAATTTACATCTAAATGGGATCTTTGTTTTTTTCTGAGTCAATATTTAGTCACTGGTTCCCCGTTCAAGCCTCCGAGCTCGGTTTCTCAGAGCAGAGCCTTTCCCAGGGGAGAGCAGGGCGGGGGCGAGATACTGGATCCGTGCCCCACCACTCCTCCAGGTACTCACGGTCCACCCTTGGCATGACTTTTGCACTTGGATTTATAACGAGTGAGCCAAACCTCCTTACTACAAGCACCCAGAAATGAAAGCCACATCCCATGTGCTGATATCAGTGGTATTTGGTGTTACGGAGGTCTGGGATTGTGCCCACCGTTAGCACCGATGGCAGCAGCAGATGGAAGTTCACATAACTTCAGATATGGAGACACTTCCCGAAGACCCTCCTCAGACAAGAATGTGTTTCAGATCCTCACTCTTGCAGATCCTTGCACTAGTTCCAGGAAGAGTCAAGGAAACCTATCCATTAATGGATTGATTTCCACTGAGGTATCGGCCGCTCTTCGTCCACTATTGTCAGACCAGCCGATGGGGCTCGGTTGATGTGCAAGGTTCCAGCACTCATGGTCATTGCTTTTTCTTGCTTTTTGCAGTAAAGTCACAATATACTTACTTAGGTTTGCTTCTATACACAAAGGTATTATTGGCTTGTCAATATGCAAAGGTATTATTGGCTTTTCAGCAAGCTGAGCTACACCCGCTGGAACACAAAGCACCACTTGTCATTATTTTAATGAAAGCCCCTCTTAAATCACATACTCTAACTAGATTTAATTTACGTTTGTAAATAAGCAGATACAATACAAAGGAAAAAAAGCAGGTCTTCTTAGTTTCACATAGAACATCCCCATAGACTTGTGCTGAAACAAACACAGGTTGGGTTACAACCTACAAACTTGGCAGTTTTTCCAGCCGTAAACCCAATAGTTTTTTTTTCAGTTTCACCACATGGAGAACCTGCAAGGTGTGACATCAGATGGATTTCACCAGCCCTCATGCACACAGCCACATGGACCTGTTGGGTTTGTTTTGCATGTCCCAAGCCTATTCTGCCTTTGCCCAAATCAGCCAGGAATGGGACTTGACTGCAGGGCAGGAGCTGACTTCTTTGGGGAGCAGAAGTTGCCAAAAAAACAGGGGTGCAGAGCTCCTGCGTGGAGACAAGGAGGTTCCAGGCACCATCTCAGTGCCTTGCCTGTGTTGCTCTGTAGAAATATCCTCACCTGGTGGGTCAACAGGAAAACAGATGTACTGGAGGGGTTAGGGAGAAAAATAGGTTCACTTTAGGTGTGAGGACACTAAGAGTTGCCCAGGCCATGGATAATCCCAAGTTATCAGCCCACATAACCAGCAGGATGGAGGTGGGCTTCATTGTGACCAGAAAAGAGCAGGGAAGAGTTTGTGTGGGGACAGGGAACAGAGTGGAACAGCTCCCAGACAGCCACAAGGAGATGTGGGGTGCAGGCTACACACCGTGGTGGCCAAGGAGCTGAGGAGGATCTGTGAGATGTCCACATAGGGAACAGACAAATCTGTGCTGGAGGATGACTGTTGGAGACAAGGTGTGAGCAGAGAGGAGGGACCCACGTCCTGAGTCCTCCTGCTTAAACAGCTGGTAAAAAGAGGGAAGAGAATCAGCATCTTTCCAAGTGAAAAACAAGGAAAAAAAAACATCTCACACCCTCTTTCCATGGGGAGGTTTGGTGCAGACCAGAGGGAGAAACACCCGCCCCCTTCAGCAGAGCTCTCCCAAGGACGCGCATGCATATGCACACATCTTAATAGGTACACATATCTAATTGTAACCGAAAGCTTGAATCTGAGTGATACGATCCAAAAACACCAGGCTGGCACCGGGCTCCAAACCCCTTCTGCCTCGTAAGCCACTGAACGCAGCAGGGTGGTTTTGCAGCCGGGCTCAGTGTAATTCTTCTGCTTGCTGTCTTGAAAACACGCGGAGATTGAATTATATAACAATATTGTTTAAGCGCTAGCAAAATGCACAATTTGATTAATCTCAGCAATGCACCAACTCAGAGATCTAAAAAGACAGCTATGTGCATTTTAACAAAGTTAAAGCCCAAAGCTTTTCATTTCATCCTAATGGATAGCAAAGGTCATTCTCCATTTGATAAATGACGACAGCACTGCTGCATTTGTCTTCTGGCTGGCAGTGCCGGATTCCTCTGAAGCTCTTGTTAATGAGATTCCTCCTACCACAGAAACAAAATCCTCCAGTGAGGCGCTGGCACTGGATTTATCACCAAAAAAATACCAATTCTGCATGCACACAACAGGATAAATGCAACTTCCCATCGCGCTGGAAACATGCCCATGGCAGCTATGTCCTGATGGAATGACGCTGTCCATGACATAAATCCCAAGTGGTGGGAACTAACCCTGCAATGAGACATATTTCTTTTCCCCATGACTCAGCTGAGCAACATTATTCACAAGGAACACATATCAGCAAAGAATTAAAGAGTACATTCAGTATTCCCCCCCTTGGGAAAAAAAAATGCCTAAAATAAAGCTATCAACCCAAATCCAGGAGGGGTGATATTTATTTTGCTTGCAAAACCACCTGGCAACAACCAGAATCCAAGGGGTTCCCAAGCTGGGCCATAAATTAGCAGAGGCACGTGCACGTGCTTAATGTTGCTCCTGTGTCCTGTGCAGTGAGAGGTGGATGAATTAAAGCTGCAGGGGACAGAGAGCATCTCTTCAAAGGGTGAGCTAGGAGCCACAGGGGAAAGGAGAGACCAGACAGGAGTATGGAGTGTGAGATCATGCCACAGAGGAGAAGGTCATGGTCAGAAGCTCTGGGAGCAGGCAGGGGTGCTGTACAACCCCCAGAAGAGCAAGCACTGCTTGGCAGCCCTCTTCCTTCTTTTTCTCCTCCTCCTCTTCCTCCTCCTTCTCTTCCTGCTCAGCAGATGACCAGGGAAGCAGCAGGAGGAAAAGCCCAGGAGAAATCTCCAGAGGAGAAATCACAGCTGGAGCATCAGATGCCAAACTGGGCATGACTAACCTGACCCCAATTGTTCCCAACTCTTTACCCAAAACCACGGGTTTTGAGGGCAGCTCCAGCAAGGAGACAGACTTTTTCCGTGACTTGCTGTGTCTTCACAAGCACGTAAAAACCCCTGGTTTCTTGTGCTCTCAAAGATATGCACACGCAGCCCCTTCCTTGGGATGGAGAAGCCCACTGCGATTTTTCAAGTGGAGACTCGAAATCTTGAGGCTGACACTGAAAAATCAGCAGATTCCAGAAAGCACCCTCTTTATTTTAATTTGACAGCATGCTCTTAAAACTTCATATTTTGAAACTGCTCAGCACCCATGAAAAATGAACTTTTCATTTAAATAACACAGGCAGCTGGGATTCGGTGCTTTGTAAAAGATGAGCAATGCGGCAGCCGGTCACGCTGTGAGTCTAGAAACCAGGAAGAATTTCTTCATGGAGAGGGTGCTCAAGCACCAGAACAGGCTGCCCAGGGAACTGGTGGTGTCCCTGTCCCTGGAGGTATTTAGGAGATGTGGGGACATGGCACTGAGGGACAGGGCTTAGTGATGGGACGCAGTAAGTCATGCTGATGGTTGGACTTGGTGATCTTCAGGGTCTTTTCCAGCCTGAATGGTTCTCTGATTCACAGGGCTATTCTGAAGGTGGTGGAGGAACCGAGTTAGGCAAGAACCTGCACAGGTACCCAAAAAGCTTTTTATATTTTGATGTCTCAGCAGCACCAGCTTTAGTGTCCCCCACCAGGACAGCCCATGGGCAGCAGAAGGTGCAAAGGAAAAACCTGGAGCCACCCAGCTGCGGGTGAGCAACACAGCTCATGTGAACCCGTCATCTCTGGGGACAGTCTTTTGGGGTGTCTATAGCATGAGAGAGGCACAGCACAGCCAGCACGTGCAGGCCAGGTAGGAGCAGGAGAGGTTTTAAAACAGCCCATCTGTGGCTGTCATCCTTACCCTGCTTGGGTAACGAGCCCTGCTGGGTGCCCAGCCTTGCCCATGCTGGGTGCACTCAATGGCTCCTTTCATCCTGGCCTACAAAAGTCACCTCCCTCAGGCACATACCACCCTGCTGGCCACCACCCTTGTGATTTCACCACCATCCAGGCAGGAGATGTGGTCCTTCCTAGAAATCCCCGCAGAGAAGTTCAAAGATCTGCTCAGGGAAGCCCGACACTGCTCAGCCCGTCGGGTTTAGGGTCGATATCTGCACCCCAGCGCCCCAAAGTGGGCCAGGGTCCACCTCTCTGAACTGGTCTACAGATAGAAGCAACCAAAAAGCCACCTGTCCTGCACACTTAGGGGCCTGTTTTGGGTCGGATATGTGTGTTTTGAGTTGGACACGGAGCCATGAGGTGCCTGGGGCCAGGCTCAGAGGCTCTGGGCCTAGTACAGAGCCCTGGCTGCTCTGGGGGTTCCTCCTTGGGGAGCTTCAAAACCCACCTAGACATGGGCACCCAGCTCAGAGGGCACCCTGTTGGGGCTGGGGTTGGACCAGAGGCACCCAGAGGTGCCTCCAGCTTGACCAGTTTGGGATTCTTTGGTTTCATTTCAGTGCAGGAGCCGCTGCCATCCCCGCATTGCCCTGGGGGCCTCCCCTCACAGCCACAGCCCCGTAGCTCCAGCATCAAGGCCAAGGGCAGCAGGGTTTAAGCATTAAAACATGAATCATATTTGGCTGAGTCACAGGGATTTGCCTGGACACAGGCTCCCTCCCCAACACACACAGATGCTGCTGTAGGGGCTGGATGTGCTTCTTGGGGGGGATCCTTTGACCCCCTAGATCCACCTCCACGCTCCCTGCAGTGGTGCTTCAGCTCCATCCCGGGTGCTGCTAATAAAAAATACGGCTGGCTGTGTTTGAATATGAAGCTGCGACAGTGTCTGAGACTCGTTAAAGGTTATCACGGCTGAATCACTCATCCCGGGGGCAGGCGGGGGGAAGCAGCTGACTCACATCGCGGCAACACGCGGCCGGCGAGACCGGAGTCCTGATTTTCCCCCTGGCCCAGGGCTGCTGTATGAGCACAGGCTGTGATTTTCCTCCACAACTGCTCTTTTTCAGGACTGGCCTTACCACATGAAGCTCTCTGCTCCTGGATGAAGGATCTGGGAAGTACCAGGATAACAGCAAATTAACGCAAAAGCAAGAGGGACCAGATTTCCCCCTTGGTTATGCTGCTTCGATCTACAAGCAGAGCTGTTAAAGAGTGTGATTATCTGTGCAGTGACATGCCAGACACTAAGAAGCCTTGGTTCTAGTCCTGAATTTTAAAGATTTGGTTTGAGTTTTTCTGCCATAACAAGAAACCCCTTTCAGGTATTTGCAAGATGCACATCCCTCGCTTTTCACGGTAGAGATGCTCTTACATAGCCAGTGAGGACATGAAAAGAGGGGACCCGCTGAACGCCAAACCCTCTTAAACCTGAATTCCCAGGAGAGGTTCCCTCTGGTTCCTCCTCATTGCAACAAGGGCAAAAAAATACTCCAATACTCACCTCTGGCAGCCTCGAGTGCCTCATGTAGCCTAGGGGTGCCTGGTCTACGCCTCTTCCCAAAGCAACCCCACAAACTGCACATCCCATCCTGACTCCCACTCACATGTTCTGCACTGTATTAATGGAAAAGCCAGCCGACAGGCATGTACGTAAATTAAAAAAGCCATTAAGGCTCTTATCACAGCCATAAACCTCCAGTTGCCCTAACAGACATGCCAGACCCCTCTGCCTGCTGGGGTGGGCTCAGCATCCAGATGCCCACGGTATCTCCAAACAAATGGGTCCATCAAGCTGACCACTTCTTTCTTGGTGGGGGGCTTGGCCAGGGTGTGACAACAGGCTCATAGGATCTGCTTTTCCCCTGGCCTGACCCTGCAGCCTTGATTACTTTATAGCAGCCATTTAAAAACATCCACAATGATCATGCAAACACCGTGGGTAGCACCTCCTGGGGGTGGTGTGGCTGTTGGAAGAGATGCTTCTAGCTTTCCCCATGAGATGCAGCAAAACCCCTCTCCCAGCAAAACAGCCGCTCCTGTTTTTTCCAGCCGTCTCTGTTATTTTTGTGTCACATTGCTAGTTAAAAATAACCCTTGCCAGCACGAAGGGAGTTATTTGGGGCGCCCTTGTTTATCTTTGTTTGGGAAGAGCTCAAGCCTCCGTCAGCTGCTGCACTCCTCCTGAAAACCGACTTCTGCAAAAACCATCAATGCCCAGACTGGTTCACAGCCCTGGAGGGATGCTTGTGGCTGTGCATTTAGCCAGGCCTGGTGTCACCAGCGAAAGGGGACAAGGACATGAGTGCCCATCAGAGATAGTGTGGGGGACATCCCGTTGTCCTGGACATCAGTTTGCGGCTTTTTAATGGGTTCCTGTGAGCACATCCTTGGCTGCAGGACAAAGCAGAGGGAGAAACCCTACAGCAGGCACTGGGGAGATGCACAGCCTGTGTCCCAAAACATCCTCCTGTCCCCTTGCACACAAGGAGGGGGACAGAGACACACCAAGTCCCTCCAGGGTCCCACAACCGACAGAAAACACAGCGCGTGTGACTGAGAAGTGTGACAAAAATGCTCAGGTCAGGGCCTCGCCAAGTGATCCCCGACAGCCCCAAGGCAATCCTTCCTTGCTTTTATTTACTGCAGGACGTTTTATGACCCAAAAGCATTCCTGGGGAAACTGTAGCACCCTGTTTGCAGCCACGGCATGTTCTCATCAATGAATCAGGCCTTTCTTCATGCCCTCCGTGGCTCTGCCTTTTTTTTTTCTTTTAACAGGCTAAAGCAATCACATAGTAAAAGTCTGGAATCCAACCACAGGGAGCGCAAAAATATTTAACCAAGCTGTTTTAAATCAGGGCCCTGACTTGCTTTCACGCTGGCCTCCTTGCTTTTCCTTGCCTTGCACCACGCTTTCGATCCAACTCAAGGACTTCCAGTGAGGCTCCCACGTCCCCGTGTCCATCTGTCCATGGGAAGACCCCAGCAGGACCCACAGAGCCCCAGAGGTGACACCGGTTCCCCGGTGGCCTCTATTTCTTCATTTTGTCCCCCTCTGCCTCCAGGCAGCCAGAAGGGCCAGGTGCCTCTGCTGTTCCATCCTCCTGCCCACCACACCACGGCCTAGTCACTGAGAGCTGGATCTCCCTGCTTTCCATGGTAAATAATGACTTTAATTAGGAACTATGCATAATTAACCGCACTGAGCTGATGACTCAGCTGGCTGTTAAAAGACCCTGCGGTCCCCTTTTTGCCCTGATTTTTTGAGTTTCTGCAACTTGACTCTGGCCCTTTCCCCATGGATATTGGTGCAGACCTTTGAGCCCCTGTGAGAAGGTGGCACCAAGTCCTTCGGGTCCACCTCAAGCCAGGACACCTTTCTGAGAGATGAGGGTACAGCCTCTCTGTCGCAGAGGATGGCCAGCCCCTGGAAATGAGGTTATTGTTGTCCTCATTTGAATTTTAAAATGCAAGCAGGCTCTGTCGGTTCAGACATTACACTTAGACTCGGCGTTGTAAATAATGCAAGGTTTGCTCTTTTTATCAGCTTGCTCGGCAAATCAATCGGAGGGCTCGGGAAAGTGTTGTCATCATAAACGAACAAATTCATTAAGGCCCGTTGTGTGCCTTCATGTTTTAGTGGAAAGCAAAGCAAACACATCCAAGCAGCGCTCGCTCAGCCGGGTGGCCCCAGCCGAGCAGGACAAGGACCTCCCATGGGATTTATTTGAACCCCCCAGGACAAAAGGGGAGCCTGGATGAAGATGACTGGCGGTTTGGGGACTTACATCTCCCCTCCTGTACATATCCCAAGGGAAAGAAATTCCTCTCCTGAGCATCTTACCCAAGATCACCAATTCCTGGCAGGGAGGGAAGGTGTCTGGCTGTGCACCCACCCTCTTGAGCCCCTCATCCCTCTGATGGGAGAGGTTTCATCCCATCAAAAGCACCCGGACAAAGCGCTGCGTGCCAGAACTCTATTTCTTCAAGCCATTTCTGCGCCCTCTGACAGCCTTCCCTTTCTGTGAATCACCACAGCCCAGCCAGGGCAGCTGTGCTGCTGCTTACACGTGCTCAGTAAATATGCTGTCTGGCAGCGAGCGGGGAGGTTTCTTCACAGCACGTTGGATGTGCAGAAGGGGAGAGATGCAGAGCATCAGCTCCCTCTCTGTTGCATGGCTGCGAGTGGTTTCACGAGCAATAACCCATGGGACATCCAGCTGGATGTGCCAAGAGCTCTGTGTCCCCCCCCGCACTCAGCCCCTGTTACCTCTGGGTCTGGAGACAGCTCTGGTGTCCCCCTGCAGCTCAGGGGTCCTGCAGACCCCAAGGCTTTGGCTGTGGCAGCAAGGGAATTTCAGAGGGACCACGAGCCCGCTGCAAGAATGCCTCCTGCCAAAGGGAAACGTGTTCTTGTGCAAGCCCCAAAACATCAGTCATCACACCCCTTCTTCACTGGAGCTCCTTAGTCACCTCCAGGCACCTGATATTGCAGCTAAATTACACATTTTCACAGCATTTGCCAATTTTGCAGGTACCTGCAACCACAGCTGGCCTTAGAGCATTGCTCTAAGGACTTAAACTGTTAAAAGATTTGTTTTCACCCCGCTTTCTCAGCAACAGAAGTGACCCTTGGGCCGCTCCTGCACTAAGTCCTCCTGGCACAGCCACTACATGGGATTAATCTGGCCCCGTACAGCGCCTGCCTCATCCGAGCTGCCGCCAAAACCAAGCTCATTTGCACATATTTATCATAAGAAAAAAAAAATAGCCATTCACTGATCCAGAACATTCATCTCTAAATATTTACAAAGCATTATTTATCCGAACGAAAGAGACATTTTTCCACTCAACAAACCAGGCATATGGTGGTAGCAGGCGATAGGAGATGAATTGCACAGAGCAATTCTAAACAGATTTAATGCCAGCAATAATTATTTTTAATCAGACAGAAAGTTCCCTGGGTGATAACTGAACATCCAGCATTTTAAAGCGACTGCGTTGGCCCCACATTGTTTGATACTAGTTGTGCAATTAAGCTTGTTGCGCCTTTTGATATTCCGGTGTGACTTTGCCCCTTTTCCCCCCAGTTTGGGGGAAAAAAAAAAAAAAAGAAAAAAAAAAAGAGGAAAAAATACACCAAGCTCTCTGTCTTTTATTTCAAGCATGTCTTTTAATTACGGAGCTGCACTGAGATGGTGCACACAATATTCCGGGCTGGATGCCGGATTCGCAGACTCCCCGGTTGCTGCTCGGAGCTGCTGGGCAGAACAGAGTGAATCATGAGCAGCTCCCCCACTTCAGACCGTACCGGAGAACAACATGTACCGACACAAAGCACTTAACAAAGAAAGGCACGGGAGGAGGGATTTTGCCAGGTTTGGTGTTTTGGAGGGGTTGGACAGATGAACCCGCAGCCCTTAGCCTGGTTGTTCGCGCCCAGTCACACCCCGGGGGGAGCAGAGCAGGGGACAGTCCCCTGCCACTGTGACAAGAGCAGATCCCACGCTCAGCCCCTGAAAGTGGCATCCCAGGAGAGATTAAGTTATCTTTCTGGCATGGCTCATGGTTTGTAAGCTCTCTACAAGCCCAGTGACAGCTACAGGTAGGGTCAGCAGTGTAGGATCGTCTGCAATTCACGGGTTTATTCGTGCAGTTTCTTGCATAAGGGAATTGTGATTGGGATGGTCCAACACTAGGATTTCATTACCTAAACCTTCACTAACCTTGCACAGGGCAGTTTTGGGGTTCAACAGGAAAATGTTTGGGGTCTGGTGCACCCACAGATGCTCAAGGCATCCTTCTGCTCATCCCAGAAAAAAAAAACTCATCCAGGAGACCCACAACCACCCGCATCATCTGGGGGAAGGTACCTGGCTGGAGACGTGTCTCAGACCCTGGTGCCCTTCGCAGCTTCACCTGGGGGATGCAGCACAGGTGCCATGAGGCCAGTCCTGCTCTGTCAGCCTCCAGGGCTCTCCTCCTCCTATCTGCTGAAGTATTTCTGATAAATCTAAGGGGGTGCACGCCGGAGCCAGAAATCCAGCCGACGAGAAGCAGGCTTTTATCTTCACTTTGGGGACTGCTAACAAAAAAAACATCTTCAGAGAAATCTCTCCCCTGTGTGTGAGAAGTGCTCTAACCTGCTTCTAAATGGGACGGACACGCTGGTTGTTTTAATATCCCTCCCAACCACCGGCGTTCAGAAAAGATAAATGGGATTTTGCCTACATCCACAGAGCCTTTGCGCCTCAGCTAGGCTGGAGCACAGCAGCCGGCACGCACAGGCTGAGCTGAAACACAGTTTGTTCCAGCAAGCAGAAAGCTCAAGGGGAATCGTCTGCTGCCTCTGAAGTGATACCATCAGGCCAAGAAGGTCTACGGCTGGCGTTTAATAGGCAAGATTATTCTAGGCAGGAAAAAGGCAGCGCAGTTTCACTCCGGGGACTTGGCCAAGCGCAAGGAGATGGCTCTTGACTTGTTCTCCGCCTCGGCTCGTGGCAGCCCTGGGCACTGGGGTGCCCCCAGGGGTAATTTCGGGGGTGCTGGAAAGGGTTTCCCATGTAAATGTGGGAATTACTTTCCCATGCAATTATTACATTAAATGTAAATAAGCCCAGGTGAGACCCGCCTGCCCAGGGCAGCTCTGGCAGGGCACAATGCACAAGCCCTGCCAAAAATCTCCACGATCTCCACATTGACCTCGACTCAAATAATCACCTCCCAGGGCCCAGGGGTGGGTTTTGCCATGCAGCTGTCCTAAACTTTGCAATTACGCCCAGATTTACTGGCTCTGGGTGAAAGGATGGCTGCTCATTGCCGGCATCAAAGCTGCGGGTGCACGCAGCGCAGCACTATCGACAGTTCATTATCCCTCCCGGCCGCCCGGCCTCCTTCTCCTGCCCTGATAAGATGAGCAGCAGAAGAGAAAGGCGTCGTTCTGGAGAAAGCTCTCGGGATCTGTTCATCAGATTTGCCCTTTTATAATAAGAGCCATCTAATTTACATGCTCATTTAACGCTGTAGGCAGGCATGCGTCTTAGAGAACCTTCCAGGTACTTTATTCCTTTATCTGAAAACCAACCCATTTACAAAAAAAGCACTTCCCTTAAACCATAATTAGGTCACTGTGACCCCACAGAAGCTTTATCAAACCCCTTTTGTGTCCAAACAGCACAACTTCACAAATGCTTTATCCAAGCATCCCCATCACGAGGTTAGGCGTATTCTAGCCCAATGCATTAACAGATCCGCAAGCTTCATCTGATTAGCAAAACTGAAATGCCTAGGGAAAAAAAAAATATAGGGAAATCATTCCTAGTTCTATTTCTGCTGCAGTACAAGCACCACTTCCACCTGGGGAAATCTCTTCTGCTTTCCTCGCGTGACCCTTTCCAAAATCCTACACATGGCAAACCTCCCAGCGAGGACCTTTTCCAAAAAGCACCAAGAGGGCTTGGTTATTCATCAGCCTGGGGACTCCCAGCCTGCAGGATATTCAGACATTCAGAGTAACTGGAGGGGGAAGAAGTCGTTTTTTCCCATTTCTGGGCTGCTGAGCACCCTCGGTTTACGAAGCACTAATGCAACATTGCAATGCCATAACAGGACGGCCACAGCAGCTCAGAGCAGTTTTGCTCACCCATGCATCCTTCTCCCAGGCAGATTTTTTTGCAAATAGCATGTGATAGATGGAAAAAAAAAAAAAATCAGAAAGCATGCAGCGCTGTGAACAGCCACCACCAGCAGTCCCATATGCTCAGGGTCACCGGGACACGGTGGGTGCAAAGCCCAGGAGCTCCCGCTAATTCGCACAGAAAAGGGATTTCCCAGCTCAGCTTTGGCTCTCCCGTCGGATCCGTCATCCGTTTAGCGGCGCTGCCTGGAAATCAGCTTTGTGGCCGCTCACCCCGGCTCTCCCCGGAGTCCCAGTGCCCCAGGACCCCAGAGGCAGGCTCTCAGCTCCTCCTGGATGTGTCTCTCCCAGTTCGGAGCTGCTGGATTTTCTGCTGACATCGCCCTTCACCTCCAGTCTGTTTGCTCCCCTCCCCGGTGTTTACGCTCCTGCTGTATTTATAGGCAGGCGTCGCGTCCTCTCCCAACCTCCCTGGCCAAACACAGATGGCACTCTTCACGTCCTCTCCCAAAATAACCCCTTTTCCCTGCCCTTCCCAGCCTCACTTTGCTGCACCTGCTGTGATTTAAACTCTTCTTTCAGGGAGCACAGAGCGGGTTCCCGGGGCACGTTCCCAAAGGGATTTCCCGATGTTTTGGGAGCAGGGAGCACCATCAGCACGAGCATTTCCCTACGAGACTTTAGGGCCAGGACTTTAATTCCCCCATAGCTCATTAACTCAGCCAGCACCTCGCTTTGCTGCCCACACTTTATATCACCAATTATTTCCTCCGTCCCCTTTCATCCTACCTTATGAACTCAAAAAAAAACAAATCATCTCTGGCTCATGGCTGGCTCTTTTTCCCCCTTCTCAAGTCTTTGCCACTCCCCAGGCAGACGATGCCACCTCCAACTCCTCTGTCCACAAAGGGCTACCTTAAGTGTTTGATGCGGACGCTGCAGGGAGGAATACTCCCTCCGTTTCAGGTTATTATCTCACCAGAACACCATACATTATCCTGCAATCTCCAGCCGAGCAGGGGGTCTGCGGTATCATCGTGGTAGCTTGTTTTGAGCGCACAGATTGCTCGCTTCATGTTTCTGCCCACAAAGAAGGATGCATTAAAAAAAAATAAAAAATAAATAAAATAAAAACAGAAAGCATCCACTTAGGCTGCTGATAATATCCTGGTGGAAAAAAAAAAAATAAAATAAACTGAAGCAATGGCTGGTGGCACAGGATTTGTTGCAGGCGCGGAAAGGCTGTTGGGGAAGCACTTATAGGGGTTTGCAACTAGGGGAAAAAAACAACCCTGCAGCCCTTGGAGCATGCCACGTGTTGTGATGCTCTGTGTGACCGTAGGGTTTCATGACTGTGACTCTGCAGGACATTTGGTGCACGTGTGCCAGCGAAGGATGCTGAGCTTCCCAGCAGAAGGCAGAATGTAAACGCTAATTCTGCTCCAATGGGGCACAGCAGCTCTTGTTTGAGGAGGCAGGGAGCCCTGGTTTTCCACCCAGAACTCAAAAACTTCACAAAATTTTAAAATACACCCTGTCAGACACCCAGCACCATGGGCTTTTGCTGGGACGAGTAGCCACCACCAAAGGTATCTGCTGGCTTTCAGTGTGTTTGGGACTCATTTCTCATGTGAAGGGACCCCACGAGCAGCCAACCTCCCCAGCACAGCAGGGACCTCACAAGGACTTCCCAACTAACCTGGCACTAGTCCTTTAGGGGTTTAAAGAAAGAAGAAAATTTACATGGCCAAGGTAATCAATTCCTCTGCTCAATTAGCCTTGCAGATTTAAGAAAAAGATGGATCTTCTCAAGCAAAAACCATCAGCATCTCCGTGGCACGGCTGCTCCCAGAGGCTTGACACAGCACCAAAGAGCAGCAGGACCTCAGCATGAAACTGGGCAACGAGGAGAGAGCATGGGCAGAGCAGAATGATGTCCTGAGACAAGGAAGGGGCAAATTCAC
Organism: Anas acuta; assembly: GCF_963932015.1. Lineage (NCBI taxonomy): Eukaryota > Metazoa > Chordata > Aves > Anseriformes > Anatidae > Anas > Anas acuta. Next base: position 4,300,115 of record NC_088983.1, on the reverse strand, counting down.
TCACCGAGGCACCTCAGAGCAACATTTCCCCAGGACCAAGTGTATTTTACCGCAGTTGCTCTGCACCTTCCACCTGGAGAGGAGGTAGAAACCCCAGCTCTCTCCCTAGGAAATTTTCCCATACCCATCAGTGCTATCACAGCCTCGGATTAAATCCCTCTGTGTTTGACATAGAAATAATTGATGCTGATCCAACTGCAAGCTATTGCTTTTGGTAAGGAAAGGCTCTGCACCAAGCAGCATGAAGATCCGGAGCAGTGAAGAATGGTGCTGTTATATCCCAGGAGAAAAATAAATTGTGAATTTGGATTGGGGGGAAAAAAGGAAAAAAAAAAGGGTCGTGAGGACAACCTGACCTTAGGGCAGCCTCATATATAATGTATAATTGGGGCGCAGCAGGACAGCGTTTGAGCAAAAGGTCAGCTTGTGCCTGCGGAGGGAGGAGATAGCCGAGGACACAGCTCCTGGGGGCTTGGAATGAAGAACTAAATCCTGCGGGGCTGTGCCTTTGAACAACCCCACGTGGCCAAAGCAACTTTGCAAATCATTCTTTTTTCTCTCTTCAGAGCCACCACCTAATTCAGCCGCTGCAGCTGCCTCTCCGCAGAGAGCCGGGACAGCCAGAAAGCTAATCATGTTCCCCACAGCCACGTGCGGGGAAACGATGCTTTACATCAGGAGCCGTCACTCCAGGGCTGCTGAAGCTTTGCAAAGCTTTGCACGGGGCAGCTCAGGCTGTAGGACGCAGGCTGGGCTGCGTTACCTTGGATCCACTTCCACGATCCCCCCGTGGAGCCAGCGGGGTGCCACCTAAGGACCCTCCTGTGATGCTCAGGGGTCTGTCCTTGTCAAATACAGCTTAAAAAACCACTAATGCGTATAGCAATTACTGTATATAAATGCTTTTAGAATCCAAACTAGACCTTATATAGGACACAGCCCACGTAGAGCACGTGGACCATATACAGCACCTGGGCCACGTATACCACCCGGCCCCTATGCAGCACATTTCGGTGGCAGCGTTCATCCAGGGAAGCAATGCGAAGGCAAGAGGACTGCAAAAGCAGCAAACGAGGCTGGAAAAAGTACCCGTGGCACAACAAAGCTGACCAGATACACGGATCGTAATTTAAGCTGAAGGCTTTGCAGAATGCAAATGCGGTTTGCAATTTCTTACGTTCACAGCCAGAAGCAGGAGTCACGGCAAGAGGGAGGAAGAGGAGGGCACCAGGGATCCCAGCTCACCTCCAGGTTCAGTGCCGTTGGGTCTCTTTTCATGAAGTGCACCTGAAGCAAAAGGGATGCTGGTTTTGCAGTCCCAGAAGCTAATTAGCATTTTGCAACCTTTGTTGTTTTTTTTTCTCAATTTTCCAATACTTTTTCTTCCTTGCTAGAACTGGGCGTGCTGGCTTGGCTTGCTGTTCCAGGACCAACTGAAACTCTTCAACTAAAGAAATAATTATTAACTAAAGAGTTGATTTTATTGAACGAATGCACTTCACCATTCGAATTGAGTAATTTTTGACCAGCCTGTTGACAGTTTCTGTTGGAGCACCGCTGTTTTACTCATGTGTGTGTGTGCACACATACACGAACCCTTTCCATCTGGGAACAGCATCTTACTACGGTAGGTTTATCACGCAGAGAAGTAAAAACAGTTGTCAACCTTTGTAATACAGATGAGGGCTGTGGTGCGGATCCAGGCACAAAATACTGCCCCAGATCCCCTGCTAAGCTGAATACTGTCAGATTTCTCATGTGCATATCTTTCTGCTCCCTTTCCCAAGCCCTGATGAAAAAGAAGCTGCAAGGATGAAGGAGAAGGAATAATGCTGCTTCGCCTACAAAGAAAACAGATTTTTCTTTGCGAGGAAAGCCAAACGGTGGATTTTGGAGATGCTCACAACCAGGGAGCTGCTCAATCCAGAGCTCAGCCCCCATGGGGCCATACAGGATCCTCTCCATTGCTGGAATTATTCAGGATTTGGGGTCCAGAAGAGCATTTTCTTGCTATTTCTGAGTAGCTCTGAGTGCAAACTGAGCTACTTAGTTCTGGGCTCCACATTCACACCTGTTCTCCCAATGGACTTGTAACCACAGGAGAGCCCTAAAGATTTCAGGTGGGAGCTGGGAGCACTGGGCTTGCCCAAGCGCCCCTTGTCCCCTGTATTTTCCAAGACTGCAAATGCTGAATGGGGATCGTGCATTTATTTATATTCCAGTGGGCAGCTGTATTCCTTCTGGTTTGCTGCACACAAGTGTTATTCTTCCAACAGAGCCGCTCCCTTCGCCTTGGCCCTTTGGATTACCCAAGCCCTGAAATGCTCCCTCCTGTTTCCCACAGCCCTGTGCAAACAGGACAGCAAGGCAAACACCGTGTCGCGAGGGCACTTATCAACGTTGCCAGCTCTTAAAAATGCTGGAAAAGTGCTTTCTGTGCACTTCCCTGTCCTGCTGTGCTAATGCAGGGTGTGCCCCCAGCCCAGGCGTCTGCCCTCGGGAGGGGAGCATCGCCTGGTGGTTGCGCACAGTCGGATCCTGAGCTCCCCGCCTGCCCTTTTCAGACAGCACGCCGTGCCAGGAAGGGCATTATAAATTCAATTTAATAATTTAATCTTCTCTCTCTTCGAATTAGGAAGGGCTTCCTTGAACTCCCCGATGATTTTGCTGCGCCGTGGCCAGCCTGCTGTCCCGGTGTCTCGCCGGCCGCTGGCTTCAAACACGGCACAGCCGAATGGGAGATGACATCTCGGCACTGCACATGACCAGAGGCACAGCTATTTAATGTATTTATTTTAAAGCCCTTTTTACTGGTCCATTAGTCACACACACGTAAACCGAGCACGTTTCTTGGGACTGGCTGGCGGCACGGACCGGCAATTATCTGCCCTTGGCTACCAGCAGCAGCGCTTGCTGCCCAAATTTGTGCCAAATTGGCAAACCGTCCCGGGATTATTTGATTTGTTGAGTGGTCGTGGCTGAAAACACAAGGAATTTTGTGAAATAGAGACACCGTGGGCACAATGTAGGATCTTGGGAGCCCTCCAGGTCAACTTTGGAGACCTCACCAGAGGTCCCAGGATAAACCCTAGCCCAAGGGACGTGGCCAAAAACTCCTCTTTAACCTCAGCAGGGCTGGGACATCATCTCACAACCCTTAAGAAGGTTTCACCCTCTTCCTGAATCCTGGATCATCTTGACTGGGGATTCCCGTGACAGTCCCAAAGCTGAACTGTAGGTCCTGCTACGGAAACACGCTGGGAGGTTTTCCAAGGAGGAGGAATCCCATTTGGCACGGGTTCTCCAGGAGGCTCAGGCACCCACAGAAAGGCTGCTGCTCGAGAGGGCTCAGCAGCAGGAACACCAGGCTCAGCAATGGTTATTTGGGGATGGCTGCAAACTTCCTTATCCCCCCCTAAACCTGGGAAAGGTCATGACAAGCAGAAGTGAGTCTGCTTCTGGGTGCATTTGGAGCTTGTCACCGGGCACAGGAGAGAAGCAGCAGAGCACTTGCTGGTGCACGCAGCCAGCTTGCCAGCCGAGCTCATCCACGGCAGCCAACAGACAGAGAGATGGAGATCTGCAGTAATTGAATGGAATAATATCCTGTGCAGGGATTTTAAATATTTTTCATTCAGGGATAAATTAGGCTTTAATTAAACAGTGTCATTTAATGCACTGCCCAATAGATATGGTAATTGCTTTCTTTTTTTTTTTTTTTAAGAGGCAGCGTGGTTATAGTTACTCATTCGTAAAGTGCCAGCGATGCTAATTCAGCCTGGTGGATGTACAGACAGCCACGCTGAGCATCACACCCCGGTGAGGCCAAACCCCAGAGCTGCCTTTGATCACCACCGCTGCAGCTTGCGCACCCTCTAATCCCCTCCTGTTCCCATCCAAACATGCCAGGAATGAGCACAGGCTTCAAGGGAAGAGATGGGGCTCCTTGCTCCTTTTTGGCACCAAAAGTAGACTGTGCCAATGCTGGGGACACCCTTCTCGTGGGACTTGTCTTTGAGGATGCAGAAGGGAAAGGGGATGCCTTGCCCTTAGCTGCCTGCTGCCTCTGTCTGTGTAAGAGCACCAGTTACACCAGTATAACTGCTGGAAATTCAGTGCTGGGGCTGGTGAGGAGCCCTTTGGTTTGGTGCTTTATGTGAGGCACATTGCACTTACCCCGAGTTGCTCACAGTATCTCCCTCCCTGGAAAACCCTGGTTAGAACAGCATTTCACAACATTTTAAGGATTACCCAAAAATGCCTTTTACCACTCCACTCCCAGAGCCCCCCATGCTGGATGTCACATCTCCCTCCATCTGCTCCCTGCTGGGTTAATTCCCCTCGCTCCGAGCTGCCCTGCCTTTCATCCCTGCTTTAATGAGCTAAGTCGTGGTTAATGATGCTCCTCTCTAAAGCAACAAAAGAAACCGGGTTAATATTCGGGGCTGTTCTCTCAGGCTCCCTGCAAACTCAGTCTGGATGGACGGCGTAAATCTGCCAGGCGAAGTGGCAGGTGAGGTGATTTATGGCACGGCTGCGCCCTCCGCACCAGCAAAAGGAGAGCCAGAAATATTTTGATTGTGCAGCCAGCACCACTTCACACCAAGAGCTTCCAGGTTTAGCACTGCTGATTTTTCTCCCTTTTTTTTTTTTTTTTTTTAATTTCAGATTGAACGTTTATTTTGCAAAGAGGGCAGCTAGGGACTTGGGAATAAATTGCTATAGACACACACCAGGATGGGTAGCTGGGGAGTTTTTGCAGCTCCAAGAGTTCTTTGTTTGTTTGTTTTTTGTACCTCCAGCACAAGGTTCAGGACAACAGGACCAAAGCTTGCACAAGGTGAACCCAAAACAAGCCCCAGCTTGGAGAGGAGCCGTGGTGTTTACTGCGGCGGCGGCGGAGGAAGGATGGAGAGCAGCCCTCACCAGTTAATTTTAACAAAGCGCGCATTTTCCTGGCTCTACAAGGCACTTGCATATTTTAGCTCCTATCTTCTGTTCAGCAGCTAAAAAGAGACTTTCATGCCAGTTTTGGCTGCCGCGCCGCGTTCCCCATTCACAGGCTGCTCCACAGCACAGCCGGCAAGGGGAAAGTCAGGGTGTGGGGATGTGGGGACACCCCAAAATCTCCTCCGCAGGCAGCTGGGCTTTTTGGGCACGGCGCTGCACAAGCCCTCACTGTGATGCCTGCAGCGAGGCAGGAATGCCAAGCAGCACCCGGGCTGAATTAGCTTTCTGCCCACAGCTCATCCCAGGAATCCTCCCCAACAGAGATATATTTGTATTGAACAACAAAAAAAAAGATTATAGGAAACCACATAAACGCAGTCCATCACCCACAATTAGAAATAAATGAGGGCAGAATCAAGAGAAACTTTCTTTTTGCATGTCCTCTTACAGCAGTATGCTTATGTATATGTATAAATTCATATATTCAAGGACTTTCGTTAAAGATAAAGCGAAGAGAGTACATATACATTTACATAGAGAGTGTGCATGCATATACATTTATATGTATATCTATATCTGCATATAAATATAGAACCATAGAATATCCCCAGTTAGAAGGGACCCGCAAATATGAAGAGATATATATATAGATGATATAGATAGAAATATAGGTATATAGAGATGATATAGATAAAAATATAGGTATATATATCAATAGAGATACAGATGATGGTATCTAGCTATAGCTAAATATAGATTTATATATAATTATAGATATAGATAGATAGATATACACACTATAGATATACACAAGCAGCCCAAAGATACAGACCTTCCTGGCCTTGCTAAAGCCCAGGCACATCAACACCCAAAGTCAATTTTATCCCAGCAATTCACCTATTTTACCCTTTTTTTCTTTTTTTCTTTTTTTTTTTTTTTTTTTTCCTGCCAATAAAGACCCAGCTCCAGGAGGCAGGTGAGCCTTTCATAACCACGGCATTCTTCGGGAAAGCAACCAGAAAAGATTATTCAACCAAAAATACCTCCCGTCAGAGCACGGGATCCTTAATCCCCCGTTATTGCCTGTGGGTAAAAACTGGTGAAAAGTAGAAATTACTCTCGCTTTAATGAGGGGCAGACCCCTGCAAAGCCCAAATAGCCAGCACAAGGCCTCAGCAGCCCTCTCACTGCCTCTCCCCACTTGCTGCAGAAGGCACTTTCAGGAGCACTAAACTTACCAAAACCCCTTTATAAGATAATAAAAAACTTATTTACTTGAAGAGAGTGGGAGGTGAAAGGTTTCTTTAAGTAGATTTAAAGTGAAAACCATTAGAGGTGCATTGTTCATTGAGTTCCTTTACCCATGACATGAGAACAAAATGATCTGATCTAAGCAAAACTTCTGGTTTCATAGCAACAACGAATATATATTTTTTTGTGGGGAAATTTAATGCAAATCAGCGCTTAGGTGCATAACTTGTGACTACTTTATTTCCTGTAGTCAGGTCTGTTGAATCTCTATTAAAATATAATTTAACTAAATGGTTTCCTGGAAAACAGTAATAATAAAAAAAATCTTGCTTTAAAGTCAAAAAAAATGTCGACAAAGAAAAAAAAAAAAGCTTCTGAGGTTCAGTTGTTAAAAATAATGCTGTTTAGGTCTTTTAGCTCACTTTGCATGAGATCTCAGAAAAATTTTGGGAGAAATCTGGGTGCCTTAGCCCTCTCCTAGTGCCGGGAGGCAGCAGGAGGGCAGCATCCCCAAGGTCTGTAAGCACACTGCGAGTTCACCACTGATGCTACACATCTTCAATGAGACATAGGAGCTGGGAAATGCACCTTTTCTGGGTTTATCCCCATCACTTTCACAACATACGGCCCAGAACATGTCACCTTGCTCCACAGACACAGCCACCGTCACGTCCATGCCATCCCTCTCCAATGGCCACCTCCCTTTGGAAACCAAAATCGGGTTCCTGCAGGATGCAAAGCATCTTCTGTGCTGAAGAACAGACATCGCCACCAAATTTTCTAGCTCCAGGTTATGATACAAATGTGAGCGGTAGCAGCTCCTCCTGGCCCCCAAATTTGGGTGAAAGTGTCCGCAGCTCATGCTGAGCTGGAGCTTGGTGCTCCGGACACAGACAGCCAGGACACCAGGTATAGAGGCAAAAATATAAGTTTTTTTTGCAGTTTTTTAGCCTCAGTCTTCAGATACAAACCATCAGACTCTTTCGGACACATGGTCTTCAGTCCAACCAGGGAGATAATGGTTAAAATATAGGGGAGTGGGAGCAAGAGAAACTGCACCGCGATTTCTGGGCAGCTCATGTGTAAGCTACATAAAGAACCTAACGTCCTAATCAAAGCAGAATTTAGCCAGTATATGTTTTGCCTTTAATCTTCTTCATTTTCTGCAAAAGAAAGGAAATAGTTCCTTCAGGGCAATCAAATCTATGAGTTTCCAGGGCTGTTTTATCAGAAATTTCTCCCACAGGCTGCTGCTTCTGGAGTTTCCCTTCCCTGAGGGGAAAATGGGGACCGAAGGGAGTTTTGCTGCCCTCCCCATAAAAAAAAATAAAATAAAATAAATGCTCCTGGCATTTAATTTAAACTCCCCTGCTGCAATTTAAAACCTTTATTTCTTTTCCCGTCCCTGATGAACAATAACAGAGAAATATTATCACACAATATAAAATATTAAACACCTGTTGTAAATATTAAATTATACACAAATACAGCCTGCAAAGATAATACTCAATACATTGTTTACATTGCTACTGATTAATATTGGAGATTAAAATTAATACTCACATAATATAAACATCAACATGCTTTTAGTGTGCAATTAAACTGACTGATTTCATCAGCACAGAATGTTCTCATCCTTGCAAAACAAGACACAGTAAAACCAAAACCGAAAAGCAGGTCTGAAAATATTGCCAAAACCAAACTCCCCGCTACAACAGCTTTGGATTGCAAATGTTTTTAAAATTTTTTTTTTTCCACTTTGGAAAATAATTTTCTCAACCTGGCAGGCATTTGGTCTCCTCCACGTCAGGGTCCATCCCTGGCTATGGATGGGGTATCCCAGGGGCCGGGAGAGCCACTGATGTTTTCTTTCCTGAAGAAGCCTCTAAATTGGGATGTGTTAACACAGCTGCTGGGTGTAAGGCACGTTGAGAAGCTCACGTCTAACAAGGTCTCACCTGGAGAGCACCACCAAGGGAGGATGGAGACAAAGAGGGCAGAGCCCCAGGCGGTGAGGGAAGGGGGATCAGAAGAAGGGAAAGCAGAACCCGGTGAGCAAGGTCTGAAGGAAAAAGGGAGAGAAATCAGTGGGAAGGCTTCTCAACAGGCCTCAGGGGTGTGAGGTCCCCTGGAGAAAGGAGCACACAGCTCTCCTCGTCTGTGATGGGCAGATTGAAGCGCAGCACACTTGGGTGAGACGTGAGGAAGCTTTTATAATGACAAGGCTAATTAGGCACCTGTATAGATTAGCTGGGGAAACAAAAGACTAAATCATTGGAAATCTTTACCAACAAGTTAGGCAGGCACGTAGGAATGCTGCAGAAAAGGCAGGTTTCTTTTCCAGCCAGGGAGAAACCTGGCGCTGTGTTAAATGGCCATCTATTTTCTCCGACTGCTCCTACTTTTGGCTTTTTATCTCCCCGGGAGCCCGTCCTGCTGGATCTCAGCAACAGGAGCTGAGAAGCCATGCATTAGCTCCTCTTCAGGCTCCCAGACACCAACCAGCATGAGGGGAGACCGAACCCAGCGGAGGTCTGTAGGAAAACCCCTTCTTGCTGTCACCACGCCGAGATGCAGCAGCGCTCCGTGTGCCTGCTGCCTCCGCAGGGGCGAGCAGGATGAAGACAAAACGAGGCTGTGCCATTAGGTAATGGCACACATCTTGGCAGATGACTGCGGTGATAAAGCACGCCGTATGTCCCAGCTCCTGTCTAAATCTTCCTCACCTGACGTTGCTGTGGAGCATTTAAGAACATGCTCTGGATGCTTTCTTTGTCCCCACTACGTGCCACACACCTAAAGGCAGTTAACCTCTGACATGGCCTGGAAAGGATCTGCTGCATCCTCAAAGTGCAGGCTGGTCCTCCCAAATCTCCTGCTTCAATGCCTCCAGGGAATGTTGCCCTCCAGAGCCAGAACAAGTCCATGTAACACATGGTGCACAACGCAGGCGATATTGGCTGCTCTCTGCCAGGCTGCACGGGCTCTGGAGGAGCAACCAGTGCCTGGGCATCCAAAATTTGCATTAGCAACCCCACTGACAGACTGCAGAGCATGTTACAGAGCACGCAGATAACTCTGGGCTAGGAGGACTGTAAGGTTTTTTGGAAGGCAGCTGGCTAGAAATGATCTGAATAAATTCGGAGCGATTATTTTAAATGAGCTAGACAACATTCGGAGAGGCTAAGAGCTGTGCTTGGGATGGGTAACTGAGACACCCAGATCCAAGCTGGAAAGCAGCTTTTGGAGAGGCTGATAACCCAAAATAAAGGCGGAGGCAGTGGTGATGGCCCAGGCTGGGATGCTGAAGAGCAGCCAGATGTGGTCAGCCCACGTGGGATGGATTAAAGGACGGGAGGCTGCAGGCCCGTTCACCATCTGCTATTAAAAAATAACAACCAAAGCTCAGGTTTTAATTTGCCAGAGAAAATAAAACAATAATTGGATACATCCAGCTGTGGATTTCCCAATAAGCAGCCTCATGTCAGTGGTTAGGCCCCCAAAAAGGGGCTCTGCCCCGCAGAGAGCTCCTGGCCAAGGTTTCCTTCTCAGCAATCCAGCACCAAGCTTGGTCACAATCCTGTTGCTGGTCGCCCTCAAGTGCTTGCATACTCCTGCAGCTTGCAGAAATGCCAGCAATGAGATTCCTTCATTTTATTCATTTTATTAAATTTGTACTGTGGGCACAGGCACGTCGCCGTACCTTTCCTGGAACAGCTGCTTGACCTTTTCCTTCATTCTGTTGCTGCTCGCCATGAATTTTTGTGAAGTCCTTTTCAAAATCACTTCTCTGGTGAGACTTTTTCCCTCATTTGGGCTCCCTGAAGTTGATTTATTCCCGGCTGAGGCCTGAGCATCAGCACTAGGGAAGCAGGATAGGTCCCTGCAGCACAGGGTGGCTGGAGCAGGCATCGTAGCTATTGTTCTCCGCATCCGCTGCTGCTACGAGGGGAGGAAATCAGCTCTACCTAAAGCAAAGAAAGACATCAATTAAGAAAATCATTAGAAAAAAAAAAAACGTCTGGCAGTAGTGTAGCAATGCATGGGAATAGGCAATGCAGGCAGCCACAGAAAGCAGATGTAAGGGGGTGAGGGTGGGCACCCCTGCAGGGTGTCGGGGGGCAGGGGGTGAGGGTGGGCGTCCTGATACCTTTCCTGAGTGACTCTCGGATGGGGCAGGCACACGGTGGCTCTCACGGTGAGCTCTGGAGCCCACCCAAGCACCACCCGTGTGCAGGGAGTCCTCGCTAATGGGAAAGCCACCTGTTATTCCCTTACAAGGGGAAAAAAAAAATATGTTTTCCTTCTGCTAGCCCTAGCAAAGCAAACAAGCCAACCACCCAACAAGGCTTTTTTGACCAAATCTCCCCCTCTGAATAAAATTTGGGGGAGAAAGCGGGGTGTTGTGCTAACCCCTGTGCTGCTGGAACGCCTGCTGCTGCAGAGCAAGCCCGGGCAGCCGAGGGGACCCCTAAAAAAGGGGGCTGCCAAAGCTCCTGGCACTGCCCCCAAAATCCCCATCTATTTCCTAGCAATCCCGTAGCCATGCTGACAGCACAAATGCTCCTGGATAGAGATATTTAGGGGAGCATCTTTCCCCTGAGCCTGTTGGTCCCTGATACCCCCTGTTTGCACTGCTCGGGTCCCACTCCTGGAATAAATATCGCACACCCCAGGCTCCCTGGGCTCTGGCAGGGTTGGGGCGGCTCGTGTCAGGGAAAAGCCAGCGCCTGCCAGGGAAGGAAGCTCCGGAGGGGAGATGTATTTTTGTTACTGTGGCTGTGTTTGAAGTTTCTATAGCTACCAGAAGCGAGCTGTTGGGAAATGCTGCTGCGCCCTTCCCCACGCGACGCTTCAGAGCGGAAAAGCAGGCAATGGGACCCAACAAAATTGGGTTTTGATTTCCCTTCTTTAAGCATCTCTCATCTCCGTGCCCCCTTTCTGGCTGGGCCATTTGGCCGCGTGTTAGCCATGCTCCACGGAGCCCGGCGATCAGATTGCAGGGGCAGATGTCTCACAGCTTCCCCACAGAGCTGCGAGCCACGGTGGCCGAGGACCCCAAAACCAGGTGGGGAGCAGCCTGCCAGGCTGAGCGGGGGCTGCCCAGCCCTCAGCATCTCCTCATCCCGGCCATCAGCATCACATGCTGCTGGGCAACCCCGTCGGGATCCTGCATTTCTATTTTTCCTCCCTTTCCCCGTTTCCATCAGTCCTTCAGCATTTACACACCCACCCACAGGCGCACGCAGCACGCAGCAGCAGATAACCTTTAACGAAGCTGTAATTCTGCTTTCTGATGCTGGCGACTCCAGCCCTGAGACCAGAAGGAAAAGAGACCAGATAAAAGAGGCAAAACCTTTGGAAAGCCAAAAGCACTGCTCCGAGCCCACGCCAAGCCCCGAGACCACCTTTGCATCCCCAGCTCGCTGCTGGGATGGTTAAATCCACCTTCCCTCGTAAAACAACGAGCCAGTCTTTCGCATGTGCTGGGGAATAATGCTCACTCTGTTATATGCGGAGCCGAAATTGCTCCGGGGGGACGGAGGGGTACTCAGCTACACGATGATAAATGGGGTGTAAGGCCCATTGCCTCAAAGGGGTTCAGGTATTCGAGTCCTGGCGGTAACAGGACTCGTTTTGTTCGCGGGCGGAGGCGTTTCTGGAGGCTTTATCTAGACCCAAGGCATTTCTCCTCCTGCTGCCAAGTGTTGGGACGCAGCAATCCAGAACATTGCACTCACCTCCCTGTTATTTTACGTTACCGAAACAATTCGGTCGCCTTTCCACAGTGCAGACACGCACGTACAGTGAGGGGCTGGTCCCTCGGCGCTGATGAATTTCTAAAACGCGCTGCTCGGGAGGTCAGGGGTCGGCTGCGTGCAAACATCCTCAAGTTCAAATGTTTCCCCAAAGCTGGCCTGAACTTCGCACGACCTTCCTTGGTCTGGAAACGCGAAGCAGCCGGCGCTCCTCGTGAGATTACCAACACGTCGTGAATCCAGCACCCCCGGCACAAGTTGCTTTTCCTGGAGCATCCGGCCCTCGGCCCCAGCTGCTGACCAAGACCTGGAGAGCTGGGCTGGAGGTCGTGGCCGAACGCCAGGAATTGCTTCAGATGGCTTCCAGGTGGTCTCTGACGGCGTGGACGCGGCCTTCAGACATTTCTCCACCTGCTGTCAAGATCCAGGGACCAGAAACAGAGGGGAGAGATTTTGTTATTGAGCAGAAGCTGCCTGCCCTCGGCTGGGGTCAGTGTTTTGGTTATAATTTGCCTAACGGCACGCACTATTTCTGCTGTTGCTTCTAACAAGCAATTTGCCACTTTGGCTGTTGCCTGGAATGCCAGAAGATTAACAATCTCTCTCCTGGGCCCACAAAATCTCCTTTTACTGCTGAAACTAATTATGCTGTTAACCACTAATGCTGCCGAAGGAGAGCTAATGAGTTGCTAGACGGTGGGCGTTTTATCTCCCGTGCACAAGGAGCTGCAGCGACGCAAGGAGCGGCACCACCAGGAACCTTGTGCAGGGCCCGCAGGCTGTCTTGAAAAAGAGAAAACCAAGGAGGAGAAAAAGCCACAGCTCCTCTTGCCGTCCCCATCACCTGCGACGCTCGGAAGAACAGCCGGGGAGATGGAAATGAAAGGACATCCCGCTGCTTTTACACCCCCAGGGCGCTGTCAGCCTTAATGAGTTAATATCGTTAAGCCCTTCTGCTATCATCAGCTGGGAAGTAGTGGAAGGGAGGCTTTTCTGAAAACAACCCCCCCAAGACAGCGTTTGTGTGTTCTTGTACAATTTTTCCTCCAGCCGTCTGCTGCCTCTCCGCCTTCCCCCAGGAGGTGTGACCTGCACCTTGCACCGCTGCCAGCGCTGCTGGTTTTATTACTACAGCCATCACCATTCCTTAATATTAATATTAAGTGGCTTGGAGTGCTAATCATGGTCCTGACCCCCTCGTGCTTTGTTTTGCACAAGTGTTGGCACAGCTGTGAGCTGTCCTGGTCTCGGGCACTCTCCGGTGCACACCGAGTAAAGCCACGGCTTTGCTGTGCTCGGTGCTGCCTAAAAATCCCTTACACCCATCCATAAAACTCCCGTGGGTTTGCAGCCACAGAGCAGGGCAGAAGCAGTGTGCAAGGAGGTGAGTGAGATGTCCCCTTTGGGGGGCTGAGCAGGAGGATGCCCAGGAGAACCTGCACGATTTGCCCCCCCCATCACAGCAGCTGTCTAAATTACTAATTTAGGAACTAAATTACCACTGCATTGGAGTTCAGAGGTGAAAAATCATCACAGGTGTTGGCGATACTGCAAATTTTACATTGGGCCTTCCTCCCCATTTTTTCCATATGAATTCTTCCTTGTCCCCACAGCAGCACCGGTGAGGAAATGCTCCCGGGAGCAGACCCACAGCTGGGGAAGGTCTCCAGCACCCTAAACCTGCACTCACACCTCCACCTTACCGAGCATCCCTCCTGGCCCCGCAGCAGCTGATTTCCCTGCACATCACCCATTTTCAACCTCCATATTCAAGGCATTAATTACACCCAGCACAATTATTCTTGCCCTCACACAACAGCCTCCACGCCCGCCTGCCCTCCTGCCCCGCTCACAAAACTCCAAATCCTCTGCGCCCAAATTTCCTCTCCGTGCAGCCTTTCCCCGTTTTGAGCACATTTTTATTTTTCTTTCTTTGATGGATCATTCAAAGGCTTCGACAGCCGTGTTTGGGTTTTTTTGTAACCTTTTCTGAGCGCTGCCTACTGCTCTTGTTTACAGCTGGGGCTTTCGGCTGCTCAACAGTTCCTCCATAAAAGCATTAGCTCCTCGCACTTGGGTTGAATGCTTGGCTTGAAATCGGGGCTTTCTGTACCTTTGTATGCATTTTCTGCACCTGACTTGGCTAGACGGCAGCTCGCCGCGTCCTGGGGAGAAATTGCCTCTTCAAGAACATCCGCTGCATTGTTATGATGAATTTTGAAGGAAGAAAATAAAGCGTGCGGAGCCAGCAAGGTAGGAAAAAGGAGGTCGAAACACTTCAGGGACTCGCACAGCCCTCGCAAGCTCCTGGATGTGGAGTGGGGAGCATTTGCAAGGTGGGCATTGCTTAGGGGAACTCGTTTTCCCCTATTTACCCTTCCTCATTGCCTTGCCCACATTCCCAAGGGACCTGCAGGGTGCTTCCCCTTGGGAAAGGGGCTGGTCCCATCGCACCGAACCAGCAGCCTCTTTCCCATCTTTACCAAGCCCCACAGCCGATTTCTGGCCCTCGGGCTGGTTTCTCCCCTTCTCCTCCTCCCCATTTGCTTTCTCATCATGTTTCCCCTCTAGCCTCCATCCTCCCAGCTGCTGCTGTTAGTGCTATTGCCCTCTTCCCTCTGAGCCTTGTTAGGTGCTTACACGAGAGCCGAACTCTCCCAAAATGTCAGGGAGCACCACGCGCTTGAAAACCCAGCCCTGCAGTGCCCTGGAAATCTCACTGATTACTGCAGAAGTTGTACAAACAGGGGGGAAAATACAGCGAGCCTGCTGGATTGTACAACAGCAAGCAACAGGCAGCAAGGGAGGAGGGAAGCCACATGGGTGTCGGGGTGTGCTGTGTGCCTGGCCAGGATGGGAACATTGCAGGCAATCCTTGGTGCCAGGGGACAAATCCTGCTGTGCAGACGTGAGGACAGCAGCCAGGGAATGGGTCCCAGTGAGCCCTTTAGGCTCTTTTAGCCCTTTTTTCCCAAGAAAACACAAATTTCTCCTGTTTTTCCACAAAAAAAAAAAAAAAAAAAAAAAAAAAAAAAAAAAAAAAAAAAAAAAAAAAAAAAAAACAATGAGAGAAACAGCCCCTGAAACTTCAGGGCTTTCTTGCAGTAGCTCATGTTACTGCTGGGGGAAATGGCAGGGGCTGGGATCTGCATTTTAAGTGGGCTCTCATTGAGAGAGCCCGTGCCACCCCAAGAGAGATTTTGGTCCAAACAGACAAAGAGGAAGAGGAACCTGAAGTGCTGGAGAAGAAGCAGGACCAGATCTCCTGCTTGCCAGCCCGGTGGCCTGCTCATCTTTAATGCTTCTTCTGAGTTTTCCCGCTATGTGGGCTGTATGGCCACAAATTGTTGACTTTGCCCCTCTACAGGACATGTGGGGTTTGAGTTTTATGGACTTGCAGGACAGAGCTCTGCTCACAGCGGGCTTGCTGCCTCCTGAGGAGTTATATTTGCTCTTCCTTTCCCTGCTGTTTCCTTAACCTAAAATAAAATGTCCCAGACTGAAAAAGAAAGAAAAAAAAAGGAGCGTGTTTTGCTCCCAGTGTCTGGACAAACATCTCACTTCCCAAGCCCTAAATAGAGCTAATGGGAGCTTAAATGAGCTGGTGGGAGCTCGCTGAGATGCTGCAGCTTCAGAGGGTCACGAGAAACGTGGGGCAATGCAGCCCATGGGTCCCCTCCATCCACCCTTCCAGACCCACAGGAGAGGGCAGCCTGGCCGTACCCCATGCCACGAGCCTTGAAAAAACAGAAAATCAGCCCCTTTGAAAAATCAGCCTTCCCCTGGCTGTCCTTCTGTGCTTCTCATTACCATCGTGTGGCTTTAATTAGCGCAGCCCGTGCTGCTCACAGCCCCTCCTTGGGGACAGCTGTGGCCGCAGACATTTATTTCTTCCCACCAAAACCCAACATTCATGTGCCAGCAAGTCTTTTGCTGGGCGAGAGGGCTCCACACTTTGCCTCGGGTGAGAAGCAATGGTCTGGTTCAGCATTTTTGGAGGAGTTTGTAGTTTTTTGTTGGGTTGATGGAGAGGAGCCGCCTGCACCATCCCGCACGGGGATGGCACGGCTCCTGTGCCATTTACTGCTTATTTACCACCAGGATTTAAGTTACACACTCAGGGATGGACGTGAAGGGTGCCCAAATTGCACTGACTCAGCTCTGTCCAGCGGGGCTTTCACCTGGGAAGAACAGGCATCATTTCCATCAGCCCCAGGGCAAAAGTATTTAAGGGCAAGATACCAAGGCTCAGGAGCATTCGGTCCCTGCTCCGTTCTATTTCTCAAGGCAGGGACCCCCAGGTTGCCCACACTGCTTCCTCCCCTTCCTCCCATACATCTCCCTGCTGGTGGGGCTGTGTGAAGCCCAAATCCTTCATCTATTGCAAAAACATCTGAAGCCAACGCATGCACCACATGCTAAGCCAGGTGCCTGAGCTGCCCAGCGTGCTCTTGCATTTGGGAAAGCCTCGTGATGTTGTCCTAAAATACACTGATCTGTTTTCGAACCTTTCCTTTGCACAGCTCTTGTCATACAAAGCTTTAAAGGCAGGCTGTAAAAGCAGGGCAATACACCCCCGATCATTAATGCACTTCCAAAAGGTGTTCTCACTTCTCTGCTTTGCTTTTCACAGCCCAGACGACAAAACGGCTGATGTGAGCAAATCTAAAATTAATCACCTGAGTGTCTTACAGGCTTCCAGGTAACAAGGGCAACTGCAAATTGCTGTCTTTGCGAGATGCACGGACCCTCACAGATTGCTCATCTCCTTGGTCCTCCTGCTCCCAACATGGGTTTGTTGCTCTAGGACTAGAGCAAACCTCCTGTCCTTACCTGCGGGTGTGAGAGGCAGAAACTGGGCAGCTTCTCTGCCTCACATGGACAGGAAGAAGTTATTAATTAATTAATTAAGAATATTAACACTGTTCTTCTGAAGCAGGTTCTGCGCCAGCCAATTCTGCTCCAGCCCTGTTCTTTCTCCAGCAGCCAGGATGCTCCAGAAACAACCCCGGAGCCAGAGGTGATGAAGCTGAAGAGCTTAGAGGATCACTACTGTGATGAGCATCATTTACACAACAAAATAAGATCTTTAGGTGTGACAGACCAGACAGAAGGGTGCACGGAGCTGGAGCCTAACAGGGTGCAGAGCCACTCTCAGGAGCACGCACCCAGGCTGTCAGAGCTGAGCCATGCGAGGGAAGGAGGAGATTTAAAAACCAAGCATGCATTAAATGGTGAGCAGGCTGGACGTCAGACTGCTCTGCCAGCAAGCTCAAAGTCAAAGGTTTCACCTACAAAACAGTCCATGGGTGAAGAACGTCCTGGCGAGAGACCTGCCTCAGACCCAGCTGATGGAGAATTACCGTCTGCAAGCGCACCGCCGCTGACTGCTTGGGAATGAGCGAGGGATTTAAGGGTTTTGTGCAAACCTGAGCACTGGGACGGGCATGATCCAAACCTCTTGGAGTTCAGAGGCACCTTGAACCAGACCCCAGACCAGTCGATCTCCAATAATCCTTACTGGATTGCGAAGTCCTTAGGGCTGCCGGGGATGTTTGAGCTCACAGGAAGCCTTTGCGAGCAGGGATTAATTTGCGAGAGGAACTGAGAGCTGGAGCTGTAAGCCAGGGCCCTGACCCAGCATGCCAGGCTTCTTTCATTGCCACTGTTCCGTAATTATTTGAGCAATGGCTACGTTTTCCCAGATACTGCCTCGAAAACCTGGGGAGAATTTGATCTATGGCTTGGCAGAGGGTGCGCCTGCTGCCTACCTGCAGCAAAGGCAACACTCGCCTGCCAAGAGCATGGTCTGGATTCACTGGGATTCGGGCTGGAATTTGCAATATCCCATCTGCCAAGCACATATTCAGCTTTATGTGTGCTTTGGTTAAAGAGGGAGGAGAAGCCTTTGCCGTAGCTGATGTCTTTTGTTGCCCTGAGAACACCTTTCTGGAGGCTCTTTCCCTGTTTCATCCAGCCTCTTCATTCTGGCAAGGTTTTCCACCCCGCTGGGTTTCCCAGAGCTGTAAATCAGTGTGGCCTTGGCAGATTTCATGAATGCATCGTGCCCAGCTTTCTCCTGCCCAACTACAAGCAGAGCTCATCTGTTGCAGACCACTCCAAGAAACACCAGCAGGATGAGGACAGCCACCTCACCACATCTGGAGCTCCTTCCACCCATCCCCGAGGCATTAATGTTAAACTTTGCAAGCTTCTCCTTGCCTTTCCATTTTTTTTTTGCCACAGAACAGGTAAATCTGTATTGCTCCGACTTCTCACAGCACCTCCGGGCTGTGAAAACCATCCACCAGGAAGCATTTGCCAAAGCTCTCCATCTCCAGCATCCCGGCCGCGTGCCGTAAGCACTTGTAATCCTGGATATTGGAAACAAGGGTCTGTACTCGGTGCCTCTGCAAACCAGATGCCTGCAAACTTAAGGTCACTTACAGGATGTTCTTCCTCATTTATCCCATATATTTTCAGTGGAGACAAGAGGACAGGCACTCCGCAGGTGACCTGAGGAGTCGGCTCCCCATCAGACTGCACATTCTCCTAGGGAATATGCCCTTAGTAGCAGTTACTTATTGGCTTCAGGAGATAAATGCAGACACCAGGAGCGCCGTAATTTCTTGTCTTTCCAACAAAACATGTAAGGAAACAGCAGTGTAGGAGACTCCTGTGCAAAGCTTTCCTTCGGGCAGCACCTGGGGCTATGACGTGTCCCAGCTGGGTCCTTTCCTACAAGACCCACTCCTGAAGTTTCCCTTTTCCTGTCATCACCCCCTTTCTATTCAAAGGCTGGAGACTTTCCAGACCAGCTTGGGGTCACCTTTTGTGGCCATCCAGGAGGCAGGAGAGGGGCAGCTTTGCCTGGGACAACTTGTGGCCTTCCTGGCCCCAGCACCACTCAGTCTCTGTGCAACCCTGTCCCATCAGTGCAGTGCTTTATGGCAAAATCATAAAAACACAGACTCACAGGCTGGTTTGGGCTGGCAGGGACCTCACAGCCCATCTAATTCCAGCCCCTGCCATGGGTAGAGACCCCTCCCACCAGCCCAGGCTGCCCCCAGCCCCATCCAGCCTGGCTTTGGGCACTGCCAGGGATGGGGCAGCCACAGCTCCTCGGGGCAGCCTGCGCCAGGGCCTCACCACCCTCTGAGGGAAGAATTTCTTCCTCATATCTAACCTAAACCTACCCACTTTTAGCTGAAAACCATCGCTCCTTGTCCCACCAAGAGGATTCCCATGCTGCAGATGGCTTCCATTCAGGGCCAGCACAGGCAGCATCCCCCTGCCTTTGGCATCCCCTTTTTTTCTGGAGCTGAGCAGAGGTCGGTTTCCAATCGGTTCCCCAAGTGTCTTCATTAGAGGCTTCTCAGAGGCTCCCGGCTGCTGCAGCACAGCCTCTGCCAGCTCCACGGTGGTCAGGAGAACCCTGCAGGCTCGGTGTGCTTGGTCTGAGAGCAGGGAGACTGGCTTAGAGTCTGGACACCATTTCTCATAAACTCCTAAAGCTCCTTTTTTTCCCCAGCCTAACCCAATCCAGCACATTTGTTACTCGGCTAAGATCCAGCAAAGAGTTTTATTTTGAATGCCAACAGCAAATTTTTATGACCACAAAATAAACCTTGAAATATGATATGTTTAGATAAGCGATGGGAATGCTAAGAGACTCTCGGCAAATTGAATCAAGAGGTGTGAACAGCTCTGCTTAAAGGACATTCAAAAATAATGGCACCGGGGCTGTGCTGCGAGTTCCAGGAGGAAATATGCTGGAGGCAACAGTCAGCAGACCATAATAATGCTCTTTGAATTATGGCTCTGCAAAGATGAGCTATAAAGGAGCAAGAGGAGACGCAGAACGAGCAGTCCTGAAGCAAGGGCGAGGTCCCAGAAGTTCAGACCCCAAAGAGATGCTCCAGACCTGCCTCCCAAAGGCTCCTTCCAGAGCTCCTGAGCAACACAACCAGCTTGGAAGAGACACAATGAATCCCAAGGGGCATGAACATGAGCTATAGCCTCTGCTCTCTTATCCAGGGCTCCTCAAAAGGCTGCGGTGGCCACAGCATTGGTCTTCTTCCCTAGGTGCTACACAGCCCAAGAAATCCCAGATGTGATTTCAAGACATTTGGCAGCCTTTGACAAAGCTTTAGGGCTGTTGTGGGTTCTCTGCTAATGCAGAACAACACAAATGCTGAAGATTGTGGTTGAGCATTTAACAAAGCTCAACATCTGCCCAGAAAAGAAAACAGGAGACACTTTCAGGACATCACCTGGCTCCTGAGTTCCCCTGACGCCAGACTCAGGCACCAGGGCGGCACCCCATGATGTTCAGACAATGCTGAGTGGGCAAACACCCTGCCCAGACGATGACCTGCCCTCAAGCAGGCTTTTTGCCATCCCAGGGCTGAATTGCAGCTGCGGCACAGCCCCAAGCCCAAGCCATTGTCAATCTGGATACCCCAGGGGGTGAGGATGCTGCGGCTCACGTCCTCCATCCCGACCTGTCCTCCCCTCTCTCTGCCTTCTTCCCCTGGGGATTTGGGGTCACCGGCTTTATTTCTGAAGCAACCTCGTGGTCGGGCTCCAGCCCAGCTGAGCAGACCAGTAACAAGCTCAGCCAGTGGTGTTTGTGCAGGGGGCAGAGCTCAGCTGTGCATTAGCAGAGCTTTCTCAGGGGGGTCATTGGCGATGGGGATGAACTCCCCCAGGAGCCGTCGCAGACCTCCCCATCGCGTGCAGAGGCCGTTCTGCTCACGTCGGGAAGCCAAAACAACACGTTCTCAAATTAACAGGGAGCAAACCACACAAACACTGCCCCGGAGGGGAGGACGAGGCGGCACACACCTACCAGCTGCCGGCCACTTGGCTCCAGGCACGACTCAAGGGTGCTCGGTGCTGCAGCGAGGAGCTCAGGGCTGTAAAATAAATCTGGGCTTCGACTGCCCGATGCTTTGCTGTAACAGTGATGTTGCCAAAGGGAATAGGAGTCAGTGTGGCTTACCCTCAAATTCAGGTGCACCACTCGGCAGGGTTAATATTTCAATTAAAGCCCCGGGTTCTGGAGTCAGTGCGGTGATGGAGAGGGCTCCACTCTTTATTTTATAACCAAGTTCAGCCCCTGAAGCCTGAACTGGAGCTGGAAACACAGAGTCTTAAATATTTTAACAAATCCATATTTTGAAGCCAGACCCAAGGGCAAAGTGAAAGCCACCCCAAATTGCCCCGTGCACACCTCCAAGGCACAGAAATATTCTGGCACTGAGACCCTGCCCGGGTGTCCTGAGCCTTGCATTGGCTTTCACTGTGAATTTTGTGAAGGAATGAGCCCGAGCCTGGGACTCCTCTCTATTTTAATCCCGTTCCATCACTCCCAGCAAGAACCAGACAAGCAGCCCCAAGAAATGCCTCAGAAAGTCTGGAGGACAAAAATAAATGCCCAGACTGTGGTTAGAGGGGCTGAGCTTGGCCAAGCCAGCTTGGGCTGGAAAACAAGCGGGCTGTTTTCTTTTAAAATAACTCCAGTGCCCCGAGACACAGAAATGCTGTCCCGTGAAAAGCGTGGCTACAAAAGGCAAGGGAGGAGGACAGGGATGGACAACCCTGGCCTGGATGCACCCAAAAGTGAAGCTGCCATAATCCCGGGTGCTACATCAAAGAGCTTCTTTCTTTCCCTTCTGCATCCTCCTTGCCCTCCTCCCCCCTCGAAGTCTGTACCTGGATGAGCCAAAAATAAGCTCGGAAATCCTGCTTTCGCCAAACTTCAGCCACCCACAGGTTCTTTGCTCCTCTTATCCCCCAGATGCTTAAATCGTGCAGGTTAAAATGAACCAGATGGATACGATAAAAGCTGACAAAGCAAAACTTGTGGCTTCTCCAGGCCCAGTGGAGGTAAAGACTGACCCCATCGATGCTCTCCAAGCCAACACACAGAATTAAGCAACCCATGGCCAGATTTGGGCCAGGCTGTACCTCCAGCTGGCCTTGCTGGCAAAGCAACCTCCTCCTGCTCTTCGTCTGCTATAAATAAAGCCACAGCCCACCTAAACTCTTCCATATTCTTGGTGGCCCTTAAGAAATTCATGCAATCCTTAGTAGTCAAAGTAATGAGATTGTCTTCTAATGTGAGATTTCCTTTGCAGGATAAAGTACACCTAAGGGCTGCTGCTGTAATTCTCTCATACTAAGCTGATTAAATGCTGAGGAGTTAGAGCCTTTTACAATTTTATTACATTAGATTCCAGAGATGAAATGAATAGAAATGACCAGACACTGAAGGAGGCAGAAATCTGTGTCCGCAGATTTTCGAGGCTATAAATTACATTCAGCCAGTATAGCTAGGTGTCTGCAAGAACAAATCTAATAATAGAGTGTCCGTCTGTTCGACAATATGGATAAACTTGGGCTATCGGTATCGTACAGCATTAAAAGGAGAATTACAAGCAGGACCACAGAGAACAAGTAAAGGTCGTCGGATCCCAAGGATTCGTGCCATCCACCCGAGGAAGATCAGCAGCCATAAGTACTGCTTAGCAACTGACTGCAGGCTCTTATTACCACCGCTAATTACTTGTGGTGAGAGATGAAGGCTGGCTGGGCTGGACAGGGGAATCGACATTACAAATCCATCATCCCTGCCCAAAAGGTCTGAGCTGGATCCAGCTGGAGCACATCTGTATATACAGGTTTGTTATGTCCTAGTTTTGGCTGAGATTGGAGAGAAATGAGGATTGCAGCCCCCCTGAAGGAGCCTGGATGCCTCTCAAAATCAAGGCAGGAACAACAATATGCTTCTAGGCATGGATTGAGAAGAGGTTTTGACTTTGGGTGATTTGTCTCCTCTCAATAGGCTCTGACCTACACGAGGCAGCTGGGGAGGGCGATTAGCACCAAGGCTCCTGATTCTTGAGCTCCTTCCCATCTTCCTTCTCATAGAAAGATGGATTCAAAAACCACTTCCAGCCATCTTTCATGCACGCTTTTGGTTCAGTATTGGCCACACGACCTGGTTTGTAGTCACCAGACGGGGTAATTTATGCAAGTGATCAACAAAGCAGCCAGTGTGAGTCGTGCAACCTAATGTACAATGTGAAATTCGAGGGATATTCATGCACCGATGCTTTACATTTTTTCTCTGGGCACTGCCGTCAGCAAAACGCTCCGGTATTCAGATGAGGGTCCTACGAAAGGTCAAATTGAAATTTGCTTGCATATCTGAACAAATATTTGTGAACAATTTTCCCCATTATTCTCTAAGCTTTACATATGGCCCATTCAGCTGAGAAGAGTGGTCCTTTTCAGGCTGTCAGGAGGGATTGCAATGACTTAAAAGCAGCCTGAAAGCAATTAAGAAGCCGACTATTCAAATGCATTTTCTGCAAACAAAAGTTTATTTGCTATATATAGATAAATGCTGCCAGTGGGCTAATTTGGAAGCATTGTTGATTACCCATTGTAATGAGGCCTATTACATAATTAAAAGAGTTTTCTCCTAACTGCATTTTGCTGCTAATTAACATTTTATGCCATCTACAATGGACACTTTGGGCTGCATCGAAGACATTATTATGCAATTTTATCCTACGAGCAGCCTATGAATTATTAATTAATATTAAATCTGTTGATTAAAGGGTAATTTGTAAGTAAGCCAGTCATAACTACGAACACGCTTGGCCCATAAGTATTCCCCTGAAATCAGCTCCAAAATTACACGGACTAAACAAAAGGTTAACCAAAAAAAATAAACAACAACATGCAAAAGGTTTGAGAGTGTGAAACATGGGATACTGGGAGAATTTATTTACAAGGACCTCTGATGTTTCTCCAGAAATTCCAGTTGCTGGCGTTTTAATTAAATAGAGTCTTCTGAGATGCTCCATCATGTCCCAGCAGGATGCATGACGTGAAGGCAATGCAGTCCTCACTCATAGCCCTTGCTCTTCGTGCACATCAAACAATTACAAAGCCACACTGCACAGGTTCACCACAACCTGGAATTTTGGGTCAGGAAATGCCCATCCCTGGGGCATGGCTGGGATCGAGGAGTATCTAAAGAGATGCCTTTGCTGCAGCATCACCTTAAAAATTAAATGTGGGCCAGACCAGGGCTGAACATGGGGACATATTCAAAATAGGAAAATGGAGCAAGTCACCCTGAAATGTCACACTCAGGGCATCACCAAAGGCCAGCACCCTGCAGCCAGGGCTCATCCATCATACTCTGAGGCACGGCACTGTCCCGTGGCTCCAAGGCAAAGCCACAGCCCCACACGTCCTCCCCAGCCCCAGCATCTGCTCAGCGCTGCTGCAGCCCCTTTGTGCTCAGGCTCACCCCGGGTGCACCCCGTCTCGAGGTCGGGAACACTATAATTGATAGCAATAGCAATAACAGCACTGATAATAACAGCAATAATCCAAATAATCATTGTCATCATCACCGCCATCATCCAGCAGCCTGCTGATGCGCATGCTGTACCGCAGGGAGAGGCAGCCAGGCTGCTTTTTCTCCAGCCTGGCAGGAGAAATGACCCGCAGCTCTCTTGTTTACCACCACGAGCAGGCTGCGGGAGTGCCACGTGTTACCAGGATGCAATCAAGCCCCGTGCTTTAATTATAATGGGGGGAACATGGGGAGAAGCACGCCGGGGGTGTTTGCAGCACGGCGCAGTCCTGACTGTGCAGTGGCTCGCGATGCGTCTCACACCCAGTGTGAGCACAGCGGCACGTGACTCGGGTGAGAAAAGTAGCAAAATAGGTCAAAAATAGAAAAATAGGTCAAGCAGACAGCCACGCTTCAGCTCTCGGACATACGCAGATGTCTTGGATGGAAAGGGCATTTCTGAAGGCTACCAGGGGACCCATGACATCCCTGCCTCAAAACCAAATCTAGCATATTCCCACTCTCAAAAAAAAGGGTGAAAATGACCCAGATTTCTGGCTGAAACAGATCCCAGTGCTGAAGGTCACTGCCCTGTCCATCCTCACTGCAGTAGCTGCTCTCATGGACTCACCCCCCTGCGAGCCTGCATCAATTAGTCGCTGCCCTCCTCCCAAGAAATGTACACAGAGGAAATAATAGTTTGAATTCATAAGCCCTTGGATACAGAGATAATTAACGAGTATTAACTATAGAGACGTGCAGGAAGATACAGCTATGTTTACATCAGCCTTTCCCATTGTGTTTTCCTCGCATTGCCTTCTCCCATTACCCTGGAAGACCTGATGCGGAGCTCCTCGCAGTTATGCAGAAATGAAGCCAGACAGTTCCCAAGGTTTACAGCTCATAGAGGACCTGGAAGGCTTTTCTTTACAAGACTTAAAGTAATTTCGAAGAAGGCAGACTGGAGGAAAGGGGTGATGGCATCATTTCTTTGCGCTGTGTGTAGTCATCTCACCTTTGGCTGGACGTTTTGCACTTGGATTAACTGGCAGCTCCGTGAGAAGCAGAAGGTATCAGCGACACAGTCTCTCACTGCTTTGGGTGCTTTTCTTTGGTCCCCAGCGCCTTCAGCCCTGCCAGACCCCAAAATCAAGGAGTTGCTTCCCAAAACTGCAGGGACACTCATGTGGCAGTCCATAGGAGCTGTGCTGTCCAGAGGCTGTCTTCTTCCCTGGCACACTTCTGGCCATCAGGGCTGCAGAGAGAAGCAGGAAAACATCAACTGCATGCACAAACAGAAGAAAAAGAGCCTATTAAATGCTGCTTTTCAGATTTTAGAAGCAGTCTCTCCTGGCTAATTTCTGCTTTATGACTGTAGGAAAGTGGAGAGCATTGGGGTCACCCATCCACCACCCGACGCAGCTCCAGCCTCAGCATTTCCACTCCTCCCTGATAGCTCTCCCAACGAGACCGACCCCTTCATTTTCAAAGCCACAAAAACACGGACAGCAGCCTCCTCTCCCACCCCTGCAGGCTCTCCGGGTGGCGAAAGCCATGCCATATTTCCTCCTTCTGCCAGACGAGGCTGTGCACTTTCTGACCCGGGCCACTGGCAGAAAGCCAGACCAGCCCGTGGACTGCAGCATTTATTTTTTTTTAAATAAACATTTCGCTATGTGAAGGCCTATAAATACCCAGGCGGTTCACTGCAGATTTACCACTCTCCATTTTTCTGATCTCAGTGCTGACGCTCCAAGTTCAGCCCCCCCTCCAAATTAATACACAGCAGTAGCTTTGCATGTCAATTAGAGCGAGAAGGTTATTCTCGGGCCCGACCTCGGAGATCAAGTGCTAATGCACTACAGGAAAACGCGGTGATTTATCACCCAAACTCCAGCAAGGAGCACTTTTCCCTACGAGGAGGGCTCGCCATAACTTACGTGGCACGATCAGTCATTTCTTGGCCTTCATCGCGGGGGCACTCGTGGTATTGCGTCCGTGTGCAGGAGCACTGAGCCCCCCGACGATGATTGAATGCAGCGTGTTGTTATTCATTTTATGGTCGTAGCTTCGTGCCCCGGTCATGGAGCCAGACCCAGTCGTGGAGAACAACAGACCTTGTGCCCAGAGACTTTGTGGCTGGAGGATGTGCTGCGTTTTTATGGCATATGGTTACAGGGTTGCTGGATAGGGCACGGGGTAAAGGAAGAGAAAGTGAAGTGGTGAACAGTTATGGCTGGAAGTGGCAAAACTGAATGTTTTTAAGCCATCCTGCTGCCACGTGTCGTGCTTATTGGTAATCCCAGGGGGGACAGGCTATGGCACAGAGCAGGAGATGCCACCGTCAGCCTCCCCTGAGCTGTAAAAGCAGCCCCACGCACGGCTGTGTCACAAATTGGTTGCTGGGCTCCCTAAGAGCCAGGACGAGCAGGCTGGGCTCATGTCCCGCAGCTGCAAGGATGAGATTCGAAAAGCCCTGCTGGAGCCAAGCTTAGCTGAGAATGGTCTTTATAGGGAATATTTGGAGGTGAAAAGGAAAGTTTAAAAAAATATATCTTAATTTACCATCTTGGCTTTCCTGCTCTTTCCCTTTTTTCCCTCCTTTCCTCCTGCTTCCCAGTGAAGCAGAGCAATTTGCTCTGGAAGCAGCAGTGGGAGAGGACTCACGGGCAGGCAGGGCTCTCTGGCCAGAGAGCTCTCCACGTGCCGCTGCGCTTTGAGGAGCACGGCACCATCCCAGGTGCCCGTCAGGGTGGCTCAGAGCCTTGTTTGCCTTTTCTCCCCAATTGCATATTCATCTGCTTCATCTGTAAATCCCCGGAGCCTCGTTTGTCCAATTAGTGCTCGCTGAGTCTCTCGCTGCTGGCAAATAATAGGCTCTTCCATGCGCTATTGCATTACCCAAAAGAAAATTACTCGGTGGCTCAGAGCTGAGCATCTCGGTGCCACGAGGCGTGGAAGGGAGGGGAGGCAGCTCCTGCCCTTCAGCCCGCCCTGGCACGAGCCCTGATGGGGTCATTTCAGTGCTGGTTTGGTATTCTGGGAACTGGGCTGGGAGAAAACCCTGCCATGAACAAACTGCATTGGCTCCATCCCTCCCCATCACCCCGTTGCAGGGGCTGTAGCATCCCGCAGCTCCTCGGCAGCATTTTTGCTTTTTTTTGCTCCCCATCACTGCTGCTGAAAGTTAATCTCTGCGCCTCCCCTACAGCCAGACCTTTTGCAGAAGAATAAATCATTTGAGTGGGTTAAAAAAGACTCCCAAGCATTTGAAGAATGAGGACGCATTTGGGGCCAAAAAAAAAAAAAAAACAACCATAATGAAAACTTATTTTTTTCCTCCTCCTCCTGCTGGTGCAGTGACTCCAGCAGCAAGAAGGCTGTTAGCACCACCAGCACCCCAAACAGGCAGCACTGAATTTACCAGCATCAATATTGGAGGTACAGGTGGAAATTAAGCTGCAGACCTTGACTTTTTGGGGCTGGGGCACCTAACTCCGCAGCAGGGCATCTTTCTGGGGATCCATTGCGTGGCCAAAAACTCAGCATCCAGATTCAGGAGCAAGGAGAGTGATATAACCGATGAAATCACCCATGCTGGGACATAGCAGGACCACAGAGCTCTGGTTTTTCTTTCCTCCAGCCTGACATTCAGGCAAGGCTTATATATATTCCTTGACAGAGGTTTGTGAGCAATTTGACCTGTGCTAATTCCTCACCCTGGCTGGGAGCGTGCTGCACACCAGAAATCAATCTGCCCGCTCGATTCCCTGTCCAGCTGCATGCAGTTCCTTCAGAGGAGGCGAGCGAGTCCTCCCCTGATTTATCATACAACTCTAATAAGTGCATTTTATAGTTTAGGTCATATCCTTTCACGACTGCCGTTATTTTAGACTGGCTTTATAGCCAAAAAAATGTGTCGTAAAAGTGTCTTTCTGGAGTGGAGTCAATTAGCCCTCAGCTCAAGCCCCCCTCAAGACTTGGGAAGAAGGAATTTTGTTTGTCAGTGGCAAACGAGGCATCCAGGTGATGATGTAAGTGCCTGCAAGAGGTGTCAAATGCAATTACAGCTGCAGCTGGAGTGTGTTGAGCCCAACATTGCTCGCTCCCCAGGATGGGATGGGTGTGCTGCCCATTCGCAGCTTGCCAAATCACATCCCTGGTGAGGGTCCTGTGCCCACAGGCCTGCCCTTGGCTTGATTTCGGCTTTACATGGGTGTAAAGGAGAACAGAATGGAGCTCGGACCTGCTGGGAGACCATCCATCCACGAGCCAGCTTGGTATCACGAAAATTCAAAGTTTCATCAAAGATTTCAGTGGACATCATCTTGAAGTCTTTGTTCTTCTCCAGAACTGGAAATAAGCCAGAGTCAGAAATGCCTGCCCAAATTTTGGAATAATCTGACCTAAAACCAGGAGTTCAACCTAAAGCAGAGACTGATCCAAGTATAACCTCCAGATCCAAACCCACCTGGCCTTTCGGAACAGCCTGGCACAGGAGCTAACAGCATTTTGGGAGACCTTTTTGACACGATGCCGGTTTGTACCCCGGTGTGAGGACCAGGGACCTTTCCAGCAGGAGACCAGAGGGTGAGATGGGGACAAGCCCATCCTCTGGCTTTTAAAACTGTGTTTCCAGCCGGTACAGACGGGGAAGAAGGAGCTCTATATTTAAAAGCCATCTCAAAATAGCGAACATGAGCCAAGCCAGACTGAAGGATTAAATAAGCCAAAGGCTGACGGTGCCTGTTAACCTGCTCTAAGTGGTTGCACGCTAGGTCTGTTCTGCTCTTCCAGCAAACATCTCCCTGTCAGATCCGAAGCCAGGAGATTTCACCACTCCGACGTGCTCCGAGGTCTGCCTTCACCACGAGGATCCCATCTCCCTCTTCCCTTTGCTTTAGCACAGAAAGAAGCAGAGACCCACCTACAGAGGACGCGTTTCCCTGCTTTTCTGTACCCCAGAGGCACGGTAAGGAAGAGCTACGAGCCACCAACGTCCCCAACCCTCCCAGCCACCCACAGATCTCTTCCAGCTGGGAAATACTCGGTCCTCACCAGCCCACGCACCCAACGATCCTTTTGCAAGCAGGAGCCGAAGCCCACGGGGAGGTGCATTTGCTCCATCGCATTTTAAGGTTCCCATCTCTCTTCCTCACAAGCATTAAAGGCTGGAAAACCACTCCTCTACTCAACCACCACCCGAAGCTCTCCAGCAAGGGACTGAGGCCACGGGCTCCCCTTTTAATTAAAAAGCAGGTGAGCGTGGAATAAAAATAATTTGGCTCCACGCGACTTTCCCTGCGGAGGCTGCACCCGTAGGCTGCACACCTCCCCCAGAGGCAGGCAGAGGAGCGCCCAGCATCAAAGTGGTTTAAGGCACTTTTCAGAAGCATTGGGTGGAGATGCTCTGCTCCATGTCTGCTGTTAGTAGTGAAAAGAGGCCATCAAATATCCCCATGCAAACTAACAGGGTACAGATAAATCCATTCCCAAATACTCTCCCTTCAGCAAAAACCGAGACATCTGCTTCTGAACCATGAACTCAGCGCCATGCAGCAATTATTCCTCGTGAGCCTCAACAGGTACTGAGCGAGTCACAGCTCCATTGTTGAGCCGTTTTGGCTCTATTTTGCAAATATTTGCTCTCGAGCGAAAACATTGCGTTTGTCGCACCAGCAGACTGGTTCCTTTGTGGAAGGAGCCTCACCGTGCACGAGGAGACACACAGGAGACACACAAAAGACCTCGACGAGCAAATGCACACATACAGAAAGGGCTCCGGGGTGAGCTGCTTGCAAATCCAGCGTTGTGTCCCGGCACAGGGCGGCCACAAGAAAAGCTCCCCAGAGCCACTCTCCCTCCAGGCTTCTTCCAGCTAAAGCTGTTAATTAGGTGGGTTAAACGCCATCGTCTTCGCAGCCCTCGTTACTGTCAGCCTCCGTTTGGCAGCGGAGAAGGAGGAGAGGCTGAGTCCGCCTGAGTTGGGTCTGATCGTTGGTGGATGTCATGAGGTGGTGGACACGGAGCCAGAGATGTCAGGCACTGCTTTGGGCTTCACGTGCACCAAAATGCTCGGGGAAGCAGCAGCTCTGAGAAACTGGGGGCTTTCAGGGTGTCTGTGTGTGGTGGGTGTCAGAGCATGGTGTTCTCAGCCCCCAGATTTCAGGAGGATGAGCTGAAGCTGGGCTGGAGTGGCACAAATAAAATAAAATGCCAAAACTCCATGCCAAAAAGCAGCGGCTCCCCTTTCCTCCCCAGCAATGCTCAGACTTCAATGCATAAATCCGGGCCCCAACCCAAAACCTGAGCCACGTGGGACCAGGGAAGGACCTGCAGAGCATCCCACTGCCTCTGCCATCAACCCTACGTTTGGGCACGTACCCGGCCACTGCAAACTGCCACAAAGCCCAAAATAATGATGCAGGTTGTGCTGGGAACAGAGAGCGCCTGTTCCTAACGCTGCGTGAAAGCGCCGAGCGTAGTGCTGTAACAGGTTTTTCAAACATTTCTGGCTCTGCTCTAATATTTTAATAGCGCTGATAGTGTTTCTCATGCGGCTGGGGATGGTTGGGCTGGAACAAGCCGTGACTCCAGCTGGCAGCCACACCAGGAGGCAAGGACACACTCTCTCTCCTCCGCTCATGCACCCCAAATCATCCCTGGGATGAGAGCAGCACGGAGCCCTTCGGGATGAGCTTTTTAAACGTCCCCGATGACCTGAGCACATAATTCAATATAAAATCAAGGAGGCTGAAAGCCAGAATTTTTTCAAAGCATTTCCAGGACTGCAGCAATCAGGTTCCCGTTCCAAAAAGCTCTGTATTAATCAACTTTTTCCGAAGAGGGCTCTTTCCACCAGGCAGCTCCGAGGAGGCGTCGATCCGGCGGCAGCGGTGCTTGTCTCAACGTGCAGCTCGCCGCGGGGAAGCCGGGGTTACGTTTGCAGGATATTCCCCACGGGCAGCACTTGCATTTACATCCCGGTGCGGGCAGGAACGAGGCAGGATCCCAGAGAGGAGGATTTTCCACAGAGGTGGACGGAGCCCGGGGCCGTGCTTTTCCTGTTATGCAAACAAAGTTTTAGGTGGGTTTCGTTGTGTTTTGTTTTGTTTCGTTTTCCATTCCTCTCCGACATTCCAGAGTTATTTGGTTGATTCAGGCTCTGTAGTCAAACATCTGAGTGCACCACGCCTCTCTATCGGGTTTCGCCCTGGCTTCGGGATGTTTAATGTGCATACATTTGCTTGCATCAGCCCAGGAGGATTTTCACGCTGCTCGGAAAGTTCTCACTGGCTGGAAAGGACTCCTCCAGAGACACCACCACGAGAAGGAGCAAACAGCATCAGGCAGAAAATTATGAGTTATGATACGAGCACCGAGCATCGCTCGGGCTCCTGCTTGCATCGTCCGCCCGCCCCACCAGCAGCTCCGGGGCAGGCACACAACCCCCGACCACCATGGGCTTGCAGGAGATAAATCCAGGCCCACCACCGGGTCTCCTTGGAGGTGCTGCAGCATCTTAACCACACAGGAGACCACGCACGGGGTAATTGAGCTGTATTCAGCAAACAGAATGCGCTCACCAGCAGATGATCGCGCTCCCAGGACCTGCAGCATCCACCCAGGGGGACCCAGATCCCTGGGGAAGGTGATTAGCAGCTGATAAACAGGCTGGCTGCAATTTGCCTTTTTGCTTGTCGGGAACTGAGCCAGGAGGGCACAGAGTCAACATCTGAGTGGGAGAAATCGACCTTTGTCACCTCCTTTGGCCATGCACACGATACATTTGGAACATCTGGTGCAGCACGGACACACCGGGAGGCCTGGGTTAAACATTGCCTTTTTTTTTTCATAATAAAAGCAGGAATGTTCCATGATGGATTATAGGGTTTTAATGAACGTGTACCTCTGTCGTTGGAAAGAATTAATGCAGCAGGAAGCGGCGAGGTGGGAGGTTGAGCACTGGGAGTCAGAGCCTCGGCTGGCGCAGCAGGGGCTTTGGTAGGGATGGGCTGGGTTATTGGGGCAGGAAACCCAGCCTGCCAGGGGAAGGAGCAGCCAGCAGGGAAGCGTGGAAAAACCTTATTAACTAGAGGGTATGAGGCTTCCAAGCAGGGACCCCACAGTCCTCTGGAAGCCCTGCTGTGAGCATTGCTCCCTGAGCACAAACTTTTAGCAATGACAAACCCAGCAAGCGGCTGATGGGCAGCGCAAGGGTCATCAAGTGTCCTTCACCCCTCTTTTGGTGGCACGAGGAGTTGGGTTGGGGTCTGGTGGGGTTTGCAGGCACTTGGTGTTCACAGCTGGCTTCAGAAAGCTCGTGGTTCAGCTCCCCAACCTCTGGGCTCTGGTTTTTGGGATAACAGCTCACAAGCAAGTGCCCGGGGCTGCAATATCGAAAGGAATCCGGAGCAGCAATGAATTTCGCTGGGATCTGAGCGCCGCCTCCGTCAGGTCCCTTTCCAAGCCCCACCCCGGCAGAAGCAGGGTTTTGGGAACCAGAACAGCCCCGGGGGAGCATCGCTTCGTCACCTGCACACGCACGCTTCGTACGCAGATCTGCTGGCCCCAAAATGTGCTGCTGACGGGGCAGCCAGCTCCGCAGGACAGACAGCAACCACAGGACTCTGCACCGATGGACGCACACATCACCGACCTGCCGCCGCTAATTACCCTTGATATTAATGCTGTGGAGAGCTCGTAAGGCTGTAATTAGAAGGAAAAAGAGGAGATGGATGGGTGGAGGGGGGAAGAGTGGGAAGCGTGCAAGGCAGCGGGTCAGCTGGGCAGGCTGGAGAACATTTGCAACAAGAGACCTCCACGGGCGTCGTTAATCCGGATCTTCTAATTGGGAGTTTGGAAGAAGCCTCTTCCATCTGTTCTCAAGGAGGGAGGGCCAGGGCTGCCCAAGCTGGCCGGAGCAGCGTGCGAGGGATGGCTGCCGGCCCCTGCGAGGCTGACATCAGCTCTCCTGCGAGGATTTCCACCTTCCCTCACCTCCAGCAGCTCCGGGATGAGGGACACACGACATGGCACATCCCCAGCCCGCTCCATCTCCCCACATCCCCAGGGGAGGATGAATTTCTAATGCTGCTTTCACGTCTTGCTGCTGGTTATTGGTTACCGCCGTATCAGCCATCAAAGTTCCCATGAAGCCAGTGAATAGGACACAAATTGCAAATTAGGCTTTAATTAGAAGCTGGCACCTGCTTTCTGACCAAGAAATACAATGAAGACGTCTATATGTTGCTATGGCAGTCCAGCAACATAGATTTCTCTTTCAGGACCCTTTGAAGACAAATTTACTCAGCACTATAAACTTGTATGCCAAAGTGATTAACACTTTAATGCTAATATCAAGCTGGACCAGTTACACACATTTTATTCATTAGAAGGCATCATTTTTCAACTGTGTCTTATCAGTATGTAAATGAGATTTTGACTCGGTCGTTGTCTGCTCCCAAAAGCACAGCCAAAGTGAATTCAATTAATGCGATTTACATCCCAATGTGACACGCGAGGCTGCGCGGGGCTTGATAAGGCAGCCCAGATGGGAGCTGGGCCCCCGGCACCACCGTGCCATCACCCCCAGCTCCCCCAGCTCCACGGGGCTGAGGACGTAAGGAAGGGAGTGGGGAAAGAAGCTCGGCTTGGCCAGCCCGAACCCAAACCTTATGTCCTCGTCGGTGCCCCCACTGGCATCCTAACGTGTCAATAACCACGAATATCTGGTTATGGTCCCTACAAGTCAGAAAATTCACAGGCCAACAGAAGAGGGTCCAAAGGCTGACGGAGCGAGGTATTTTCACCCTTGAGAAGAAAAGGCTCAGGAGGGACCTCGTTGCATTATTCCAGCACTTCACAGGCAGCTACAAAGAGGATGGAGGCTCTCTCCTGCTGCAGCAGGAGAGGTTTCATCTTGATACAAGACATTTTTTACTGTGAGAACAATCAACAACATGGTACAACCCCCATCCCTAGAGGCTTTCGAGATGTAAATGGACAGGGTGCTGGAAAATCTCACCTAGGGTCCCTTTGTCCATGAAAGGCTGGACTTGATGATCTTCTGAAGTCGTTCTACAATTTCATGCTACATCCCACCTCCCCACCACCGCCCTGCTGCCCAAACCACCGAAATGGCACTGAAAGCACTGGGGCCAGCATTGGTCACACTGGGGTAACTGGGGACAGATTTACCCTTTTTCCAACAGGCCCTGCAGGTAGGGAACATGACTGGAGGAGCAGCTGGAACAGCACAGCCAGGTCCCCATGAGATCCTGGCTCTCCTTTTTTTGCTCAGTTGGCTCCAGCAGGGGCTGTGATGGGCGATGCTGCTGGGCCATCACGTGCCTGACCACCAGGACATGTCCTTCATCATCGGTGAGGTGGGAAACCACAGGCAGTCCCCTACCAGGAATGGTCTCATGGGCCACATGAAAACAGGAATGAGGTTGGGTCTGAGCATCCAGCACCCCTAAATGGTGTTTGGTGCCTGCTCGTGGCAGCCTGGGCTGGGGGCACGAGGCCGAGAGCCACCGTCCCGCTGCTCACCGGGATGATTTGTGCACCATGCAATGAATTTTCTTGTGCCGGAATGAGCCCTTGCTAATATTTCTCAAGCAGGCAGTATTTACAGCTTTGTTTGTGCAATGCTGCTCGTGTCCAGGTAAATCACCGGTGTCTCACCCGACCTTGGGAATAAATACAAGGGAAAGGTCCCTGTCTGTGGGAGAAGCCACTGATTTAGGGCCGGGTTCGGGCAGCACCCAAACACCTGCTGTCCCAATCTGGGGACAAAATGAGGGCACGGACAGAGCCCAGAGCCTGCCCCCAGCCCACCTGCCCCTTGTCCACCCTGTGTGGATGCTCATGTCTGGGCGCTCCCCTCTTCTTTGTGCAAAGCAGGAAAGCTTTTCCAGCCTCAGCAGGCAGCGAGCAGTTTGTTATCACAGCTGGGAGTGGGTTTAACCTTTTTTAAAGACAGACAGAAACTTTCCACAATAATTATTCACCTTAACAGTCTGATTGTGGAGAGGAACAAAGAGGAAAACATGTTTCTACAGAGCAGAAGCACAAGAGGATATGAATCCTGCCCCCGGGACCCCAAACACAAAGTCAATCGGTGCTAAAAATCCTCCTTGGCGGGGTATAAAGGACAGGCAATATGCGAGCTCAAATTATTGTCGTGCATTAATGAAGTTTTACGTGGTCAGAGCAGAATTACCTGCTTATTCGCGTGAATTCACTGCGACCAGCTCACGTGTGTTGTCCACGGAGGGACACGAACATAAACAAGCTAGTTTGTGGGATCTTTGGCCCCTCTTGTCTGAGTGTACAAGTGCTGATGATGGGAGAGGTGACAGCCTTGTGCAGGGCTGGGGACAGCCCTGGGGCAAGGGAAAGGTGAGGCTGGGGCAGAGGAACATGCTGATGGCTGGGAGATGCCAAAGGATGCCAAGATGCCACCCTCTCCTTGTCACCCACCCCATGGCACCAGCAAAGCACACGCACAGAGCCCAGCTTCATGTGTGCAATCTCCGTTAATCACGAAAATAAACACCGAGCTGGTGGCAGCTGGCAGCACTGCCTCCTTCTGGGGGGGCGTTATCAGCCCCTGTGCCAACATCAGCACCAATTTTCATGTCTCCTTCCCACATCACTGCAAACTTTAAATGCAAGGCCTTTGTTGCTTGTGTCATCTCAGGGAAGGATCTACTGCCACCGGCTTTTTAGGGCAGTCTCAAAGCAGGGCCAGGGCATTCCCGGAGCACGTGGTGTGGATAACAAAAGAGACGAGCACCGTCAGCTCTCGTGTGCAGAGTGATTAGTGCACAGCTTCAGGAAAGAGGGGCTCCTTTGCAAAAATGTGATTTTTCCATTTGTTGTTTTCCTATGTGGCGAGGCTGTTGCAGGAAGACAAATATCACCTTCCTTTTCCCTTATCAGCTGGGGCAAATAAAACCAACACGCTGCTGACCCCGGCCAACCCCGTCCCACCTCAGCCAGCGGCAGTGATGCTGTGTGCACGTGCGCTGCTCCCCGTGGCATCAGCAGCCTGCTGATTTATTGCAGACCCAAAAACATCCCTGATGCCACAGAACAGCAGCTGAGAGGAGAAGGGGGCTTGTTTGTAATGAAATATGTTCAGATTTTTGGGTGCCAAGAAAGTGAGGAAGAGCAAAATAATTCCAAGCCAGCTTTGAGGGTCTAATAACTCAGAAAGGGCTCGGGGCTGGGTTGTTTCAGGGCTTGGTGCCCAGCTGGAAGAGGCTTTGAAGTGTCAGCTCAGGCACTTTCCAGGGTTTGGGGAGATTTTTATTGCATGGGGGTGCAGGGCCAACTCACAGATTCTTCATCATTTTGGCCAAATGATGACATTGGTGCAAAATGTGTATTGAAGTTAAATTTGAAATTTCACTCCCATCCCTAAAAAAAATAACAAAACACAACCTATTTCAGAATATTTTTAAAGCCTACCTTATTTCTGCTGAGCCTCACATCAGGCCATCACCAACTTCAGTGAAGGTATTTGGCAGCACAGCCAAGGCTCACAGTGAGACTTTCCTTCACCAGAACACTGCTCCAGGGTGGTGGCACCTCCATCCTGGATGGTTTCGTGTTTTCAGGCTCCTAAAATGCTTTGTTCCCATTGAATTCACATTGTTCCTTGGGGAGATGCATCGGTCACAAGGTTTGCAGCTCACCGTGCCTGCTAAGGAAGCCACGGCTGAAGAGCAATCTGCCCTTTCAAGCTCTTGGGATTTTATCCTTGGCAAGCTCCAAGGACAAACCCAACAGCAAATCGGGCTGGGAAGCCAAGAGCTGGGACATCACCATGGCCTGTCCACACATCCCACGGGCAGCTGCTGCCCCATTTCCTCTACAGGGGTTATTTTTAAGATGATTTGTCCCTTATCACCCCTGTCCCCAGCAGGGACTGGTGGTCGGGGTGCCACCGACCCACTGCACGCAGGCTGTGCCCCCATCCAAAACCCCTGCTGCAGAAAGGTTGCTTCGGCTTTTTTTTTTAATATTATCATTATTATTTTTTCTCTGACTTCCTTCCATGCATTCCATTCAAAAATAAAAGCAACAGCAGCTCCCTTTAGGAGCAGAGAACAAAAGAGCTGTAAAATTAGGCGGCTGCATCTGAAAAGCTGCTGTCTGTGCTGCTCGGGAGTTCGTGGTGCCCTTGCTTCCCTTTTGAAGCCTTCTTGTAAAATCCCATTATTCTTCACTCAAACACACAAAACAACTGCAGTTGGGCCCCTGTTAAAGGAATAATATCTTTGCCTCAGTGCCAGCACTCTGCCATTAATGTTTTATTGCTTTTAAAGCAGTTTACAGCCTCCCTTTCCTCCTTCCCCAAGAGGTTTTACACCTTGGAGACACGGGAGATGTTTCTACCAAGCTGCCCTCCAGCCCTTCATCCTCCCCAGCCGGTGCTGGCCAGCAATTGAGGCTGCTCAGCCTCTCACAGGACCAAGGCTTTAATGGATAAAAGCCCAAAAAGTCCTGG